>NC_086450.1:82307369-82624415 GCF_028390025.1 Pseudophryne corroboree | reverse complement strand
TATACTGAGACCAGCTATTGCTTCAGCGTGGATGTGCAGTGCTGCTGCTGCATGGTCAGATTCCCTGTCGGAAAATATTGACACCCTAGACAGGGACACTATATTGCTAACCGTAGAGCATATAAAAGACTCAGTCTTATACATGAGAGATGCACAGAGGGAGATCTGCCGGCTGGCATCTAGAATAAGTGCATTGTCCATTTCTGCTAGGAGAGGCTTATGGACTCGGCAGTGGACAGGGGATGCAGATTCAAAAAGGCACATGGAAGTTTTGCCTTATAAGAGTGAGGAGTTATTCGGGGATGGTCTCTCAGACCTTGTTTCCACAGCAACAGCTGGGAAGTCAGCATTTTTGCCCCATGTCCCCTCACAGCCTAAGAAAGCGCCGTATTATCAGGTACAGTCCTTTCGACCCCAGAAAAACAGGCGGGGAAAAGGCGGGTCCTTTCTGTCTAGAGGCAGAGGTAGGGGAAAAAAGCTGCAACAAACAGCAGGTTCCCAGGAACAAAAGTCCTCCCCCACTTCTTCCAAATCCGCTGCATGACGGTGGGGCTCCACAGGCGGAGCCAGGTACGGTGGGGGGCCGCCTCAAAAATTTCAGCGATCAGTGGGTTCGCTCACGGGTGGATCCCTGGATCCTTCAAGTAGTATCTCAGGGGTACAAGCTGGAATTCGAGGCGTCTCCCCCCCGCCGTTTCCTCAAATCTGCCTTGCCGACAACTCCCTCGGGCAGGGAGGCTGTGCTAGAGGCAATTCACAAGCTGTATTCCCAGCAGGTGATAGTCAAGGTGCCCCTACTTCAACAAGGACGGGGTTACTATTCCACACTGTTTGTGGTACCGAAACCGGACGGTTCGGTGAGACCCATTTTAAATTTGAAATCCTTGAACACATACATAAAAAGATTCAAGTTCAAGATGGAATCGCTCAGGGCGGTTATTGCATGTCCCCATTTACCTTCCTCACCAGGAGTACCTCAGATTTGTGGTACAGGATTGCCATTACCAACTGCCGTTTGGACTGTCCACGGCACCGAGGGTGTTTACCAAGGTAATGGCAGAAATGATGATACTCCTTCGAAAAAAGGGAGTTTTAATTATCCCGTACTTGGACGATCTCCTTATAAAGGCGAGGTCCAAGGAGCAGTTGTTGGTTGGAGTAGCACTATCTCAGGAAGTGCTACAACAGCATGGCTGGATTCTAAACATTCCAAAGTCACAGCTGGTTCCTTCCACACGCCTACTGTTCCTGGGGATGGTTCTGGACACAGAACAGAAAACAGTGTTTCTCCCGCAGGAGAAAGCCAAGGAGCTGTCATCTCTAGTCAGAGACCTCCTGAAACCAAAACGGGTATCGGTGCATCACTGCACACGAGTCCTGGGAAAAATGGTGGCTTCATACGAAGCAATTCCATTCGGCGGGTTACATGCAAGGACCTTCCAGTGGGACCTCTTGGACAAGTGGTCGGGATCGCATCTTCAGATGCATCGACTGATAACCCTGTCTCCAAGGACCAGGGTGTCTCTACTGTGGTGGCTACAGAGTGCTCATCTTCTAGAGGGCCGCAGATTCGGCATACAGGACTGGGTCCTGGTGACCACGGATGCCAGCCTTCGAGGCTGGGGAGCAGTCACACAGGGAAGAAATTTCCAGGGACTTTGGTCAAGTCAGGAGGCGTCCCTACACATAAATATTCTGGAACTGAGGGCCATTTACAAGTCAGGCAAGGCCCCTGCTTCAAAACCAGCCGGTACTGATCCAATCAGACAACATCACGGCAGTCGCCCATGTAAACCGTCAGGTCGGCACAAGAAGCAGGATGGCGATGGCAGAAGCCACAAGGATTCTCCGATGGGCGGAAAATCACGTACTAGCACTGTCAGCAGTGTTCATTCCGGGAGTGGACAACTGGGAAGCAGACACGACCTACACCCGGGAGAGTGGGGACTTCATCCAGAAGTCTTCCAACTGTTGGTAAACCGTTGGGAAAGGCCACAGGTGGACATGATGGCGTCCCGCCTCAACAAAAAGCTAAAGAGATATTGCGCCAGGTCAAGGGACCCTCAGGCGATAGCTGTGGACGCTCTAGTGACACCGTGGGTGTACCAGTCGGTTTATGTGTTCCCTCCTCTGCCTCTCATACCAAAGGTACTGAGAATAATAAGGCGAGGAGTAAGAACGATACTCGTGGTTCCGGATTGGCCAAGAAGAGCTTGGTACCCAGAACTTCAAGAAATGATATCGGAGGACCCATGGCCTCTACCGCTCAGACAGGATCTGCTACAGCAGGGGCCCTGTCTGTTCCAAGACTTACCGCGGCTGCGTTTGACGGCATGGCGGTTGAATTCCGGATCCTAAAGGAAAAGGGCATTCCGGAGGAAGTCATTCCTACGCTGATAAAAGTCAGGAAAGAAGTAACCGCAAACCATTATCACCGTATTTGGCGAAAATATGTTGCGTGGTGTGAGGCCAGGAAGGCCCCTACAGAGGAATTTCAGCTGGGTCGTTTTCTGCACTTCCTACAGTCGGGAGTGACTATGGCCTAAAATTGGGTTCCATTAAGGTCCAGATTTCGGCTCTGTCGATTTTCTTCCAGAAAGAACTGGCTTCACTGCCTGAAGTTCAGACTTTTGTAAAGGGAGTGCTTTGTATTCAGCCCCCTTTTGTGCCTCCTGTGGCACCTTGGGATCTCAATGTGGTGTTGAGTTTCCTGAAATCACATTGGTTTGAGCCACTTAAAACTGTGGATCTGAAATATCTCATGTGGAAAGTGGTCATGTTATTGGCCTTGGCTTCGGCCAGGCGGGTGTCAGAATTGGCGGCTTTGTCATGTAAAAGCCCTTATCTGATTTTCCATATGGATAGGGCAGAATTGAGGACTCGTCCCCAGTTTCTCCCTAAGGTGGTATCAGCTTTTCACTTGAACCAACCTATTGTAGTGCCTGCGGCTACTAGGGACTTGGAAGATTCCAAGTTACTGGACGTAGTCAGGGCCTTGAAAATGTATGTTTCCAGGACGGCTGGAGTCAGGAAAACTGACTCGCTTTTTATCCTGTATGCACCCAACAAAATAGGTGCTCCTGCTTCTAAGCAGACTATTGCTCGCTGGATTTGTAGCACAATTCAGCTGGCGCATTCTGCGGCTGGATTGCCGCATCCTAAATCAGTAAAAGCCCATTCCACAAGGAAGGTGGGCTCATCTTGGGCGGCTGCCCGAGGGGTCTCGGCTTTACAACTTTGCCGAGCTGCAACTTGGTCAGGGGCAAACACGTTTGCTAAATTCTACAAATTTGATACCCTGGCTGAGGAGGACCTTGAGTTCTCTCATTCGGTGCTGCAGAGTCCTCCGCACTCTCCCGCCCGTTTGGGAGCTTTGGTATAATCCCCATGGTCCTTACGGAGTTCCCAGCATCCACTAGGACGTCAGAGAAAATAAGATTTTACTCACCGGTAAATCTATTTCTCGTAGTCCGTAGTGGATGCTGGGCGCCCATCCCAAGTGCGGATTGTCTGCAATACTTGTGTATAGTTATTGCCTAACTAAAGGGTTATTGTTGAGCCATCTGTTGAGAGGCTCAGTTATGTTTCATACTGTTAACTGGGTATAGTATCACGAGTTATACGGTGTGATTGGTGTGGCTGGTATGAGTCTTACCCGGGATTCAAAATCCTTCCTTATTGTGTCAGCTCTTCCGGGCACAGTATCCTAACTGAGGTCTGGAGGAGGGGCATAGAGGGAGGAGCCAGTGCACACCAGATAGTACCAAATCTTTCTTTTAGAGTGCCCAGTCTCCTGCGGAGCCCGTCTATTCCCCATGGTCCTTACGGAGTTCCCAGCATCCACTACGGACTACGAGAAATAGATTTACCGGTGAGTAAAATCTTATTTTTCACTATCTCGCTCTCAGTCAAAAAAGTCTGTATTTCGGAATATTCCGTATTTTGGAATATTTGGATATGGGATACTCAACCTGTACTGGCTGTTTTATTTTTACACTGCAAATTAGATTGCAGATTGAACACACCACACCCAAATCTAACTCTCTCTGCACATGTTATATCTGCCTCCCCTGCAGTGCACATGGTTTTGCCCAACTGCTAACAAAATTCCTGCTGCGATCAACTTGGATTTACCCCCTCTATTCTGACATTGTCACACTAAAATAAGAACTCTTAAAAGTTATCACCAACTTTTAAAAGCCGCATTTTCTCCCATTAAATCCCCCATTACACCGTTTTCTAATTGAATTGCAAAAGGTCGCAGGCATTGTTGCTGTAGGAGCTAATTAGCTGCTAATTGAATTGGCCCCATATTGTGATTTAGCTGTGACCATAGTATACAGAAAAAATGTTTTATGTATACAGTATATTGTGATATTTACCCCAATGTAATAAAAACTCTCGGGAGGTTGCGTTCTAAACGGTGAGTTTTTATTTCAGCTGTTTCTATTTGGGTAAAGAAGAGAGAATTGTAGGTATCTTGTTACCAGAGATTTCAGCTCCTGCGCTGTTCTGGCATTCATTCAGCGTTCAATTCTCCTGGTTCCATCTTGGCAGAATTATTTTTCATTGCTGTCATTTTTATTCTGGGCACTTAGCAAATACCAGCCAGCAATTTGTCAGGGAAGCGTTTGCATGCCCAGCTTGCATGTTTAAAAAGCAGTGTCAAATTATGATTGCCATTATTTATTTAATTAGAGAATTAACCATGTGGGAGCATCCTCACGTTCTAATTTGTCATAGCATTGCAGGTACACTATTTTGTGGTAATTTGTTTAGTGTAAATACTAACCTGGGAAGAAGGTCAGTATCCGCCTTCCTAAAGTGTATTTAGGCCCTTATTCAGCTTCACTCGTGTCCGTAATGCGTTTACATTTTCCCATTTTCAGACCCTATTCTGCGTGGGCCGGGAAATGCAATCGCATTGATGCGAATGCCTATGCCTGATTGAAAGGCCGAGGCTTTTTTGCGGCATTGCGGGGGCACGTGATGTCACACACAGCTTCTACGAGGGGTAAGATGGCTACGCTGCGCCAGCCTTCGCAGCCAGGCTGTGCAGGAAGGGGGCTTCTGTTTTGCAGGGTCTGCGATGCGATTGCAGTTGAATTGCGGCTGTATTGCTGGTTGGCCTTGCCCTGTGCTGGGTGTCCCCTAGCATGTGAGTGCTAGCAGTTACAGTTTTGCTAAATTAGCAAAACTGCAATTGAAGCTGAATAAGATCCTTCTTTATTAACCGCTATTTATAAAGTGCACACATATTACGCAGCGCTTTACAAGATTATTTGGCAATTAGCATCCGATCCAGTTCCAGTGGAGCTTACACTCTATATTCCTTGCCACATGGACACACACATGTATTAGGGTATATTTTATTTTGCCATAAGTTAAATACCTTGTTTAGTATGTTTCTGGAGTGTGGGAGAAAACCACAGTACCCATGGGAAATCCATGCAAACATGGGGAGAACATACAAACTCCCTCATTGATGGGCCTTGGTAGTAGTTGAGCCCAAGACTGCAGTGCTATTAGGCAGCAAGCTAACTATTGTGCCACCATGCTGCCCAACTACATGTTATAACCATGCCTTAGATCAGCGGTATGTAGAAATGTAACCACAAGGCTGTCTATACTTACGGTAGGCTTGGCTTATGGTTTGTTCTTCTGCTAGCTAGTGCTTTGGCCAAAGTTAAAGCCTGTGTTTTATACATAGACTGTGGGGTAAATTTACTAAGGTGGGACTTTTTTTTTTTTTTTCTAGAACTGGTTATGTTGCTCATAGCAACCAATCAGATTCTACTTTACATTTATCTAGCTGCTTCTAGAAGATAATATATATAATCTGGTTACTATGGGCAACATCATCAGTTCTATAAAAAAAAACCTACCTCCTTAGTAAATGTACCCCCTATGTGACAGGTATGGTGATAGTCAGTGCGGAATCTTGGCGTTGTCCTGGATGGTGGCTTGACACTTAAACATCAGATATCAGCCACAATCAAATCCTCATTCTTTCACCTGAGGAACATAGCCAGAATAAAGCACTTAATTCCCTCGCATGATATGCCAAAAGTCATACATGCATTTGTATCATCTCAATTAGACTACTGTAATGCCCTCTACCTTGGTCTCCCAGCAAAAGAATTGCAACGCTTACAGCTGGTGCAAAACACAGCTGCCAGGCTGTTAACCAACCAGCCCCGTTCTAGCCACATAACACCCAATCCTCTACTGCCTTCACTGGCTGCCTGTAAAGGTGGGTACACACTAATAGATATATCTGCAGATCAATTGATCTGCAGATAAATCTATGTACGGATCGGGCAGTGTGCTGTGCATACACACTGCCTGATCCGTCGGGGGACTGACGTCATGAACTGGGCGGGCGCCCGCCCAGTTCAGCTGTCAATCACCGCCGGCCGCCGCAGCATGTGTACGGGTGGTCGGACGACCGCCCCGCACACACACAGCGACGCGCCAATATATCGTTAGATATATTGGCCGTCGGCTGTGCTGCGCAGCCGCCGCGATAAGTCTGTGAACGGCGGAGTTCACAGACGTATCGCCCATACACACTGGCCGACGGTCCCGCGATGTATCGGCCGTTCAAGAGAACGGCCGATATATCGACCAGTGTGTACGGGCCTTAAGATGGCGAATCATCTCCAAGATTGGCTTGTACTATATTATGCTATGTATCTGTTAAGCGCCTTGAGTCCTATTGGAGAAAGAGCGCTATATAAATAAAATTATTATTATTATTATTATTATTATGGAGAAAAAGTGTGCAGTATACAATGCTCAAAGACTTCACTAAACAATTGGTCCTCTAAGTGTGATGACTGCAAGTCAACAGCTGTAGCGTTTTCCTGCAAACTGTCATTTGATATTGGAAGTAGTCTGTAATGTCAAATTATTCAGACAACATTGGGTGCGGGCAGATACACGATGGGCTAATACCTGTGCTAGTTTCACCAAAAGTGAAGGGTTTTGTTGACAGAATCCCAGTAGGAAGAATTGTAACACCAGTAATCTGATATATCCACCTGTATTCCTACAGTACGCTGATAGCTACTGTTCAGGCCTTAAATGTAATCCTAGTGTATTGGTGAGCCGGTTTGTTTGGCTTTAATATTCATAAAATTGAATAAGTACAAGCAAAGGCACTGAAAATCATTATCCTATATGCATCCTTTTACTGTAGCCAGAGAGTGGATACATACAACTGAATCGTTCCCAGCGAGCCACATTGTATCTGCCCCCTGCTGCAGTATTGCGCGTCTGTCGTCAGCTATTCAATTTTCTCTGCTGATGGGGCACACTAGCCTAATTTCTGCCTGCAGCCTCCTGAGGTGGTGAGCAGGAATCTGCAAAAAGTCCAGGTTTTTAGACTTAATTTAGCTGCTTTACGCAGCTAAACCAGGCCTGGGCATGAAAAATAAAACCCAAACAGACAGGGGCTAAGGCACAATCAGGCGTGCAAAACAATTGAATTGCCCCCATTGTTGAGGGACATGATCCTAGGCTGTATGAGGTCTCTGTGGGAGAGGTTCTTGCTTCCTACACCATGGGCTAGATTACAGAAGTAACGGGTGGGATTGACCTGGAATTTAAATGGTAGCAATATTAAAGTGCAAGACACCTGCCAAGAATATTCATAAATCTAGTCCTATGTTTGTTTGTTTTTTTGGATAATTGCCGTCTCTGTGAGTAGCCTGCAAACTATTTTGAGACAAGAGCCCTGTATTAAACAATCTATTATTGCTCTCCTGTTTGCTCATGATTGGGTGTAACCTACGCTGTATTTTTCTTGAAAACCAAAACTACTTATCCACATTTGATGATTCGGCCAAACATAAATATATTGGCAGTGTGAGGAATTAACACATGCTTCAAGTGTCACTCCTACAGATACCGCATACCTCTCTGATCATCACCAAGGATGGCGGGAGGTTAGCTTACTCTGGCTGAGTATGCAGCAGAACCTCGGCGTTTCCTGATGGTACAGCAAGAGTACTTCTCACTCTGTCTGCCAGATCATTGCCATTTACAATGTGGGTATAAGAAAGCTAGTCAAGATGTGGGATGCTATGTAATTCTATTGTGTGAGGATTGTATACATAACATGATGTGATTAATAACCTAACACCATATGTGAGTGTATTCAGATTCCTGAAATAAAATTTATTATGGGTATATATTTAGTAATCCTATATTCCTAAATGCATTTTCTAGGTTCTCTGAAAACATACATTTTTTTTAATATTTTTATTTTAAAATATATAGCCTGTAACTTATTTAATTTGTATCTAAATCTATCATTTTTAATTTAAAAATATGTTTTTTTTTTGTTTGTTTTTTTAAACTGCAGAAACCGTTGGTTCCCAGCATTAGTCATGACTTATACAAATTAGTATTTCAAAGTACGATAACTTTACCTCTGGTGGGATAAAAAAAACAGGAGAGGCACAAGAAGAAAGGGTAGAGGCTGAATTTGGGAGTCAGAGAGCCTGACATATAAGCGTTGGGATCACAGAGTCATTATAACAATGTGGTGAAGGTGAATTGAAAAGTGTTAACCATGATTTCTCCGGATCGCACAATATGCTTGCATTGGCTATTCTGACCATGAGGGTTATTCAGGTTTGTTAGCAAACCATGAAATCACACGAATGGGCAAAACCATGCTGCACTGCAGGTGGGGCAGATGTAATATGTGCAGAGAGTTAGATTTGGGTGGGTTATATTGTTTCTGTGCATGGCAAATACTGGCTGCTTTATTTTTTCCACTGCAATTTAGATTTTAGTTTAAAAACACCCCACCCAAATCTAACTCTGTACACGTTACATCTGCCCCACCTGCAATGCGCATGGTTTTGCGCATTAGTGAGCTGCTTTTGGTTTGCTAACAAACCTGAATAAGGCCCCATGTTCTGCTGGTCAGAGCAGAGTGGGTTATGGAGTCGGGGAACTTCTATTTTTAAGAGATTAAGCAAGTGGCTGCCAAGGAGACACGGCTAATCAGCTCATTAACTTATTGCGAGACACCTTGTACTAGGAGACGGAGCAAATAAAATTCACAGGAGTCTGGAAATGTAACATTTATTAAAGCTAAAAAAAAAAACATATTAAGGCCCTTTCTCAATTCTTTAGCAGTTCTGTCTGAGGCCATGTATGCCATTAAGCATAATGGACCTCATTAGAGTTAGGAGCTAATCCAGCTAGAAGGGGCACCTTGGCTGGGGAGACCTACAGTATTGTGCATAGAATGTGTAAGTACTGTACTCATCACGCTGAAGATTTCACATACACATTCTGCGATGGCTAATGTTTATTGGCTTTTACAGTACAAACTTCCATTTTAATTTTATGGAAATCTGTTTCAGTAAATCTAAATAATTGTACAGATGAAATGGTCATTTCTGTCAGCCTGAATTAGAACATTTACAAAGCCTAAGGCAGCTGGTGACTATCCAGCTGTTCTATACAGATGTGCCCTCATACGTCACAGGAATTAGCTTTAAGCACGTACAAAGTTACAGATGAATCTTTCTTGCTATCCGTCCTTCCATCCACACGTGTTCCCTCTAGTTCCGATGTTTTTTTTTTTTTAAGGCCTCTCACAGTGCGGTTTTGTTTTCTGTTCTAAAATATGTCCTATAGTGATAATACACGAATACACGGAGCTTGAAGAGCTTACAATTCAGGTAAGTTGGTGCCCAGTCTATGGATCCATGCTGCATGTTGTAAGGGTTTTGCACATATTTCTCTAACGTCCTAAGTGGATGCTGGGGACTCCGTCAGGACCATGGGGTTTAGCGGCTCCGCAGGAGACAGGGCACAATAATAAAAGCTTTAGGATCAGGTGGTGTGCACTGGCTCCTCCCCCTATGACCCTCCTCCAAGCCTCAGTTAGATTTTTGTGCCCGGCCGAGAAGGGTGCAATCTAGGTGGCTCTCCTGAGCTGCTTAGAATAAAAGTTTAAGTTAGGTTTTTTATTTTCAGTGAGTCCTGCTGGCAACAGGCTCACTGCTACGAGGGACTTAGGGGAGAGAAGTAAACTCACCTGCGTGCAGGATGGATTTGCTTCTTAGGCTACTGGACACCATTAGCTCCAGAGGGAGTCGGAACACAGGTCTCACCCTGGGGTTCGTCCCGGAGCCGTGCCGCCGACCCCCCTTGCAGATGCCGAAGTTGAAGAGGTCCAGAAACAGGCGGCAGAAAACTTTCAGTCTTCATAAGGTAGCGCACAGCACTGCAGCTGTGCGCCATTGTTGTCAGCACACTTCATACCAGCGGTCACTGAGGGTGCAGGGCGCTGGGGGGGGCGCCCTGGGCAGCAATGTATTATACCTTTTTTATGGCTAAAATACATCACATATAGCCCTTGAGGCTATATGGATGTATTTAACCCCTGCCAGATCTCACAAACTCCGGGAGAAGAGCCCGTTGTTTTAGGGGGCGGGGCCTATTCTCCTCAGCACACGGCGCCATTTTCCTGCTCAGCTCTGCTGTGAGGAAGGCTCCCAGGCTCTCCCCTGCACTGCACTACAGAAACAGGGTTAAAACAGAGAGGGGGGTCACTTATTTGGCGATATGATTACATATGTGAAAATGCTATAAGGGAAAACACTTGTATAAGGGGTTGTCCCTGTATAATCATAGCGTTTTTGGTGTGTGCTGGCAAACTCTCCCTCTGTCTCCCCAAAGGGCTAGTGGGGTCCTGTCCTCTATCAGAGCATTCCCTGTGTGTGTGCTGTGTGTCGGTACGTGTGTGTCGACATGTAGGAGGACGATGTTGGTGAGGAGGCGGAGCAAATTGCCTGTATTGGTGATGTCACTCTCTAGGGAGTCGACACCGTAATTGATGGCTTATTTAGGAATTACGTGATAATGTCAACACGATGCAAGGTCGGTTGACGACATGAGACGGCCGGCAAACAAATTAGTACCTGTCCAGGCGTCTCAGACACCGTCAGGGGCTTGTAAAAACGCCCATTTACCTCAGTTGGTCGACACAGACACGGACACTGACTTCAGTGTCGACGGTGAAGAAACAAACGTATTTTCCTTTAGGGCCACACGTTACATGTTAAGGGCAATGAAGGAGGTGTTACATATTTCTGATACTACAAGTACCACAAATAAGGGTATTATGTAGGGTGGGAATAATCTACTTGTAGTTTTTCCTGAATCAGATAAATTAAAGTGTGTGATGATACGTGGGTTTCCTCCGATAGAAAATTTATTGGAGGTATACCCTTTCCCGCCAGAAGTGAGGGCGAGTTGGGAAACACACCTTAGGGTGGATAAGGAGCTCACACGCTTATAAAAACAAGTGGCGTTACCGTCTCCAGATACGGCCGCCCTCAAAGAGCCAGCTGATAGGAAGCTGAAAAATATCCTAAAAAGTATATACACACATACTGGTGTTATACTACGACCAGCAATCGCCTCAGCCTGGATGTGCAGCGCTGGGGGGGCTTGGTCGGATTTCCTGACTGAAAATATTGATACCCTTGACAGGAACAATATTTTATTGACTATAGAGCATTTTAAGGATGCATTTCTATATATGCGAGATGCGCAGAGGGATATTTGCATTCTGGCATCAAGAGTAGATGTGATGTCCATATCTGCCAGACGATGTTTATAGACACGACAGTGGTCAGGTGATGCAGATTCCAGACGGCACATGGAAGTATTGCCGTATAAAGGGGCGGTCCATCGGACCTGGTGGCCATGGCAACAGCTGGAAAATCCACTTTTGTTACCCCAAGTCACATCTCAGCAGAAAAGGACACAGTCTTTTCAGTCTCAGTCCTTTCGTACCCATAAAGGCAGGGGGCAAAAGGCCAGTCATATCTGCCCAGGGTTAGAGGAAAGGGAAGAAGACTGCAGCAGGCAGCCCATTCCCAGGAACAGAAGTCCTCCACAGCTTCTGCCAAGTCCGCAGCATGACGCTGGGGCCATACAAGCGGACTCAGGTGCGGTGGGGGGTCATCTCAAGAGTTTCAGCACGCAGTGGGCTCACTCGCAAGTGGACTCCTGGATCCTACACGTAGTATCCCAGGTGTACATTGGAAATTCGAGACGTCTTCCCCTCACAAGTTCCTGAAGTCTGCTTTACCAACGTCTTCCTCCGACAGGGAGGCAGTATTGGAAAAAAATTCACAGGCTGTATTCCCAGCAGGTGATAATCAAAGTACCCCTCCTACAACAAGGGAAGGGGTATTATTCCACACTATATTGTGGTACTGAAGCCAAACGGCTCGGTGAGATCTAAAAGATTTGAACAATTACATACAAGGGTTCAAATCAAGATGGAGTCACTCAGAGCAGTGATAGCGAACCAGGACGATATGGTGTCACTGGATATCAGGGACGCTTACCTCCATGTCCCAATTTGCCCTTCTCACCAAGGGTATCTCAGGTTCGTGGTACAGAACTGTCACTATCAGTTCAGACGCTGCCGTTTGGATTGTCCACGGCACCCCGGGTCTTTACCATGGTAATGGCCGAAATGATGATTCTTCCTAAAAGAAATATGGACGCTTTCCTGATAAGGGCAAGGTCCAGAGAACAGTTGGCGGTCGGAGTAGCACTATCTCAAGTAGTTCTACGACAGCACGAGTGGATTCTAAATATTCCAAAATCGCAGTTTTTTCCGACGACACGTCTAATGTTCCTAGGAATGATTCTGGACACAGTCCAGAAAAGGATGTTTTCTCCCGGAGAAGAAGACCAGGGAGTTATCCGAGCTAGTCAGGAACCTCCTAAAACCAGGAAAAGTGTCAGTGCATCATTGCACAAAGGTCCTGTGAAAAATGGTGGTTTCTTACAAAGCGATCCCATTCGGTAGATTTCACGCAAGAACCTTTCAGTGGAATCTGCTGGGAAAATGGTCCGGATCGCATCTTCAGATGCATCAGCGGATAACCCTGTCTCCAATGACAAGGGTGTTTTCTTCTGCGGTGGCTGCAGAGTGCTCATCTATGAAAGGGCCGCAGATTCGACATTCAGGACTGGGTCCTGGTGACCACGGATGCCAGCCTGAGTGGCTGGGGAGCAGTCACACAAGGAAAAAATTTCCAGGGAGTGTGATCAAGTCTGGAGACTTCTCTCCACATAAATATACTGGAGCTAAGGGCAATTTACAAGGCTCTAAGCTTAGCAAGACCTCTGCTTCAAGGTCAGCCGGTATTGATCCAGTGGGACAACATCACGGCAGTCGCCCACGTAAACAGACAGGGCGGCACATGAAGCAGGAGGGAAATGGCAGAAACTGCAAGGATTCTTCGCTGGGCGAAAAATCATGTGATAACACTCTCAGCAGTGTTAATTCCTGGAGTGGAAAACTGGGAAGCAAACTTCCTCAGCAGGCATAACCTCCACCCGGGAGAGTTGGGACTTCAGCGGGAAGTCTTCCACATGATTGTAAACCGTTGGGAAAAACCAAAGGTGGACATGATGGCGTCCCGCCTGAACAAAAAACTAGACAAATATTGCGCCAGGTCAAGGGACCCTCAGGCAATAGCGGTGGACGCTCTGGTAACACTGTGGGTGTACCAGTCAGGGTATGTGTTCCCCCCTATGCATCTCATACCAAAAGTACTGAGAATCATAAGAAGGAGATGAGTAAGAACGATACTCGTGGTTCCGGATGGGTCAAGAAGGACTTGGTACCCGGAACTTCAAGAGATGCTCACGGAAGAACCGTGGCCTCTACCTTTAAGAAAGGACCTGCTCCAGCAGGGGCCTTGTCTGTTCCAAGACTTACCGCGGCTGCGTTTGACGGCATGGCAGTTGAACGCCGGATCCTGAAAGGGCATTCCAGATGAAGTCATCCCTACCCTGGTCGAAGCCAGGAAGGATGTAACCGCAAAACATTTTCACCGCATTTGGCGAAAATATGTTGCGTGGTGTGAGGCCAAGAAGGTCCCTACAGAGGAATTCCAACTGGGTCGTTTCCTACATTTCCTGAAAACAGGACTGTCTATGGGCCTAAAATTAGGGTCCATTAAGGTTCAAATTTCGACCCTGTCAAATTTCTTCCAGAAAGAACTGGCTTCAGTGCCTGAAGTTCAGACGTTGTAAAAGGGGTACTGCATATACAGCCTCCTTTTGTGCCCCCAGTGGCACCTTGGGATCTCAATGTTGTTTTGAGTTTCCTAAAGTCACATTTGTTTGATCCACTCACCACTGTGGAATTAAAATATTTCACATGGAAGGTGAAGATTCTATTAGCCCTGGCTTCAGCCAGGCGTGTGTCAGAATGGGCGGCTTTATCATATAAAAGCCCTTACTTAATTTTTCATTCTGACAGGGCAGAATTGAGGACTCGTCCTCAGTTTCTCCTTAAGGTGTTTTCTGTTTTTCACATGAACCAACCTATTGTGGTACCTGCGGCTACTAGGGACTTGGAGGACTCCAAGTTACTTGACGTTGTCAGGGCCCTGAAAATATATTCCAGGACGACTGGAGTCAGAAAATCTGACTCGCTGTTTAGCCTGTATGCACCCAACAAGATGGGTGTTCCTGCTTCTAAGCAGACGATTGCTCGCTGGATTTGTACTACAATTCAGCTTGCACATTCTGTGGCAGGCTTGCCACAGCCAAAATCAGTAAAAGCCCATTCCACAAGGAAGTGGGCTCATCTTGGGCGGCTGCCCGAGGGGTCTCGGCTTTACAACTTTGCCGAGCTGCTACTTGGTCAGGGGCACACCCTGACTGAGGAGGACCTGGAGCTCTCTCATTCGGTGCTGCAGAGTCATCCGCACTCTCCCGCCCGTTTGGGAGCTTTGGTATAATCCCCATGGTCCTGACGGAGTCCCCAGCATCCACTTAGGACGTTAGAGAAAATAAGAATTTACTTACCGATAATTCTATTTCTCGTAGTCCGTAGTGGATGCTGGGCGCCCATCCCAAGTGCGGATTGTCTGCAATACTTGTACATAGTTATTGTTACAAAAATCGGGTTATTCTTGTTGTGAGCCATCTTTTCAGAGGCTCCTTCGTTGTTATCATACTGTTAACTGGGTTCAGATCACAGGTTGTACGGTGTGATTGGTGTGGCTGGTATGAGTCTTACCCGGGATTCAATATCCTTCCTTATTATGCACGCTCGTCCGGGCACAGTATCCTAACTGAGGCTTGGAGGAGGGTCATAGGGGGAGGAGCCAGTGCACACCACCTGATCCTAAAGCTTTTATTATTGTGCCCTGTCTCCTGCGGAGCCGCTAAACCCCATGGTCCTGACGGAGTCCCCAGCATCCACTACGGACTACGAGAAATAGAATTATCGGTAAGTAAATTCTTATTATATGGTGCTTTAATCGATGTTGACGTAAGGTAGATGCTGTGCGGTTTGAGCCGCTCCTTGTGAAAAGCAGGAAAGTGACACATATGCACACACTCTTGGAGGGAATGTAATAACCTGCGAGATGCAGCCATTGGTGCGACAGAAATAATTTAAAAGGTTGAATTAAGCCATTGCGCTGATGCCTTTCATCTGTCAAGTTATTACATTTCACATCTGGTTTTAACACATTGCGGGAGGTGGTGGAGATTCATCAATATTCACAATGGCGCGTGCTTTCCCCCAGTCAAGCACACACAATTATAACAAGAAAAAAATAAAAATACAAGTGTTAAGGTCCATACACACGGAGCGATATAGCTGAGTGATGTTGGCTATAAAGTCAAAATCGCTCAGAAAGTTAGTGCATATCGCTCCGTGTGTACACAGCTAGTGATAGCGATGCGCGTCCCCGCCTGGTCGCTATCGCTGCTAAAAATAGACTGCAAGCAAGTCAATTTTGTCTAGGTCACTGGAAAAGAAAAAGCATCTTCTTGCTTAAATGAGTTAGCCAAAATCACCCATAGCCAAAATCACTTGCACACTTAGTCAAAATGTACTACTGCCAGTGCAAGGGAAAACGCTTTAACACTTTTTTAATACAGCTCTGATGGCCTCCGGTTGTGTTTATATACTGTATGCACTAAACAGAGGAATGCATTTGCATAAAATTTATTCAGCTGTTGCTAAACCCCGTGTGTGTGATCTGACTTTCTGGACCGGAGTGTGGCTCACTAAAGGCACAGCGTCCTTGTCAGTAGGTCCATCGCTTGGTTTAAACATATCTGGTCTTCAACCCAAATGATCTCTTCACCTATGAAATACTAGGACTTATTTGTGCATCCAAATGACGTTACATGTTCTGTAATCATGGGAATGATGTGTTTTAATTAAGCATGTGCCCACATATTCAGCGGATTCTTTTAGTCCTCAACTAAATATGTTCCTTGCATAAAGGGTCATGATATAATGCAGTTAGTATTATGTATTAAAAATGTTTCATGTTCTCTGTAAATGATGTCCTATAGTGCAGTTTGCCTGAATTGAAGTGTTGGGTAAGAAAGTATATTTGACGCAACAGAGGATATTTTATTCTAATCTCAAGTATTTTAGTAGCAGCATTCAGTTGGTATGTAATTAGGGTTAAAAGCAGTTGAAGGCTACTAGCGACAGACGGACAATTTACTGGTTGTAAATTGATAGATGTGTAGTTAGTCTGCATCACTATCTCCTCCGGTATCCGTTCACATGGTCGACCATGTTATGGTCGACAGTCATTAGGTCGACCACTATTGGACGACATGGACACATGGTCGACACCTGAAAATGGTCGACACATGAAAAGGTCGACATGAGTTTTTTAACTTTTCTCTATCGTCCTAGTGGATGCTGGGGTTCCTGAAAGGACCATGGGGAATAGCGGCTCCGCAGGAGACAGGGCACAAAAGTAAAGCTTTCCGATCAGGTGGTGTGCACTGGCTCCTCCCCCTATGACCCTCCTCCAAGCCAGTTAGATTTTTGTGCCCGGCCGAGAAGGGTGCAATCTAGGTGGCTCTCCTAAAGAGCTGCTTAGAGAAAGTTTAGCTTAGGTTTTTTATTTTACAGTGAGTCCTGCTGGCAACAGGATCACTGCAACGAGGGACTTAGGGGAGAAGAAGTGAACTCACCTGCGTGCAGGATGGATTGGCTTCTTGGCTACTGGACATCAGCTCCAGAGGGACGATCACAGGTACAGCCTAGATGGTCACCGGAGCCTCGCCGCCGGCCCCCTTGCAGATGCTGAAACATGAAGAGGTCCAGAATCGGCGGCAGAAGACTCCTCAGTCTTCTAAAGGTAGCGCACAGCACTGCAGCTGTGCGCCATTTTCCTCTCAGCACACTTCACACGGCAGTCACTGAGGGTGCAGGGCGCTGGGAGGGGAGCGCCCTGGGAGGCAAATGAAAACCTATTTGGCTAAAAAATACCTCACATATAGCCTCCGGGGCTATATGGAGATATTTAACCCCTGCCAGAATACACTAAAGAGCGGGAGACGAGCCCGCCGGAAAAGGGGCGGGGCCTATCTCCTCAGCACACAGCGCCATTTTCCTTACACAGCTCCGCTGGTCAGGACGGCTCCCAGGTCTCTCCCCTGCACTGCACTACAGAAACAGGGTAAAACAAGAGAGGGGGGGCAAAATAGTGGCAAAAATTATATTATAAAAGCAGCTATACAGGGAGCACTTATTATAAGGCTATCCCTGTCATATATAGCGCTTTTGGTGTGTGCTGGCAAACTCTCCCTCTGTCTCCCCAAAGGGCTAGTGGGGTCCTGTCTTCGTTAAGAGCATTCCCTGTGTGTCTGCTGTGTGTCGGTACGTGTGTGTCGACATGTATGAGGACGATATTGGTGTGGAGGCGGAGCAATTGCCAAATATGGGGATGTCACCTCCTAGGGGGTCGACACCAGAATGGATGCCTTTATTTATGGAATTACGGGATAGTGTCAACACGCTAAAGCAGTCGTTTGTCGACATGAGACGGCCGGACAATCAGTTAGTGCCTGTCCAGGCGCCTCAAACACCGTCAGGGGCTGTAAAACGCCCTTTGCCTCAGTCGGTCGACACAGACCCAGACACAGGCACTGATTCCAGTGGCGACGGTGACGAATCAACCGTATTTTCCAGTAGGGCCACACGTTATATGATTTTGGCAATGAAGGAGGCGTTACATTTAGCTGATACTACTGGTACCACTAAACAGGGTATTATGTGGGGTGTGAAAAAACTACCTATAGTTTTTCCTGAATCAGAAGAACTAAATGATGTATGTGATGAAGCGTGGGTTGCCCCCGATAAAAAGATGCTAATTTCAAAGAAGTTATTAGCTTTATACCCTTTCCCGTCAGAGGTTAGGGCGCGCTGGGAAACACCTCCTAGGGTGGATAAGGCGCTCACACGCTTATCTAAACAAGTGGCGTTACCCTCTCCTGAGACGGCCGCACTTAAAGATCCAACAGATAGGAGGATGGAAAATATCCAAAAAAGTATATACACACATACAGGTGTTATACTACGACCAGCTATAGCGTCAGCCTGGATGTGCAGTGCTGGAGTAGTTTGGTCAGAGTCCCTGATTGAAAATATTGATACCCTGGATAGGGACAATGTTTTACTGTCTTTAGAGCAAATAAAGGATGCATTTCTTTATATGCGTGATGCACAGAGGGATATCTGCACACTGGCATCACGGGTAAGTGCTATGTCCATTTCGGCCAGAAGAAGTTTATGGACGCGACAGTGGTCAGGCGATGCGGACTCAAAACGGCATATGGAAGTTTTGCCGTATAAAGGGGAGGAGTTATTTGGAGTCGGTCTATCAGATTTGGTGGCCACGGCTACAGCCGGGAAATCCACCTTTTTACCTCAAGCTACTCCCCAACAGAAAAAGACACCGACTTTTCAACCGCAGTCCTTTCGTTCCTTTAAAAACAAGAGAGCAAAGGGATATTCATATCTGCCACGAGGCAGAGGAAGGGGGAAGAGACACCAACAGGCAGCTCCTTCCCAGGAACAGAAGCCCTCCCCCGCTTCTACAAAAGCCTCAGCATGACGCTGGGGCTTCTCAAGCGGACTCGGGGGCGGTGGGCGGTCGTCTCAAGCATTTCAGCGCGCAGTGGGCTCACTCGCAGGTAGATCCCTGGATCCTGCAGATAATATCTCAGGGGTACAGGT
The DNA here is from genome assembly GCF_028390025.1 of Pseudophryne corroboree. Classification (NCBI taxonomy): domain Eukaryota; kingdom Metazoa; phylum Chordata; class Amphibia; order Anura; family Myobatrachidae; genus Pseudophryne; species Pseudophryne corroboree. Next base: position 82,605,346 of record NC_086450.1, on the reverse strand, counting down.
TGGAACTAGAGACAGATCCGCCTCGCCGTTTCCTGAAGTCTGCTTTACCAACGTCCCCCTCCGAAAGGGAGACGGTTTTGGAAGCCATTCACAAGCTGTACTCTCAGCAGGTGATAGTCAAGGTACCTCTTCTACAACAGGGAAAGGGGTATTATTCCACTCTATTTGTGGTACCGAAGCCGGACGGCTCGGTAAGACCTATTCTAAATCTGAAGTCCTTGAACCTGTACATAAAGAAGTTCAAGTTCAAAATGGAGTCACTCAGAGCAGTGATAGCGAACCTGGAAGAAGGGGACTTTATGGTGTCCTTGGACATCAAGGATGCGTACCTCCACGTTCCAATTTACCCCTCACACCAGGGGTACCTCAGGTTCGTTGTACAAAACTGTCACTATCAGTTTCAGACGCTGCCGTTCGGATTGTCCACGGCACCTCGGGTCTTTACAAAGGTAATGGCCGAGATGATGATTCTTCTTCGAAGAAAAGGCGTATTAATTATCCCATACTTGGACGATCTCCTGATAAGGGCAAGGTCCAGAGAACAGTTGGAGGTCGGAGTAGCACTATCTCAAGTAGTTCTACGACAGCACGGGTGGATTCTAAATATTCCAAAATCGCTGCTGTCTCCGACGACACGTCTGCTGTTCCTAGGGATGATTCTGGACACAGTCCAGAAAAAGGTGTTTCTCCCGGAGGAGAAAGCCTTTCTTCGAAGAAAAGGCGTATTAATTATCCCATACTTGGACGATCTCCTAATAAGGGCAAGGTCCAGAGAACAGCTAGAGAGGGGATTAGCACTGTCTCAAGAAGTGCTAAAACAACACGGCTGGATTCTGAATATTCCAAAATCCCAGTTAATGCCGACAACTCGTCTGCTGTTCCTAGGGATGATTCTGGACACGGTTCAGAAAAAGGTTTTTCTCCCGGAGGAAAAAGCCAAGGAGTTGTCCGAGCTTGTCAGGAACCTCCTAAAACCAGGAAAGGTGTCTGTACATCAATGCACAAGAGTCCTGGGAAAAATGGTGGCTTCTTACGAAGCAATTCCATTCGGCAGATTCCATGCACGAATTTTCCAGAGGGATCTGTTAGACAAATGGTCAGGGTCGCATCTTCAGATGCACCAGCGGATAACCCTGTCTCCAAGGACAAGGGTATCTCTTCTGTGGTGGTTGCAGAGTGCTCATCTATTGGAGGGCCGCAGATTCGGCATACAGGATTGGATCCTGGTGACCACGGACGCCAGCCTGAGAGGCTGGGGAGCAGTCACACAAGGAAGAAACTTCCAGGGAGTGTGGACGAGCCTGGAAACGTCTCTTCACATAAACATTCTGGAACTAAGAGCAATCTACAATGCTCTAAGCCAGGCAGAACCTCTGCTTCAAGGAAAACCGGTGTTGATCCAGTCGGACAACATCACGGCAGTCGCCCATGTGAACAGACAGGGCGGCACAAGAAGCAGGAGTGCAATGGCAGAAGCTGCAAGGATTCTTCGCTGGGCAGAGAATCATGTGATAGCACTGTCAGCAGTGTTCATCCCGGGAGTGGACAACTGGGAAGCAGACTTCCTCAGCAGACACGACCTTCACCCGGGAGAGTGGGGACTTCATCCGGAAGTCTTCCACATGCTGGTAACCCGTTGGGAAAGACCAATGGTGGACATGATGGCGTCTCGCCTCAACAAAAAACTGGACAGGTATTGCGCCAGGTCAAGAGATCCGCAGGCAATAGCTGTGGACGCGCTGGTAACGCCTTGGGTGTACCAGTCGGCGTATGTGTTTCCTCCTCTGCCTCTCATACCAAAAGTATTGAGAATTATACGGCAAAGAGGCGTAAGAACGATACTAGTGGTTCCGGATTGGCCAAGAAGGACTTGGTACCCGGAACTTCAAGAGATGATCACGGAAGATCCGTGGCCTCTACCTCTAAGGAGGGACTTGCTTCAGCAGGGTCCCTGTCTGTTTCAAGACTTACCGCGGCTGCGTTTGACGGCATGGCGGTTGAACGCCGGATCCTAAAGGAAAAAGGCATGCCGGAAGAAGTCATTCCTACTTTGATTAAAGCAAGGAAGGAAGTAACCGTGCAACACTATCACCGCATTTGGCGAAGATATGTTGCGTGGTGCGAGGATCGGAGTGCTCCGACGGAGGAATTTCAACTGGGTCGATTCCTACATTTCCTGCAATCAGGATTGTCTATGGGTCTCAAATTGGGATCTATTAAGGTTCAAATTTCGGCCCTGTCGATTTTCTTTCAAAAAGAATTGGCTTCAGTTCCTGAAGTCCAGACTTTTGTTAAGGGAGTGCTGCATATACAGCCTCCTGTGGTGCCTCCAGTGGCACCGTGGGATCTCAATGTGGTTTTGGAATTTCTAAAATCTCATTGGTTTGAACCACTAAAAAAGGTGGATTTAAAATATCTCACATGGAAAGTGACCATGTTACTAGCCCTGGCTTCGGCCAGGAGAGTGTCGGAACTGGCAGCTTTATCTTACAAAAGCCCATATCTGATTTTCCATTCGGACAGGGCAGAACTGCGGACTCGTCCGCATTTTCTCCCTAAGGTGGTGTCAGCATTTCATCTGAACCAGCCTATTGTAGTGCCTGCGGCTACAAGTGACTTGGAGGACTCCAAGTTACTGGACGTTGTCAGAGCATTAAAAATATATATTGCAAGGACAGCTGGAGTCAGAAAATCTGACTCGTTGTTTATATTGTATGCACCCAACAAGATGGGTGCTCCTGCGTCTAAGCAGACGATTGCTCGTTGGATCTGTAGCACAATCCAACTTGCACATTCTGTGGCAGGCCTGCCACAGCCTAAATCTGTAAAGGCCCACTCCACAAGGAAGGTGGGCTCATCTTGGGCGGCTGCCCGAGGGGTCTCGGCATTACAACTTTGCCGAGCAGCTACGTGGTCAGGGGAGAACACGTTTGTAAAATCCTACAAATTTGATAACCTGGCTAAGGAGGACCTGGAGTTCTCTCATTCGGTGCTGCAGAGTCATCCGCACTCTCCCGCCCGTTTGGGAGCTTTGGTATAATCCCCATGGTCCTTTCAGGAACCCCAGCATCCACTAGGACGATAGAGAAAATAAGAATTTACTTACCGATAATTCTATTTCTCGGAGTCCGTAGTGGATGCTGGGCGCCCATCCCAAGTGCGGATTATCTGCAATAATTGTACATAGTTATTGTTAACTAATTCGGGTTATTGTTAAGAAGCCATCTTTCAGAGGCTCCTCTGTTATCATACTGTTAACTGGTTTTGATCACAAGTTGTACGGTGTGATTGGTGTGGCTGGTATGAGTCTTACCCGGGATTCAAAATTCCTCCCTTATTGTGTACGCTCGTCCGGGCACAGTACCTAACTGGCTTGGAGGAGGGTCATAGGGGGAGGAGCCAGTGCACACCACCTGATCGGAAAGCTTTACTTTTGTGCCCTGTCTCCTGCGGAGCCGCTATTCCCCATGGTCCTTTCAGGAACCCCAGCATCCACTACGGACTCCGAGAAATAGAATTATCGGTAAGTAAATTCTTATTTTTTCTTTTCTTTTGGGGAACTTTTCCATACTTTATGATCCACGAGGACTACGATTGGAACGGTAATCTGTGCCGAGCGAAGTGGTAGCGGAGCGAAGGCACCATGCCCGAAGCATGGCGAGCGAAGCGGTGCACTAATTGGGGTTCCCAGTCACTTTACGCAAAAAACGACACCAAAAAAAGTTAAAAAACTCATGTCGACCTTTTGATGTGTCGACCATGTGTCCATGTTGACCATGTCAATGCCGACCAATAGTGGTCGACCTAATGACTGTCGACCATAACATGGTCGACCATTCATACCGAAACCATCTTCTCCTCCTCCCTTCCAATTTACAAATGGTTTCCTACGAAAAAACATTTGAGCTGTGGAGAACCGGAGACGTGTGTCCTGCTCCGATACCTGTGGCTCTTGACACTTCTAGGTTTCTGATGAAAAATGCGTGAAGGCCTAGTGTATGGTTACTAGTTACAGGCAACACATCATGGTATATAAAATTAAAATAAAAGCCCCGCCTGCAGAATAATGTGTCAGTGGTTGTGAGTAAGGGGTTCTTAACCACCTGACATGTAACAATATTTAGCGTGACAATTCTGTGCGAATGATTGTAGCTGGTTTTATTGGTTGTCCGTAAATTCCCTGACTGTTAGCAGTACATATTCATTCTCTCAGGAGATTAACCACTCTGCGTACATGTCCAATTAATCGTTCCATGGAAACCATTTGTAAACTAAGGGGGAAAAACGTTTGATACAAGACTGGCAATTCAGTTGTATGTGATGTTACATGACGCAACAACATCACCTGTACTTGAGGTAGCCTAGCATCATACATTTTTACTGTGTATTTCTATGGGTGTATGAGGTGAAATGTGTGGTGTTGGTGTGATATGGAGCAGCCATTACTAGTGCTGACGGCACATTACGTTAACCATTCCAACATCACCTGGACTTTAATTGTCCCCTGTATATTAAAATCACTAACCAGCGATTGACTGCTAAATTAGCCTTTAAACTGACCCACGAGTCCTTGAGATAAAATGGTTTGTTCAGTAGACGATTATTGGTGATTGATTTTGGTCTTACATATTCAGATAATTATTTTCATAATTGTGTTGTGCTCTTTCTACAGAACAGAGACTAAGTTATGACATGACCCTCAGCTGACTGACTGAAACGTGACACGAGACAGCTTTTATGTACTGGTTTAGTAAACGTGTGTTCATAAAGTCTTTATGTGAAGAGACAAAAATCGAATGTTACATTTTTATTTTTTATTTCCAGTGCTTATTCATACGGTTATTTTAGTTTTCTTTTAATTTGCTTACACTGTAGATATATGCATTGAATAAATACTGCTGTGTAAAATGTGTGTGTGAGTTGTGTTATTTTATATAAGGTTAGCGCACTTACACAAGCAGCAGATTTGCCGTGTTCACACTTACTACTTATATAAGGCCTAGAAGGGTTTGTCCTTACACCAGAGTGAAGGATGAAAGAAGCAGTTCTTGGGCTGTGAAGGACAGGCAGTGGGATTGTGTTACCTCTTGCTGAATGTCAGGACGGCTTTGATGAACCAGATAATTACTGGATCCATATTTTTGTGCACAACCTTCCCACATGCCTAATTACTGATTTGAATTTATAAACAGGCAATTATAGCAGAGGATATCTATTATGCTACAGGGTTCTCTGCTCTCTGTTTCTGCAGCACATTACTGCCCATGTTAGGAGACATGACCTGGCTGAAACTGATGTGTCGCTGTAATACAGTTGATGATATTTACCTATATAATAGATATTAGGTTCTGATGCCATCATGTCACCACCGAGCCCGCAAGGGGCTTATGGCACTCTGTTACCCTACTGGGATTCCGCTGGCGGTATGCTGACCGTCGGTCACGCATACCACACCCATACTCCCCCCTAGTACAGCATGTGTAAACGCAGAACCCGTTGTTGTGAATGTTGTCCTCCCCTAATGGTTTAGGTTGATGGTGTATCCTAGCATATTTCACATGTGTTCATATACCAGTAATACCTGCAGAGGTGTTATACAGATTGAAAAACATTTTTAAAGGTGAGTGGTAGGAAACCTCTGGCACTACACATCTCAGCATGCCTCCACAGCAACACTATGGCAAGACCTTTTTTTTTTTTATTATTTCTCTTACGTCCTAGAGGATGCTGGGGTCCATTTTAGTACCATGGGGTATAGACGGTTCTGCAGGAGCCTTTGGCACTTTAAAGGGGGGTACTGACGGAACGATATTCTAAGCAATCTGACTAGATTGCTTAGAATATGAGCATTATCGCTCCGTGTGTACCCCCTACAGCGATAGCGATGCGCAGCCCCGCTCATCGTTATCGCTGCTGCTAGATTGGCCTGCACGCAGGCCAATCTAGCGGGTAGCTCACCTCACCCGCTGGGTGAAGTGAGTGGTCTTCCCCCACACGCTCAGCACAGATCGCGCTGTGCTGAGCGGCGGGAGAGATGTGTGCTGAGCGGTTCGCTCAGCACACATCTCCTGCATCGGCCCGTATATAGGGGCCTTAAGACTTTTCAACAGTGTGAACTGGCTCCTCCCTCTATGCCCCTCCTCCTGACCTCAGTTTAGAAAATGTGCCCAAGAGACTGGATGCACACTAGTGGAGCTCAACAGAGCTTTGCTGGAAAAAGACTTTCTTAGGTTTTTTATTTTACAGGGAAGCTGCTGGCAACAGCTTCCCTGCTTCATGGGACTTGGGGGGGAGTAGGAACCAACCTCTCAATTAGTTAATTGTCTGCTTCCGCTGACAGGACACCATTAGCTCCTGAAGGGTATTGAACATAGCCCAAGCCTGGCCAGAGTTCACTCCGACAGCACTGCCGCCACCCCCTAACAGAGCCAGAAGTCAGAATGCTGGTGAGTATATTACCGAAGTCCTGCAGAGAGGGGATCCTCCGGTCATCGTTGGTGGCATACAGGTACACGCGCAGCACGCCATGTCTCTTGGCACAAGGGTGCAGAGGGGGGGGGGGGGGGGGGGGCGCTCTGAGGGCATGTTTTAAAACCTTACTCTCACTGGCAAAAAGGGTACATACATGTACAGCCGCTGACGTGCTCTCAAGCCAGTATAAATATTACATAGCTGATGGGCGGGGCTTCTCAGACTTGCCAGAACGTTCACTGGGTGCCATTTTCTCCTGCAGAAACTCCAGTGTGAAGCTCCTGAACGCTGTTTCTCCTCATGACAATGCTGATACAAGTACAGGGTGTTATAGAAGGGGCAGAGAGTGTTCATTATAATTAGGTCTGTGGGCCTGTTATTGGTATATGTGCTGTAAGTGGGTAATATTTCCACAATTCATAATAAGGCGCAGTGTGTGGACTGGCAGATCTCTCTGTCTCTCTCTGACAGACTTTAGTGTGGGTCTGTCCCCAATAGCACCCCTGTGTGATAGAGGGTGTGTGTGTATATATATATATATATATACACAAGTGTGTAACATGTCAGACATTGGGGAGGGTTCTTCCTAGGTAGAACCCATTTTAGATCACAAGAAGAAGCCGGAGTGGGTGAGAATGTTGCAAAAGAATATGTCAATGTTTGCAAAGAAATTCTGAGTCTGAACAACAGACTAACTATTGGAGGCAGTCTGTGGAGGATGCACTGTTCACTGACCCCTCCATATCATCCGCTCAGGTCCCATCCAGTTCCCAGAAAAGGTCTCTGGCCCAGATAATGCAAGGGGACACAGATTCCGACTCTGACGTCGTCACTGGGGATTTTAGAGGGATAGACCCCAAATTAGCCAAAAGCATACAATCTATGATAGTTGCTATAAAGGAAGTAGTGGGGTTTCCTGAAACAACACTGGTCCCAGAGGAAAAGGATTATTTTAAATTAAATAAAAAGCCGGTTGTGACTTTTCCTCCTTCAAAGGATTTGAATGCGTTCATTGAAGAATCCTGGGCTAACCCAGAGAAGAAATTTACCCTTCCCAGGATACGTGTAGCGTACCCTTTCCCTGAGGAAGACAGGCACAAATGGGAGACACCCCCAATGATAAACACCTCCGTTTCTCGGCTAAGAAAATAGTTTTGCCTGTCCCTGGTTCAGCCTATATAAAAGATCCAGCTGACCGTAAATGAGAAACAACCCTAAAATCCATATATGGCTAACGGAATTGTGCTCAGGCCCACCATTGTTTGTGCGTGGGTAGGTAACGCTGTGGAAAAATGGTCTGGCAACTTGCTTGTTAACATAGACACAGTTGACAGGGGTAAAATAGTCCTAACTCTCTGCCATATCAAAGATGCTGCAGGTTAATTAGTTGAAGCTATGAAGGATAATGGGTTGCTGAGTTCAAGATCCTCCGCTATGGCGATTTCAGCCCGCAGGGCGCTGTGGATCCGCCAATGGAATGCTGATGTGGAATCAAAACAGAATATTGAGGCGCTTCCTTACAATGGAAAAGCCCTCTTTGGAGACCAGCTGGATGCCATAATTTCAACAACTACATCAGGCAAGTCAGCATTTCTGCCTACCGCAGCTGCTCCACCTAGGAAAGGATTTTATTCTCATACGATGCAATCCTTTCAGCCCAACAAGTCCAAAAAGGCAAAGGGTACCCCCTTCTTTGCAGGAAGAGGTCGAGGAAGAGGTAAAAAATCTACAACACCATCAGGCTCTCAGGAGCAGAAGTCAACAGCTACTTCTGCTAAAACCTCAGCATGATGCTGGGGCTCCCCTGCGGGAGTACGATCCGGGGCGGGGGGGGGGGGCACGTCTATGGTCTTTCAGCCAGGTCTGGGTTCTTGAGTATTGCAGATAGTATCCCAAGGGTGCAAATTGGAATTTCAGGACCTTTCCCCGTGCTGATTTTTCAAATCAGCCTTACCAGCTTCTGTTCAGGACAGAGCAAAAGTGCTGAACGCAATACAGAAATTATGTCAAGACAACGTAATTTCCTTAGTTCCTGTGTCACAACAGGAAAAAGGGTTTTATTCAATCCTGTTTGTAGTGCCGAAACCGGATGACTCGGTCACACCGATTTTAAACCTAGAGACTCTGAACTTTTATTTGAAAAGGTTCAAATTCAAGATGGAATCCCTGAGAGCGGTGATCTCCAGCTTGGAGGAAAAGGAATTTTCTGGTATCGATGGACATCAAAGATGCTTATTTACATGTCCCCATCTACCCGCCGCATCAGGCATACCTGAGGTTTGCTGTGCAGGACTGCCACTACCAGTTCCAAACACAGCCTTTCAGGCTCTCCACGGCTCCGAGGATATTCACCAAGGTGATGGCGGAGATGATGGTTCTTCGCAAGAAAGGAGTCAAAGTCATCCCATACTTGGACGATCTCCTCATAAAAGCGAGATCCAGGGAGAAACTAGTGCAGAACATTGCACTTTCACTGACTGTGCTTCAAAAGCATGGTTTGATCATAAACCATCCAAAATCACAATTGGAGCCCACAATGAGGTTATCATTTCTGGGAATGATCTTGGACACGGAAGCACAGAAAGTATTCCTACCGGTGGAAAAGGCTCTGGAAATCCAGAGTATGGTCAAATACGTTTTAAAAACAGCACGCGTATCGATTCATCAGTTCATCCGCCTGCTGGGGAAGATGGTAGCGCCTACTAGGCTCTACAATTTGGCCGATTCCACGGCAGGGTGTTCCAATGGGACCTACTGGACAAGTGGTCCGGATCGCACCTACACATGCACCGGAGGATAATCCTGTCAACAAAAGCCAGTATTTCACTCTTGTGGTGGCTTCAAAGTTCTCACCTCCTGGAGGGACGCAGGTTTGGGAATCAGACTTGGATCCTGGTGACCACAGATGCAAGCTTCGGAGGTTGGGGAGCAGTCACGCAAGGGGAAAGCTTCCAAGGACGATGGTCAAGTCAATTCTGGAATTGAGAGCTGTGTACAACAGCCTTCATCAAGCGGCACACCTTCTTCAAGGTCATCCCATACAGATCCAGTCAGACAATGTAACGACAGTAGCTTACATAAACCGCCAGCGCAGAACAAAAAACAAAGCGACAATGGTAGAGGTGACAAAGATACTCCTCTGGGCAGAAATACATGCAAAAGCTCTGTCTGCAATTTTCATTCCGGGAGTGGACAACTGGGAAGCAGACTTCCTCAGCAGATACGATCTCCATCCAGGATAATGGGGCCTCCACCCAGAAGTCTTTGCAGAGGTAGCAGATCGTTGGGGCGTTCCTCAAGTAGATATGATGGCATCACGTCTCAACAAGAAGCTTCAGAAATATTGTTCCAGGTCAAGAGACCCACAAGCAATAGAAATGGATGCACTGGTGACCCAGTGGGTGTTTCAGTCAGTGTATCTGTTCCCTCTACTTCCAGTAATACCAAACGTTCTCAAGATCATCAGAAGAACGAGGGTTTGAGCAATTCTTATTGCTCCAGACTGGCCAAGGAGGGCTTGGTATCCAGATCTTCAGGAGTTATTACTGGAAAATCCTCAGCCTCTTCCTCTTCGCGAGGACCTGCTTCAGCAGGGGCCGTTTGTTTATCAAGACTTACTGTGGCAGCGTTTGACGGCATGCCTGTTGAGCGCCAGATCCTAGTCCATAAGGGTATTCCCAGTGAAGTCATTCCCACACTTATTCTGGCCAGGAAAGGGGTAACGTCCAAACATTACCATCGTATTTGGAGAAAATATGTATCTTGGTGTGAATCCAAGTCTCCTGCTGTGGAGTTTCAATTAGGACGTCTTCTATTTCTACAGGTGGGTGTGGATGCTGCCTTGAGATTAGGGTCTATCAAGGTCCAAATTTCAGCCTTGTTCATTTTCTTTCAGAAACAGTTGGCTTCCTTTCCTGAGGTCCAGACGTTCGTGAAGGGGGTTCTGCGCATCCAACCTCCCTTTGTGCCTCCTGCGGGATCTTAATGTGGTATTGCAGTTCCTTAAATCGGACTTGTTTGAGCCCCTACAAGAGGTAGAGTTGAAGTTTCTCACTTGGAAAAGTGGCCATGCTGTTGGCATTGGTCTCAGGCAGACGAGTGTCTGAATTAGGGGCTCTGTCATACAAGTCCTTATTTGATTTTTCATGAAGATAGAGCTGAACTGCAGACGCGTCAGCATTTTCTTCCAAAGATTGTGTCTTATTTCCATATCAACCAACCTGTGGTGGTAAAATCAATGTGTTCCCTAATGCACACCGAGTGAAAAATATTACTACATAATAGTCAGATAATACGGAGATCTTAGTTGCGTATATCTGCAGATATAGGGTTAAGCCCCCAGGCCGATCGACAAGACTTCTCCGTCACTGGGGGTCCCTAATACTAGGTATGGGTCCGGGGTGCAGGACCCCATAACGTCGGCACAGGTCGGCTACCCCAGGTCAGCACACAATTAATAAGGGTCAGCATTAGTGTCAGCTGTTTCAAAGTCCTTGGATGTCGTCAGAGCGTTGAGGACTTATGTTGCAAGAACGGCTCGGATAAGGAAAACAGAATCTTTGTTTGTCCTCTATGACCCCAACAAGATTGGGGGTCCTGCTTCTAAGCAGATTATTGCATGCTGGATCAGAGGTACCATTCAGCACACTTATTCCACGGCAGGATTGACGTTACCGAGTTCGGAAAGGGCCCACTCTACAGGGAAAGTGGGTTCTTCCTGGGCGGCAAATCTCTGCGATGCAAATTTGCTGAGCAGCTACTTGGTCAGGGGCAAACACGTTTCCTAAGTTTTTTACAGGTTTGACACCTTGGCTGCTGATGACCTTCAATTTGGTCAATCAGTTCTGCAGGAACATTAGCACTTTCCCGCCGGTACTGGGAGCTTTGGTAAATCCCCATGATACTAAAATGGACCCCAGCATCCTCTAGGACGTAAGAGAAAATAGGATTTTAATTACCTACTGGTAAATCCTTTTCTCGTAGTCCGTAGAGGATACTGGGCGCCCGCCCATTGCTTATTTTTCCTGCAAATTACGTATTGTCTTTTTACACAGGTTCTCATGTGTTAAGATGTTTTACAGCTGTTGCTGTTACGTTATACATGCATGTTAGCATGGGTTATGTTAAAGGCCATGTTAGGCGACATGTTTTTGGTATGGTGTGAGCTAGTGTGAATCTCGCCACTAGTTTAATGTAAATTCTTCTCTCAAAGTTGTCTGTCTCCTCGGGCACAGTTCCTATACTGAGGTCTGGAGGAGAGGCATAGAGGGAGGAGCCAGTTCACACTGTTGAAAAGTCTTAAAGTGCCGAAGGCTCCTGCGGAACCGTCTTATACCCCATGGTACTAAAATGGACCCCAGCATCCTCTACGGACTACGAGAAAAGGATTTACCAATAGGTAATTAAAATCCTATAAAAAAAAAATCTATTTCCCTTTTAAATTGACTATGGTCAGAGCTGTTTTTTTTTGTTATCAAGCACATTGGCTTGTCCTAATTTTAGAGTGTCAGAGTTACAAAACTTGTCTGACTGTTTATAGCATTACAGATGGCTACAGGGGGAGATCTGGTCATGTCAGGACAGGGCTGCATGTAACTGCCAGTGTCATGACTTGGGAGATAAGCAGGTTGGTATAGATGCTGTATCTTGATAATGACATTATCTGTGGTCACAGGCAGCAGGCTGATCATCTGAGTCTCCTGTCAAACTGATACAGAAAGAGTTTGGTGTAAAAGATTATTATTAATCTTTATTTGTAAAGCACAAACATGCTGCATTTTCCTTGATTAGTGAAATCATCTTCCCAGTGTTGTTTGGTAGCAATGCTGACCACTGTGCCATTGTGCTGCCCATATAAAGCTTATGTTGACTACACTGATTAATTCAGAATAAGGGCTGAATGGGAGTAGTATGGTATGCCGGCGGCCCTCATACCGGCGCCGGAATCCCGACAGTTGGGGGAGCGCAAATGAGCTCCTTGCAGGCACGTGGCACTGCGCACGCCAGACTATCTATTCACCCTCCAGGGGTGTCGTGGACCCCCAAGAAAGGGAGCAAAGGTGTCTGTTTGCCGGGTGTTGGGATTCCGGCGCCGGTATACTGTGCGCTGGGATCCCGACAGCCGTCAAACTGAAGACCACCTGGCCTGAATGTCAACAGTTCATGTCACTGTTAGGCCGGGCTAGGTTAAGGTTTTGGGGGCCCCTCCAATTGAATGGCAGCTCCTTGGTCATCTCATCAGCGTCACGGGACACATCATTTCTGTGCCGCTGATGAGGGGACTAGGGAGCGCTGTATGCAGTCAGTGCATGCAGAATGTAAAGCCGCGGCAACCTCTGTCCGCTGGCACCTGTTCTTGACAATTGCAGAGTCACACTGACCCTGTGTGGGGGAAGCCGGGGTGACTGCCCCTGTCGAATTAACACACACACACACCCCCCCCCCCCCCCCCCCCACACCCCCTGGATATAGGGTTAGGACTCTTAAGGGGCAAATTTACTAAGATCGGAGCTCTATTTAAGATGGGATGTTGCCTATAGCAACCAATCAGATTCTGCTTCTCATTTATCTAGCATCTTCTAGAAGATAATACCTGGAATCTGGTTGCTGTGGGCAACATCTCATCTTAAATAGTACTCCCATCTTCGTAAATTTACCCCTAATACTGAAAAATGCTACAATGACGTAATAACATATCAGTTACACAGAAGTATGCTGTAAAAACAGTAATTAAGATACATTGTTGTATATACATCATTATGACTGCTGTCCTGGTACTTTTGATGTACTGAGTGTAGGTCAGTATATATTAGGTGTGGATCCATTTGCTGTAGAAGGCAAAAACAAACCTAAAACATGGCATAGTAGCTGCCCCTGGATGTGTGGGAAGAGGGCAGCTCCTGTGCGCTGGTAATGATGATGAGTGCACATAGTGCTGCTGCTGCTAATATTCATACACAAGGCAGAATGGCACACAGGCTAATGGCTCGTCTGCGTTGGCGTGTTGACTCATGGAGAATGAGTCAGAACTACAACACTTACCTAGGCTAGACCAGTGCACTAGCACAGCTGTATGCCGCAGGATTTACTGCTTTGTACTAAAGTATCAACAACAAAAAATCATATAATGCATCTAAATAATGTTATTACGTTTCCCTGTCAGAAAAGAAGCGAAAAAAGTTATTTAAAATGTTGATAAGTACATCGAAAAATAATGCTGTTGCTTTCGTACATGAATTGTTTAATATTAGGAGATTGGTAAAGATCAAGTTCAGTTTTAGAACTTCATGACATTTGACCACATGCTGCCAAACACAGCATCTACAGCAGGGGTGGGGAACCTCAGGCCCGCGGGCCATATAAGGCCCCCAAAGCCACTTGATCCGGCCCTCCCAGGCTCACCTAACCGAGAGATGCCGGGCGCCCACTGAGATTTTGTTACTAGCGGGCGCCCGGCTTCTTCCCCTCAGCAGCAGCCGGAGGAAGGAGCTTACTCCTGAGCTCCTGCTTCCGGCTCTGGCAGTGTGCGTGTGTGCCTGTGCTGTGCTATGGAAGAGATGACATGACGTCTCTCTCATAGTTCTGAGGAGCGGGCAGCCAGGCAGAGGGCAAGGGTCCGGAAGCAGGAGCGGGGCTGGTGAGTATTGTGTTTTTTCTTTCTTTTAATGTGTGTATGTAAGCAGCGCTACTAGGGGTCATATCTAATGGGGGCATATTTACTGGGGGCAGGCTAATTTTTAAGTTGATAATTTTTGTATGGCCCCCGAAGGATTTAATAAATATCCAACTGGCCCTTGGTGGGAAAAATGTTCCCCACCCCTGATCTACAGCATACAACACCCCTACGTTCATGCCATACATGTACAGTAAATCCAGAGATGGCAGCTTCAGAGCCAAGACATTAAGGAATAAGGATACACATGGCACATGCTGTCTGTATTGCCAGTAAGTGGCACAGTTTTTCCACAGCTGTTTACAATTCTGAGAAAGTGCCAGTATAGAAAGCTGTAGTCTATTACACTACATCCCTCTCACCAGTGTAGCTATTGCTGACTGCAGCCCAGCCTGATAACTGATGTACAGTGCAGACGGGATACGGTCACTAGGTCGACCACTATTGGTCGATATGCACTCGGTCGACATGGAAAAAAGTCAACATGCGTTTTTCACTTCTTTTTTCTTTCATTTTTTCTAGCATCCATAAGGGATATAGGGGACAGATTAGTACAATGGGGTATAGACAGGTTCAAAGGAGCCAGTGCACTTTAAATTTCTTCCACTGGGTGTGCTGGCTCCTCCCCTCTATGCCTCCTCCAACAGGTCAGTTTAGAAAAAAGTGCCCTCAGGAGAGGATGCACACTGCAAGCTCCAGAGTTTTTCTTTAAATTCTATTAACCTTTTATTTCTTTCGGTATGCTGTTTGGGCAACAACATACCTGCGCTGTGGGAGTTGGGGGGGGGGGGGGGGGGGGGTCACCGGTCTCTTGAGGTGCAGAGCCACTTCCCCGCTGCAGGACCACCTTGGCTGTTGCAGCCGCAGCATGCCGCACACCCCTACCGCTGCCTGAAGGTGATCAACGGTGGTGAGTACACACCGGGGACCCCACTAGGGGTTTAATGTGTGGCTGAAGCGCAGGTGAGGCGTACGGGTACCACCTGGGGGGAGGGGGCGCTATAGCCCCTGCGTGAGACTGGCTAATATAGTCGTACCAAGCATTTATGTGAGGTTACACATATAGGGAGACATGGCCAATATAAATATTCAGCAGTAGCTCCGGCGCCATGGCGGGGGCCGGAGCTACATCAGAGCGGGCTCAGCAGCATTTTGGCGCCTTCCTCTGCATAAGCAGCAGCCTCACACAGCTCCTCCATAACGGTCACACGCTGGATCACTGGTAACGGGTGTAGAGAGGGAGAGCCACCTTATTGTGCACAAATATCATCCCTCTGAGGGAATTTCAAAGACAGTCTACTGTTTATATGTTTATATGAAACACTGACGGCCTCACTGGAACTGTGCAGCGTTGGGTGCGCTGGTGTCCTCTCTCCTGTGTCTCCTCTCACATGCAATAGGGCAGACTTGTATTTCAGGATGTGTTGTATGTGTATTATATGTGTTTTCTTTTCACAATGGTAAAACAGAAGTTGTGCAGTGTGTATAATGCTAGATTTTCCCCTAGCTCATCTGGCTCAATCTCATATGAGCAGTGTAGTCAGTCATCACAAATTGCTGATAATGTGGGGGACAGTCCAGAGCCCTCCTGGCTGGGGGCTATAAAAACTACGATGTCTGATTTTTGTTTATTTCTCTGACCTCCTAGTGGATGCTGGGAACTCCGTAAGGACCATGGGGAATAGACGGGCTCCGCAGGAGACTGGGCACTCTAAAAGAAAGATTAGGTACTATATCTGGTGTGCACTGGCTCCTCCCTCTATGCCCCTCCCCCAGTTAGAATCTGTGCCCGGCCAGAGCTGGGTGCTCCTAGTGGGCTCTCCTGAGCTTGCTAGAAAAGAAAGTATTTGTTAGGTTTTTTATTTTCAGTGAGATCTGCTGGCAACAGACTAATTGCTACGTGGGACTGAGGGGAGAGAAGCAAACCTACCTGCTTGCAGCTAGCTTGTGCTTCTTAGGCTACTGGACACTATTAGCTCCAGAGGGTTCGAACACAGGGCCTGACCTCGATCGTCCGTTCCCGGAGCCGCGCCGCCGTCCCCCTTGCAGAGCCAGAAGACAGAAGAGAAGCGATGAAATCGGCGGCAGAAGACTCCTGTCTTCATTAAGGTAGCGCACAGCACCGCAGCTGTGCGCCATTGCTACCACAGCACACCACACACTCCGG
Organism: Pseudophryne corroboree; assembly: GCF_028390025.1. Lineage (NCBI taxonomy): Eukaryota > Metazoa > Chordata > Amphibia > Anura > Myobatrachidae > Pseudophryne > Pseudophryne corroboree. The sequence goes on along the minus strand of NC_086450.1, from coordinate 82,589,036 downwards.
TCACTGTAGGGTGGAGGGCGCTGGGGCGCCCTGGGCAGCAATTATAATACCTATTGGCATAAAATACACATAATACAGTCTGGAAACTGTATATGTGTAAAGACCCCCGCCATTAAGTTACATAAAACGCAGGACAGAAGCCCGCCGCTGAGGGGGCGGGGCCTTCTACCTCAGCACACCAGCGCCATTTTCCCTTCACAGCTCCGCTGGAAGCAGCTCCCCAGGCTCTCCCCTGCAGTATCCTGATACAAGAAGGGTAAAAAAGAGAGGGGGGGGGGGGCACATAAATTTAGGCGCACATAAGATACTAAGCAGCTATTGGGTAAATCACTTTTTATAGTGTAAATCCCTGTGTTATATAGCGCTGTGGTGTGTGCTGGCATACTCTCTCTCTGTCTCCCCAAAGGACTTTGTGGGGTCCTGTCCTCAGTCTGAGCATTCCCTGTGTGTGTGCGGTGTGTCGGTACGGCTGTGTCGACATGTTTGATGAGGAGGGTTACGTGGAGGCAGAGCAGGGGCAGATAAGTGTGGTGTCGCCCCCGACGGGGCCGACACCTGATTGGATGGATATCTGGAAGGTCTTAACCGACAGTGTCAACTCCTTACATAAAAGGTTCGATGACGCAGCAGCCTTGGGACAGCCGGGGTCTCAGCCCGCGCCTGCCCAGGCGACTCAGAAGCAGTCAGGGGCTCATAAACGCCCGCTAGCTCAGATGGTAGACACAGATGTCGACACAGAGTCTGACTCCAGTGTGGATGAGGATGAGACAAATGTACAGTCTACAAAAGCCATCCGATGCATGATTACTGCAATGAAAGATGTATTGCATATTTCTGATATTAACCCGGTTACCACCAAGAGGGGTATTATGTTTGGGGAGAAAAAGCAGCCAGTGACTTTTCCCCCATCTGATGAATTAAATGATTTGTGTGAAGAAGCGTGGAGTTCCCCTGATAAGAAACTAGTGATTTCTAAGAGGTTACTGATGGCGTACCCTTTCCCGCCAACGGATAGGTTACGTTGGGAAACACCCCCTAGGGTGGACAAGGCGCTAACACGCTTATCTAAAAGGGTGGCACTGCCGTCTCAGGATACGGCCGCCCTAAAGGAGCCTGCGGATAGAAAGCCGGAAGCTATCCTGAAGTCTGTGTATACACACTCTGGTACTCTACTGAGACCTGCTATTGCTTCAGCCTGGATGTGTAGTGCTGCAGCAGCATGGACTGATACCCTGTCAGACAACATTGATTCCCTCGACAGTGATACTGTTTTGCTAACCATCGAACATATAAAAGACGTTGTCTTATATATGCGGGATGCCCAGAGGAACATTTGCCTGCTGGCATCTAGAATTAATACAATATCCATTTCTGCCAGGAGAGTATTATGGACTCGGCAGTGGACAGGTGATGCTGATTCTAAAAAACACATGGAGGTTTTGCCTTATAAGGGTGAGGAATTGTTTGGGGACGGTCTCTCGGACCTCGTATCCACAGCAACTGCTGGGAAGTCGACTTTTTTACCTCAGGTTCCCTCACAGCCTAAGAAAGCACCGTATTATCAAGTGCAGTCCTTTCGGCCTCAGAAAGGCAAGCGGGTCAGAGGAGCATCCTTTCTGGCCAGAGGCAAGGGTAGAGGAAAGAAGCTGCACCAGGCAGCCAGTTCCCAGGAACAAAAATCCTCTCCTGCTTCCACTAAGTCCACCGCATGACGTTGGGGCTCCACAGGCGGAGCCAGGTGCGGTGGGGGCGCGTCTCCGAAACTTCAGCAACCAGTGGGTTCGCTCACAAGTGGATCTCTGGGCTGTACAAATTGTATCTCAGGGATACAAGCTGGAGTTCGAGGCGACTCCCCCTCGCCGTTACCTCAAATCAGCCTTGCCAGCTGCTCCCAGGGAAAGGGAGGTAGTACTGGCGGCAATTCACAAGCTGTACCTCCAGCAGGTGATAATCAAGGTCCCCCTCCTTCAACAGGGCAGGGGTTACTATTCCACAATGTTTGTGGTACCGAAACCGGACGGTTCGGTGAGACCCATTCTGAATTTAAAATCCTTGAACACTTATATAAAGAAGTTCAAGTTCAAAATGGAATCGCTCAGGGCGGTTATTGCAAGCCTGGAAGAGGGGGATTTTATGGTGTCGCTGGACATCAAGGATGCTTACTTGCATGTCCCCATTTACCCACCTCACCAGGAATACCTCAGGTTTGTGGTACAGGACTGTCATTACCAATTCCAGACGTTGCCGTTTGGTCTCTCCACGGCACCGAGAATATGTACCAAGGTAATGGCCGAAATGATGATACTCCTTCGGAAGAAGGGAGTTATAATTATCCCGTACTTGGACGATCTCCTCATAAAGGCGAGGTCCAGAGAGCAGTTGTTGGTCAGCGTAGCACTCTCTCAGGAAGTGTTGCAACAGCACGGCTGGATTCTGAATATCCCAAAGTCGCAGCTGATTCCTGCGACGCGTCTGCTTTTCCTGGGCATGATTCTGGACACAGAACAGAAGAAGGTGTTTCTCCCGGTGGAGAAGGCCCAGGAATTGTCATCTCTGGTCAGGGACCTCCTTAAACCAAAACAGGTGTCGGTGCATCACTGCACGCGAGTCCTGGGAAAGATGGTGGCTTCTTACGAAGCAATTCCCTTCGGCAGGTTCCATGCAAGGATCTTTCAGTGGGATCTGTTGGACAAATGGTCCGGATCGCATCTTCAGATGCATCGGTTGATCACCCTGTCCCCAAGGGCCAGGGTGTCTCTGCTGTGGTGGCTGCAGAGTGCTCATCTTCTCGAGGGCCGCAGGTTCGGCATACAGGACTGGGTCCTGGTGACCACGGATGCAAGCCTCCGAGGATGGGGGGCAGTCACTCAGGGAAGAAACTTCCAAGGACAGTGGTCAAGTCTGGAGACTTCACTACACATAAATATACTGGAACTAAGTGCCATTTACAACGCCCTGAGTCAAGCAGAGCCCCTGCTTCAAAACCACCCAGTACTGATTCAATCAGACAACATCACGGCGGTCGCCCATGTAAACCACCAGGGCGGCACGAGAAGCAGGATGGCAATGGCAGAAGCCACAAGGATTCTTCGAGGGGCGGAGAATCACGTGCTAGCACTGTCAGCAGTGTTCATTCCGGGAGTGGACAACTGGGAAGCAGACTTCCTCAGCAGGCACGACCTCCACCCGGGAGAGTGGGGACTTCATCAAGAAGTCTTCACACAGATTGTAAATCGCTGGGAACTGCCACGGGTGGACATGATGGCGTCCCGCCTCAACAAAAAGCTAAAAAAATATTGCGCCAGGTCAAGGGACCCTCAGGCGATAGCTGTGGATGCACTAGTGACACCGTGGGTGTACCAGTCGGTTTATGTGTTCCCTCCTCTTCCTCTCATACCCAAGGTACTGAGGATAGTAAGAAAGAGAGGACAAAGAACTATACTCATCGTTCCGGATTGGCCAAGAAGAACTTGGTACCCAGAACTACAAGAAATGATCTCAGAGGACCCATGGCCTCTGCCTCTCAGACAGGACCTGTTACAGCAGGGGCCCTGTCTGTTCCAAGACTTACCGCGGCTGCATTTGACGGCATGGCGGTTGAACGCCGGATCCTAACGGAAAAGGGCATTCCAGATGAAGTGATTCCTACGCTGATAAAAGCTAGGAAGGATGTGACTGCCTGAAGTTCAGACGTTTGTTAAGGGAGTGCTGCATATATAAGCGGAGAAACGCGTATGTGGATGACCGTGAGTCTATAGCCGGCCGGCTCAACTGCTGAATAGGACACCTCTGTGGGCACAAAATTGCTGGTGGTATGAGCAACTGCATAATGCTATATTAACACCTTGACACTCGGACCCCAGTGCTAAGGGGATTAGGGAAATTCACTCCCAGATCCGTGTGTTGTACTAACTGCCTGCTATCAGAGACTGCCTATTAACAACTAATTTTGCTTCTCTTAAAAAAGACTAACAAATATAAGCTCACACTGCTGTTCTGTCTCTGCATCAGTTAACTTATGGGACATTGCTGCTATTTCATAATTAAACCCCGGTTGTGCAGGGGTAGAACAAGCGAAGGATAGATACAAATTTACTGCTTATTGAAATAGTCCCACGGACAATCTAGTATATTAAATATGGCAGGGACGCCTGCTGTATTATAGTAGTCACCTGTGAACGGATGCAAGAATCAGACCATTGTTCTTAGGTGGTTGAAAATATATTACTGTGATATATGGGCTTACTGTATGATATGAATACTGAACAGTAATTTTATTGTGTTTACCGGCTGGTAATTGGGGGAATTTTTTCCTTTTAATCTTTTTATGTTATTGAATAAATGTCTCATTTTTGGATGATATGCGCAGTTCCATTTTTTTCTTTTTCTTTCGGGCTTTCCAGATGAAGTGATTCCTACGCTGATAAAAGCTAGGAAGGATGTGACTGCCTGAAGTTCAGACGTTTGTTAAGGGAGTGCTGCATATTCAGCCCCCTTTTGTGCCTCCAGTGGCACCTTGGGATCTTAACGTTGTGTTGGATTTCCTGAAATCACACTGGTTTGAGCCATTTAAGAACGTGGAGCTAAAGTATCTCACGTGGAAGGTGGTCATGCTGTTGGCCTTAGCTTCGGCTAGGTGTGTGTCAGAATTGGCGGCTTTGTCATGTAAAAGCCCGTATCTGATCTTCCATATGGACAGGGCAGAATTGAGGACGCGTCCCCAATTTCTCCCAAAGGTGGTATCAGCGTTTCATTTGAACCAACCTATTGTGGTGCCTGCGGCTACTCGGGACTTGGAGGATTCCAAGTTGCTGGACGTAGTCCGGGCTTTGACAATTTATGTTTCCAGGACGGCTGGAGTCAGGAAAACTGACTCGCTATTTATCCTGCATGCACCCAACAAGCTGGGTGCTCCTGCTTCAAAGCAAACTATTGCTCGCTGGATCTGTTGCACGATTCAGCTGGCACATTCTGCGGCTGGACTGCCGCATCCTAAATCAGTAAAAGCCCATACCACAAGGAAGGTGGGCTCTTCTTGGGCGGCTGCCCAAGGGGTCTCGGCTTTACAGCATTGCCGAGCTGCTACTTGGTCGGGTTCAAACACATTTGCTAAATTCTACAAGTTTGATACCCTGGCTGAGGAGGACCTTGAGTTTGCTCATTCGGTGCTGCAGAGTCATCCGCACTCTCCCGCCCGTTTGGGAGCTTTGGTATAATCCCCATGGTCCTTACGGAGTTCCCAGCATCCACTAGGACGTCAGAGAAAATAAGAATTTACTCACCGGTAATTCTATTTCTCATAGTCCGTAGTGGATGCTGGGCGCCCGTCCCAAGTGCGGACTCTCTGCAATACATGTATATAGTTATTGCTTCACTAAAGGGTTATTGTTATGAGCCATCCGTACAAGGAGGCTCAGTTGTTGTTCATAATGTTAACTGGGTATGGTTATCACAAGCTGTACAGTGTGATTGGTGTGGCTGGTATGACTCTTACCCTGGATTCCAAATCATTTTCTTGTTGTGTCAGCTCTTCCGGGCACAGTTTCCCTAACTGAGGTCTGGAGGAGGGGCATAGAGGGAGGAGCCAGTGCACACCAGATAGTACCTAATCTTTCTTTTAGAGTGCCCAGTCTCCTGCGGAGCCCGTCTATTCCCCATGGTCCTTACGGAGTTCCCAGCATCTACTACGGACTACGAGAAATAGAATTACCGGTGAGTAAATTCTTATTTTTTTCTTTCTTTTAATTGAAGCCCGAGGTGCGTGGCTTCATCGCCCAGTGTCTGTGCAAAAACATGCTGGGGGTGTAGGACCTTGGACCCTCTCCAAAAGAAGAAGGGCCCCGTTACTCCCCAACCCCTCAGACCCAAAAGGCATACTGAGGGGAACAAGGGTCTGTGGGTCCCTCCTTGCCGAAGCGCAGAGGGACCCTCGAGTATCCCTAGGTTTGGCCAAAGCTTCCCCCTGGGGAATGAAACAGTCTCCAGCCCTCCCCAAAAGGAGAGGTCCTCGACAACTAGGGGAGAGGGTGGCCTATAAGGGTCTCACCTAAACCCAGAAACAAAAACGTGACTCACACACAAAAAACACAAAAGGTGCATGTGTAAGTGTATACACACACGTGAAAAATAAATAAATAAGGCCCCAGCCAGAAGGCCGGGAGAAAAGTAAAAATTATCCTTGCCCTAGCCAAATTGCCAGTGCAAGGGAAAGTGGGTGCAGACAGGAAGGGTTGAAGTGCTCCGTGCTAAAGTGCCCTAGGGCAAAGGTGGTCCGACTCCTCACTGCATTTCAGGCACCCCTGTCCCTTCCAGTTCTAGGGGCACAGAACACCTCAAACTTCAGACTGCTCCCGACCTCTCTGCCAGTCCAAGCTTCATACCCACTCTGTGCCAGGGTCAACCCCCAGTACGAGAGTAGATATTAATCCAGGCCGTTCCGGCTCCACGCAAGGGGCCCTATTTCATCCCCTTAGAAGGCAACGGATACTAAGCCCAGTTTTTCTCCACTCTCGACCAGAGGCATTGCCACACCCTGGCATGGTACTCCACAAGGTGTTTCTCCATTCAACACTAGGGACCTCTCACGCTCCCAGTGTAAGAACAGGTACTCCACCAAGTGTTTCCCTCGAGCAGGTACTACACTTGATCTTAGCCAAAAGGCAGAGAAGCGATGATGTCTGATATGTCATCTCAACTCACTGCAAATGCCAATAAGACTCAGCAACAAGCAGTGGCAAATCTAGCTGCTAAATATCCCCCCCTGTCCACTACTGGTGCACAAAAACGTGCTTTACCTGCACTTCTGTCAGATACTGATGATGATATACGGGATGATGGGGCTGATGTGGACCACATAAGCGGGGATTCCACCCCTAGACAGGGAATTGAACCCCTCATATTGGCTATTCGGGATGTGTTAAAGCTCCCCCTGGAGGATGCTAATAATCAGCAGTCATTTCTGCAGCGGGGTACACTGGTATTCCACAGGGAATAACATTGGGGTGTAGAGTAGGATCTTGATCCAAGGCACCAACAGGCTGAAAGCTTTGACTGTTCCCAAGATGCTCAGCGCCGCCTCCTCTATAACCCCGCCTCCGTGCACAGGAGCTCAGTTTGTAAGTTGGTGCCTGCAGTGCAGGCAGCTAACAGGCAGGGCTGCTCCAGCAGCCCTAAGAAGAGCTATTTTAAAGTACTAGGCCTCATGATGTCAGCTTTCAACATGGTGGAGTATGCTCAATTTCATTCCCGCCCTCTGCAGAAATGGATTCTTGCCAAGTGGGACGGCCTGCCTCACCGGATCAGGTCTCAAATGATCTCCTTGTCTCCGGAGGTCCGTCTGTCACTGGCCTAGTGGCTACAGGACCAATGATTGAGCAGGGGTTGTCCCTTCTGGATCTCCAACTGCTTTGACTCTTGCCCTGCCTTTGCTACAGAACAGGCCTGTTCAAGTACAGTCAGACAACGCCACTACGGTGGCGTACATAAATCATCAAGGCGGCACTCAAAGCCGCATGGCAATGATGGAAGTGTCAAAGATTTTTCAATGGGTGGAACGCCATCTGCCAGCCATATCGGCAGTGTTCATTCCGGGGGTCCTCAACAGGGAAGCGGACTTCCTCACTCGTCGGGACGTACACGCCGGAGAGTGGAGCCTTTATACAGAAGTATTTCAACTCCTAGTGGACAAGTGGGGCCTACCATATGTAGACCTGATGGCGTCTCAACACAATCACGAGGTTCCGGTCTTCGGAGCAAGAACAAGGGATCCTCAAGCGACATTCGTGGACACACTGACAATTTCATGGAACTTTCGGCTGCCGAACGTGTTCCCTCCGGTGTCACTCCCGCCCAGAGTAGTGAGGAAGTTCAAGCAAGAAGGAGGAATCCTTCTAATAGCTCCAGCGTGGCCAAGACGCGTCCGCTTCTGCTTCCGCAACGACCAGACCTGCACGATCAGGGCCCTTGTGTTTACCAGGATTTGGCCCGACTGGCTTTGACGGCGTGGCTCTTGAAGCTTCCGTACAGAGGGCCAAAGGATTTTCTGAGGTGGTCATTCAAACTATGATGAAGGCCCGTAAGTCAGCTTCTGCTCGGATTTACCATAGGGTCTGGAATTCTTACTTTGCTTGGTGCGCATCTAACAATCATGACGTTTAAAAGTTTAGTACGGCCAAACTTTTGGCCTTCCTACAACAGGGCCTGGACTTGGGCCTTCAGCTGGCCTCCCTCAAGGTTCATATTTCTGCCTTGTCGGTATGGTTTCAGAGAAAAATTGCGACTCTGCCTGATGTTCATACATTCATTTTACGGATTCAACCTCCCTATGCCCCACCTGTGGCTCCTTGGGATGTCGGTGGTTCTGGAGGCTTTGCAAGAGTCTCCGTTTTTAAACCTCTTGAATCTGCAGACCTAGAGTGGCTTTCCCTCAAGGTCTTGTTTCTGCTGGCTATTGCTAGACGGGTATCAGATTTGGGTGCCATGGGGGTCATTCCGAGTTGATCACCCGCTAGCAGTATTTAGCAGCCGTGCAAACGCATTGTCGCCGCCCACCAGGGAGTGTATTTTTCGCTTTGCAGAATTGCGCACGCCTGTGCAACAGAGCGCCTGCAAACACATTTTGTGCAACACAAGACCAGCCCTGTAGTTACTTATCCTGTGCGATGATTCTAACGATGGAGGGACGGCTTTTGACATCACACACCCGCCCAGCCACGCCTGCATTTTCCCCGACACGCCTGTGTTTTTCTAAGCATTCCCTGAAAACGGTCAGTTGACACCCAGAAACGCCCACTTTCTGTCAATCACCTTGCGGCCGTCTGTGCGAATGTAATCGTTGCTAGAACCAGTGCAAAACCACAATGGACTTTGTACCCGTACGACACGTGTGCGCATTGCGGATCATACACATGCGCAGATTAGCCGTTTTTCTCACTGATCGCTACGCTGTGAACAACGGCAGCTAGCGATCAACTCGGAATGACCCCCCTTGTCTTGTAGGTCCCCCTATCTGATTTTTCACCATGACCGGGTGGTCCTTCGAACGCGCCCTGGTTATCTACCTAAGGTGGTGTCTTCTTACCACCTTAACCAGGAGATTGTGGTTCCGGCCTTTGTCTCTCCAGATTTATCCTCCAAAGAGCGTTCTTTGGATGTGGTACGGGCTCTCCGTATCTATGTGAAGAGGACAGCCTCTGTTAGGAAGTCTGATTCTCTCTTTCTACTGTTTGATTTTCACAAACGTGGCTGGCCTGCTAAAAGGCAGACCTTGGCCAGATGGATTAGAATGGTAATTGCACATGCTTATGTACAGGCTGGCCTTCCAGCTCCTGCTACCATCAAAGCCCATTCTACTCGGTCTGTTGGACCTTCTTGGGCGGCCCACCGTGGTGCGACCCTTGAACAATTGTGCAAGCCGGCTGCATGGTCCTCAGTGAACACGTTCATAAGGTTCTGTGCCTTCGATACTTCCGCCTGCCAGGATGCTTCCTTTGGATGCCGGGTTCTTGTGCCCGCTACAGTGCGTCCCCTCCCATAAGGAACTGCTTTAGGACATCCCCGATGTTATTCCCTGTGGAATACCAGTGTACCCCGCTGCAGAAAAGGAGATTTATGGTAAGAACTTACCTTTGTTAAATCTCTTTCTGCGAGGTACACTGGATTCCACAGGGCGCCCAGCCTGACGCACTTAGCTTCTTTGGGTTGGTATGGCATTAGCCGCTGATACCTTCTCCTGACGTGAGAATGTGGTGTCTGTGGCTACTAACTGTTGTCGTCTCTTATACCTGCTACTGCATTGGACTGGTTGACAAAACTGAGCTCCTGTGCACGGAGGCGGGGTTATAGAGGAGGCGGCGCTGAGCATCTTGGGAACAGTCAAAGCTTTTAGCCTGTTGGTGCCTCGGATTAAGATCCTACTCTACACCCCGATGTTATTCCCTGTGGAATCCAGTGTACCCCGCTACAGAAAGAGATTTAACAAAGGTAAGTTCATACCATAAATCTCCTTTTTCCTCTCACAAGACAAACTGACAATCACATTTCCTGACTCCAAGAAATTGGATGATTTATTTAAAATAGCCTGCAAGAATCCAGATAAAAAATATCAGGTGTCCAAACGGGTTTTGCATACATTCCCCTTTGCCCCTGAAGGCAGGAAATTCTGGGAAGAGTCTCCAGCAGTAGACGTCTCCGTCTCTCGCCTTTCTAAAAAGGCGGTACTCCCTGCTCTGGGCTCCTTTACGGTAAAGGACCAGGCAGATAGGAAAATAGAAACCACTCTGAAATATATCTACACTGCTGCAGGTGTAGCTCAAAGACCGGTCATTGCAGGTTGCTGGATGACACATGCAATTCATTCCTGGGCTACTCAAATTCAGGAAGGTCTTGCGGGTGATATGACCTTAGTTACTACTGTAACTTTCCTGAAACACATTCAGGAAACACATTCAGTCCTCTGTGACTCCCTTAAAGAGATTGGCAATATTAATGCTAGGACCGCAGCTATGGCTGTGTCTGCACGCAGAGCCATATGGTTACGTCAGTGGATTGCTGACGCTGACTCCAAACGTAATGTGGAATCTCTTCCCTTCACATGTGAATGGCTTTTTGGGGGTGAATTGGACGCATGGATTTCCAAAGCTACTTCTGGGAAATACAAGTTTCTCCCTTCGGGGACTCCGCCTACTAGGAGTACCTACCCGGGACCGTCTACTCAGTCCTTTCGGTCCTCCAGATTTCGATCTAGTGCCAGGGGGGCCTCCAACGCAGCTAGAGGCTCCAGCGGTAAACCTAAGAAACCAGCCTTTGCCGGATCTCAGGTCCAGAGCACCAGTTCTGCTTCCGCAAAGACTTCAGCATGACGGTGCCCACCCACCCCGAGGGGATCTCGTGGTGGGAGCTTGGTTACGTCACTACAGCCACATCTGGGACGGTTCCTGCCAAGATGCTTGTGTAAGGGACCTTATAAAGGTAACAAACATTTGAAAGAGATTGAAGAAAACTCTCTGGAGCTGCAGAGATGTGCATGGTTTAATGGTTAGCATTACTGCCTCACAGCACTGAGGTCATGGGTTCGATTCCCACCTTGGACCTAACTGCGGAGTTTGTATATTCTTCCCGTACTTGCGTGGGTTTCCTCTGGGTACTCCCGTTTCCTCCCACACTCCAAAAATATACTGGTAGGTAAATTGGCTCACAAAAATTAACCCTAGCGTGAATGTGTCTGTGTGTACATGTGATAGGAAATATAGATTGTAAGCTCCCCTGGGGCAGGGACTGATGTGAATGGCCAAATATTCTCTGTACAGTGCTGCGGAATATGTATGCACTATATAAATAACTGGTAATAATAATAATCTCTCAGGGTTACAAGCTGCAGTTCAACGGTGCTCCTCCCCAACGATTTTTCAAATCAGGCTTACCAGCTTTGGAAAATATGCATGGTACGCTACTACTGTACATAAACAAGCTGGTCCCGTCCCAGGTCATTGTTCCAGTACCAATACAACAACGAGGACAGGGTTACTACTCTATTCTATTCGTAGTACCAAAACAAGACGGGTCTGTGAGACCCATTCTGAATCTGAAGTCCTTGAATCCTTACCTGAAGGTTTTCAAATTCAAGATGGAATCTTTGAGAGCAGTGCTCGCAGGCAGGAACAACAGGAATTCCTAGTGTCCCTGGATATCAAGGACGCTTACCTCCATATCCCAATTTGGCCTCCTCATCAGGCCTATCTGTGGTTCACCCTACTGAACGATCACTACCAGTTTCAGGCGTTACCCTTCGGCCTGTCTACAGCTCTTAGGGTGTTCACAAAGGTGATGGCGAAATGAAGTTTCAGCTCAGGGTCCAGGGGGTCAACGTAATTCCATACCTGGATGATCTCCTGATAAAAGCTAGTTCCAGGGCGCTTCTATTGCTCCATATAGATTGCACTATCCAACTTCTGTCTCACCACGGGTGGATCCTCAATCTGCAGAAGTCCCACCTGGAACCGTCTCATCGGCTCCTGTTTCTAGGGATGCTCCTGGATACTGTAGCATAGAAAGTGTTCCTCCCAGAAGAAAAAGTGAGAGCACTTCAAGAAATGGTTTGCATGCTGCTCCGACCTGCTCGAGTATCCATTCATCTTTGCATAAAATTGATGGGAAAGATGGTGGACTCATACGAGGCGATACAGTTTGGAAGGTTTCATGCCAGACTGTTCCAATTGGACATCCTGAACAAGTGGTCCGGTTCCCATCTTCAGATGCACCGGATGATTCGGCTGTCACCCCGGGCCAGGATTTCACTCCTGTGGTGGCTATAGTCTTCCAACCTGCTGTAGGGTCGATGCTTTGTGATTAAGGATTGGATCCTCCTCACGACGGATGCGAGTCTGAGAGGATGGGGAGCTGTCACCCAGGGGGCGCAGTTCCAGGACAGGTGGTCTGCCCAAGAAGCCCTCCTTCCGATCAACATCTTAGAACTTCGGGCTATCTACAATGATCTGATTCAGGCCTCTACTCCGGGATCGGGCGATCCAGATTCAGTCGGACAATGCCACGGCCGTGTCGTACATCAATCGACAAGGAGGGACAAAAAGCAGAGCCTGCATGTGAGAAGTGTCAAGAATACTCTTCTGGGCGGAAAGAAATGCAAGAGCACTGTCCGCAATATTCATTCCGGGGTTGGACAACTGGGAAGCGGACTTCCTCAGTCGCCACGATCTCCACCCAGGAGAGTGGGGACTATACCCTCAGGTGTTTCAACAGATCATTGACAGGTGGGGCTGCCCACGATTAACATGATGGCCTCTCGTCTGAACAAGAAGCTTCGTTGCTATTGCTCGTGAACCTGATACCCTCAGGTGAGCGCAGTGGATGCGCTGACAATGCCTTGGCCTTACCAGCTGGTCTACCTATTTCTGCCGATTCCATTGATCCCCAGGCATCAAGGAGTGCAGGCAATCTTGATTGCACCGGATTGACCCTGAAGAGCTTGTATGCGGCTCTTCTGGACATGTCCTTAGAGGACCCTTGGCCTCTGCCGCTAAGAAGAGATCTTCTTCAGCAAGGACCGTTCGTCTACCTGGACTTACGGCAGCTCCGTTTGACGGCATGGAAGTTGAGCGGAACATCCTAGCTCACAAAGGGCTTTCCAAAAAGGTCATTGCCACTATGGTGCAAGCCAGAAAACCTGTGACGTCAAAACACCATCATCATATCTGGCGGAGATATGTCTCTTGGTGCGAGGAACGCACATATCCATCTGCAGAATTCCACTTGGGGAGATTCCTTTGTTTCCTGCAGGCTGGAGTGGATAAAGGCTTACGTCTTGGATCCATTAAGGTCCAGATTTCAGCTCTTTCCAGAAGAAGTTGGCTCTCCTGCCGGAAGTTCAGACCTTCTTGCAAAGGGTGCTTCACATACAACCTCCGTTTGTGCCGCCTACGGCACCTTGGGATTTGGATGTGGTGTTATGCTTTCTACAGTCCTCCTGGTTTGAACCTCTGATGACGGTAGAAGACAAGTTACTCACGTGGAAGACTGTGATGTTACTGGCCCTGGCTTTTGCTAGACGTGTCTCAGAATTAGGCGCTTTATCGTGTAAAAGTCCCTACTTGTTCTTTTACGAGAACAGAGCGGAGCTCAGGACTAGACAGCAGTTCCTGCCAAAGGTGGTCTCCGTGTTTCACTTGAATCAGCCTATTGTGATTCCGTCCGGTTCTGACACTTCTGTCCCTCCAGAGGCATTGGATGCAGTGCGAGCCTTGAAAATCTATGTCAAAAGGACGGCTCGGATCAGAAAGACGGATTCCTTGTTCGTGCTGTATGATGCACGGAAAAAGGGTTGCCCTGCTTCAAAGCAGTCTATTGCTCATTGTATTCGGCATACTATCCAACAGGCCTATGTGTCGGCGGCCTTAACTGTTCCACAGTCTCTGAAGGCCCACTCAGTGGGGTTTTCCTGGGCGGCTGCCCGTGGAGTATCGGCCCTCCAACTGTGCTGAGCTGCTACATGGTCGGGGAAGAACACCTTTGTGAAGTTCTACAAATTTGATACCCTGGCCAAAGAGGATACCCAGTTTGGGCAGGCCGTGCTTCAGATGTTTCCGCACGTTCCTACCCGTTCTGGAAGCTTTGGGACATCCCCATCATACTAATCTGTCCCCAATATCCCTTATGGATGCTAGAGAAAATAGGATTTTAAATACCTACCGGTAAATCCTTTCTCGTAGTCCATAAGGGATATTGGGCGCCCGCCTCTGTGCGGTGACTTTCTGCAGGTTCTCTGTTAGGTGTTACCTGTTCAGTTATTGCTGTTAATGTTGGCAGCCGTTGCTGGCCCGGTTATGTTTTGGTGTGCTGGTGTGTAAATCTCAGCACACTTATTGTTGTTAGATTCCTTCTCTCAAGGGGTGGTCTTCGGGATGCACAATGTCTGGATCCCCGCGCACAGTATACCGGCGCTGGGATCCCGACACCCGGCATACCGACAGCTATTCTCCCTCGTGGGGGTCCACGACCCCCCTGGAGGGAGAATAAATAGCGTGCACCGTGCCCGCAGCGTGGCGAGCACAGCGAGCCCGCAAGGGGCTCCTTTGCGCTCGCCACACTGTCGGTATGCCGACGGTCGGGCTCCCGGCGCCGGTATGCTGGTCACCGGGAGCCCAGCCGCCGGCATACCAAACTACACCCCTCTCAAGTATGTAATTCTCCTTTGGGCACTGTTTTACCTATAACTGATCTGTAGGAGGAGGCATAGAGGGGATGAGCCAGCACACCCAGTTGAAGAAATTTAAAGTGCACTGGCTCCTTTGGACCCGTCTATACCCCATTATACTAATCTGTCCCCAATATCCCTTATGGGCTATGAGAAAAGGATTTACCGGTAGGTATTTAAAATCCTATTTTTTCAACTTTTTCATACTTTATGATCCACATGGACTACAATTGGGAATAGTAACCTGTGCCGACGCAGCAGTAGCGGAGCGAGGCACCTTGCCCGAAGCATGGCGTGCCATGCAAGGGGACACGGTGCACTAATTGGGGTTCCCCGTCACTTTACGAAGAAAACAACATCCCAAAAAGTTTTTAAAAAAAACCTCATGTCGACCTTATTTCATGTCGACCTTGTTCATGTCGACCGAATGCATGTAGACTAATAGTGGTCGACTTAATGACTGTCGACTTAAGTGTGGTCAACCTAATGACCCATACCCATGCAGACTCGCATCTTTAACCAGTATAACATACAGATGCAAGTGGATTAGATATTAACTAATAAAAGTGATATTGTTTTTAGCATATGGTTAGTGGAGAAAGTAGCTAATAGTGATTACCCCATGATAATAGACTTCTGTTTTATTAAAACATTTAATAAGATAGCTACTAGCACTAAATTTCTGCAGCAAGGTACACTGGGATTCCACAGGGAATACATTGGGGTGTAGAGTTGGATCTTGATCCGAGGCACCAACAGGCTAAAGCTTTGACTGCTCCCAGGATGCATTGCATGGCCTCCTCTATAACCCTGCCTCCGTGCACAGGAGCTCAGTTTGTAAGTTGGTGCCTGCTAACAGGGGGAGCTGCGCTAGGCAGACCTGAAAAGAGCTTTTTTTAGAAGACTTCAAAGGCCGCAGCACTTTCTATGTTATTATGACATGCTGTGCTGCGGCTCCATCACCTCCCTAGCAGCATGCATACTCCCGTGGCCGGTTCCCGGGTACTTGCAGTGGAGGCGCACCGGTTCACAGGCACACCGCCGCTGACGCTCTCCAGGATCGCGTGGCTCACATCAGGGAGGAGGTAAGAGTGTCCCCCAGGTGGGACCCGACTGTAAATCGCGGTCCGAGGAGATGGACCGCGCTGCTGGCGTGGACATTGTACTGCACAGGGACCACACTGTATCTACCAGGGCAGGGAGCACAGGTCAGATTTTATTTAAATCCGTTTTACATAGGCTCCACAGTACCCGGTGGTGAGGAACCAGCATAGGGTAAAAGGCGCTGACCTGTAGCCCCTCCCCCAGCTCCGGCCACCATCTACTGCTGGTGTTCCTGCCCTGGAGATGCATTTCACTCTCCCTCACTCCCTGACAGAGATTTTGGCGCCATCTTTACACAAGTAGCTGGGCTGATCTCCGGGACTGCAGGGCAATGTCTCTTCTGTAAATCCGCCTGCCTCATCAGCGCTGTGCATTTACAGTCACCTAAGTATTCTACGTCATTTTAGACAGTGTTAGTTAAGAACAAGTATACTTCTACCTGAATATTTAGTACAAGTATTCCGAGATATACATCCAGTATCTACTGTGCATTGTTATATCTATGTATACATATATACTGTATATATGTAATTTCTCATACGTCCTAGAGGATGCTGGAGATACCATTAGAACCATGGGGTATAGACGGGATCCATAGGAGACATGGGCACTCCCTCTATGCCCCTCCTCCAGACTCCAGTTTTAGAATTGTGCCCAGTGAGACTGGACGCACTAAGGGGGAGCTCTACTGAGTTTCTCTGTAAAGACTTTTTGTTAGGTTTTTTATTTTCTGGGAGACTGCTGGCAACAGTCTCTCTGCTGTGTGGGACTTAGGGGAGACAAGTATGACCCACTTCCAGTGAGTTCATGGGCTCTGCTTCTGGCTACAGGACACCATTAGCTCCTGAGGGTTTGATCGCTGGGTACGCTCAGATGCTCGCTCCCGCAGCCGGCCATCACCCCCTTTCAGAGCCAGAAGTCAGAAGACAGGTGAGTAACCGAAGAAAAGAAGACCTCTTCAGTGACGGCATTTGCAGAGGTACCGTGCAGCGGGCAGACACTGCGCGCCAAGCTCCCACTCACACAGCACTGAAAACAATCCTCATAAGCACACTGGCAAGAGGGGACATTAGTGCCGCGGCACTGTCCCAACCCCTGCCAGTATAAATATTGAAAAAAGCGAGACAGAAGCGCGCCATGACGGGGGCGGAGCTTCTTCCTCACAGCTCACGGCGCCATTTCCGCTCCACAAGCTGCAGAGACGCTGGTCCTCCACACACACTGACAAGTACCAGGGGTGCAAAACGGAGGGGGGAGGCATATAAGTGGTGCAATGTATATACATATATATATATATATATATGGTGAAATGTAGTTGGCACTCGATGATCTTAGCACAATACCGGGGTGCCCTCCTTCTGAAATGCACAATCACACGGTAGGCGAAACTGGGAGACAGATGTCCACTGACCCCATATCACAAAACCAGGCGGCACTCCACGGATTTCAATATAGAAAAAAAAATTTTATGTGAGAAACAGCATGAGGGTCCAACGTTTCAACACCGCGGCGGGTGTTTTTTTTCAAGGACACATGGTGAAGCAAACAAAATTAAAACAATTCTTACCTTATATGCTTTACACAATCCACTACTGTCACGCGAGGGCGGTGGGCGGGAGCACCTCCGGCAACCGGCGTCCGGCCGCGTGTGATGACGTGACCGTTGCTAGGCGACCAAACGAAGCCCAGTCCGGCTCATCTCGCGTGATGAGTAAGTGCCGTCACCAGGCAACCAGACGCGCTCAGTCCAGCGCCACTCGCGGAGACAGGTGGAGAGTGCTGTAAAGATAAAGTGCAATGTGCATGTGAACAGTGACCAATATATGTGTGACACATGGCTTAAGAAGGGAAACATATAAACGTTTCCAACGTGATATAGTGGGTTAAAAACAGACTGTGCATTGCATGCATGGGGAACGTATATTACGTGCAGGTCCCTGTGATTCTATGTCAGCTGTAGCTTTTAAATGGGCTCTGTATGACTATACTGTATGTAGACAAAGCTAAGGACAAAACTACATAAATCTGGAATCACATGAAAAAACATAATCAGCAGCCCTAATTCAGGCTAATTAAACAGATGTGAAAACACAGAGTAAAATGCTGAAGACATTGGACCACTAGAAAGACATTTACAAGAAAATGCTCCATGATACTTTTTCATTGAGTCCGTTGGGAGCTACAGTATTAAGGCGGACCATCCATCGGGTTTCACACTGAGACAATAGCTTTTGTCTATCGCCACCTCTGTTGGAGATAGGGATGTGGTCCACAATTTGATATTTCAGGATGGCTAACGAATGTTGACACAGTTTGAAATGCCGTGCTACTGGCTGGTCATTATCCTTGCCCTCAATCGCAGCTTTAATGGCAGACCGATGGAGAGCCATACGTTCTTTAAAGGTTCTAATGGTCTGTCCAACATACAATAGCCCGCAGGGACATATGATAACATAAATGACATATTGTGTACTGCATGTAAGGAAATGATGTATCTTGTATTTCTTGCCAGTTTTAGGATGTTGGAATAAAGAACCAGATATAAGATAGTTGCACGTAGTACATGAGGGACATTTAAAACAGCCTTTGCGTGTGGACATAGTTACTTTAGGTGACACATCTGTGTGGACAAGCAAGTCCCGGAGATTTCGACCACGCCTGTAACTAGGCATCACTGATTTATTGTGAAAGCATGGTAATGCGGTATCACTTTTAACTATGGGCCAGAGAGCACTTACCGCTCTAGGTATTACTGCACTGGCGGTGGTGTACTCGGTGACCAACGGTATTTTGGTTGAAAGTGTTTCACACGGTTTCGGCTGTAGTAATGATGTCCGAGATTTTGTCAACATCTCCATTTTCTGTTGATATAACTTGTTGTGTGGATAGCCTCTGATTTTGAATTTGTCCACCACCTGTGTCAGTGCCAAATCCAATTCATCGGAATTACTGGTGATCCGTGCCACCCTGGTCATCTGGGACTTTGGTAGTCCTGCTTTCAAGGCCGGCGGGTGGAAGCTTGCATGTTCCAAAAGAGTGTTTCGGTCGGTAGCTTTATGAAAGACGGCAGTGTGGATGTGTCGGTCCTTAATGGAGATAGCAACATCTAAATAATGGATCACTTCTGTACTGTACTGATACGTGAATCGAATTGGCGACTCGGCTAGGTTGATGGATGACAGGAGTTGTTGTAGACTGTCTTCATCACCTGTCCAAAACAGGATCAGGTCATCAATGTATCTCTTGTAGAGGAGAATGTTGTTGCTAATCCGAGGGTTAGAAAAGAATAACTCATGTTCTTTGGCGAACATATAAACGTTTGCTAGCGACGGCGCTATGCAAGAACCCATAGCGCAGCCGGTTACTTGTTCATAATATTTCCCGTTGTGTAAAAAATAATTGCGTTGAAGGGTCAATTTTAGCAAAGTGATGAACAATTCAATGTCCAATGCCTGAAAGTTGTTATTTTCAAGGAATGTTTTCATAATAGCCAACCCTTCCGTGTGTGGGATCACGGAGTATAAGTTCTTGACATCCAATGTGCACATAATTGTGTCAGCAGGAAGCACATCTATGGACGTCAAAAGATTCAAGAGATCTGTTGTATCTCTTAAGTGTGTTGTTTGACTGGTCACCAAAGGTTGCACCATCCGATCCAGGAACTTTGAAATAGAATAATATAAAGAGTCCCTTGCTGATATAATGGGCCTTATCGGTGGGTTTTTCACATCCTTGTGAATCTTCGGCAAGGAGTAAATTACCGGTACCTTGGGAAATTTTTGTATTAGACCATTTTTACTTTTTTCGTCAATTTTACCTTGATTGAATGCTGATAATAGAAGCTTATCGACCTCCAATTTGTACCGGGCAGTTGGATTGCCCTGTAGTCTCCTGTATGTTGTATTGTCAGATAAAAGTTCATCTAGATTTTTGATGTACTGTGTTTTATCCTGTATGATAATGGCACCGCCTTTGTCGGCTGGACGTATTATGATGGTAGGGTCCTCAGATAGTGTTTTCAAAGCCATTTGTTCACCCTTAGAAAGATTTGGAAAGATCTTAGGCTGCGCCATCTCGTATCTCTCGACGGCATTGTCCAATAATCTAGAGAATGACTTGATAGAAGCATTTGTGCTCTGCGGATCAAAAGAAGATGTTGATTTAATAAAAGCGGCCTTGTGTGGGCCTTCACTTGGCTGGTGCTGAAAAAATTCACGCAATCTCAGTGATCGTTCAAAGCGATACTGTTCGGTGCGCCATTTAAAAGAATCATGTTGGTTGGTAGGTATAAATGACAATCCTCTGTTTAGAAGCCTGGTCTCATCAGATGATAGCGTTCTGGATGATAAATTGAAGATTAGATCTATGTTTTCTTTTTGTTTTTGTTGCCGGCTGGTGGTTTTGTAGATCCTCTGGTTTTGCTGGCCCCTTCGGGTGTATCGGTTGGAGGGGTGTCGACTTTTGACCGGGTTGCTGCCCGAGAACTGGTTCTGTTTGGTGATTTTGCGTCGTCCGAATCCTGGACTAAAAAATCACTGTCACTGTTGTCAGAGTCCTGGCGTTTGGGATTCTTGTAAGATCTATTTCTCCAGGACTGTAGTTTATTCATAAACCTTGGATTGGTGGTTTCAGAGCCGTGTAACCACCGATACACCTTGTGTTCTTCATAGTCTGCGAGAACAACTTGTAATTTGTTCTTTTTATATTGGATCAATTCCCGCTTGTAATTGTTGACTTGGACCAGCAACTTGTCCCATTGGGACTGATATGAGGCATCTTCAAGTAATGTTCTGTTAGTTGTTTCATATGCAGCAATGTTGGACCGATACTTGGTGAGTTCTTTCCCGGACTCCTCTATTACAAGTAGCATTAAGTCCATGCTGCACTTGTTTAGTATCATTGTCTATTTCCTGCAGAACTCGGTATTGCTGCGACCTATGGTCGGAATGTTTTTTACCCGAAAGCCTCGTGGGATCTTCTTGGCACGATAGTAGTCGGATAAAGAAGTGCCGTGCAACAGATAATCCGTTTCTTTCTTTTTCAGACGTAACAGGTGATGATAGACCTTGGTAACAGGTGATGATATTGAAAATCCGTGGAGTGCCGCCTGGTTTTGTGATATGGGGTCAGTGGACATCTGTCTCCCAGTTTCGCCTACCGTGTGATTGTGCATTTCAGAAGGAGGGCACCCCGGTATTGTGCTAAGATCATCGAGTGCCAACTACATTTCACCATATGCAATTTGGGTTGTGCCATCAGCCCTAAAGAAGTGTGGCACCCTATCACCAATTTTTTGCTCATTGACAGAGTTTTGCTTTTTTTTCTGCTATATAATTGTTAAAGCAAGCATTTGTTTTTAACCATTCACCTTGCTGTGATATTGCATGTACTGGAAACACCAATAGAGCAGCATGGATCCCTTGGAATCCACTCATACCAGCATGCCCGACTCAGACCGTGTTCTCAGTTACACAGAAACTGAGGCTTCAGCAATTCTGTTTAAAGAAGATTTTCTCACCAATCAAGATAACATCACAGTGGATGAGGTCTATCATCACCTGTTACGTCTGAAAAAGAAAGAAACGGATTATCTGTTGCACGGCACTTCTTTATCCGACTACTATCGTGCCAAGAAGATCCCACGAGGCTTTCGGGTAAAAAACATTCCGACCATAGGTCGCAGCAATACCGAGTTCTGCAGGAAATGGACAATGATACTAAACAAGTGCAGCATGGACTTAATGCTACTTGTAATAGAGGAGAAAGAACTCACCAAGTATCGGTCCAACATTGCTGCATATGAAACAACTAACAGAACATTACTTGAAGATGCCTCATATCAGTCCCAATGGGACAAGTTGCTGGTCCAAGTCAACAATTACAAGCGGGAATTGATCCAATATAAAAAGAACAAATTACAAGTTGTTCTCGCAGACTATGAAGAACACAAGGTGTATCGGTGGTTACACGGCTCTGAAACCACCAATCCAAGGTTTATGAATAAACGACAGTCCTGGAGAAATAGATCTTACAAGAATCCCAAACGCCAGGACTCTGACAACAGTGACAGTGATTTTTTAGTCCAGGATTCGGACGACGCAAAATCACCAAACAGAACCAGTTCTCGGGCAGCAACCCGGTCAAAAGTCGACACCCCTCCAACCGATACACCCGAAGGGGCCAGCAAAACCAGAGGATCTACAAAACCACCAGCCGGCAACAAAAACAAAAAGAAAACATAGATCTAATCTTCAATTTATCATCCAGAACGCTATCATCTGATGAGACCAGGCTTCTAAACAGAGGATTGTCATTTATACCTACCAACCAACATGATTCTTTTAAATGGCGCACCGAACAGTATCGCTTTGAACGATCACTGAGATTGCGTGAATTTTTTCAGCACCAGCCAAGTGAAGGCCCACACAAGGCCGCTTTTATTAAATCAACATCTTCTTTTGATCCGCAGAGCACAAATGCTTCTATCAAGTCATTCTCTAGATTATTGGACAATGCCGTCGAGAGATACGAGATGGCGCAGCCTAAGATCTTTCCAAATCTTTCTAAGGGTGAACAAATGGCTTTGAAAACACTATCTGAGGACCCTACCATCATAATACGTCCAGCCGACAAAGGCGGTGCCATTATCATACAGGATAAAACACAGTACATCAAAAATCTAGATGAACTTTTATCTGACAATACAACATACAGGAGACTACAGGGCAATCCAACTGCCCGGTACAAATTGGAGGTCGATAAGCTTCTATTATCAGCATTCAATCAAGGTAAAATTGACGAAAAAAGTAAAAATGGTCTAATACAAAAATTTCCCAAGGTACCGGTAATTTACTCCTTGCCGAAGATTCACAAGGATGTGAAAAACCCACCGATAAGGCCCATTATATCAGCAAGGGACTCTTTATATTATTCTATTTCAAAGTTCCTGGATCGGATGGTGCAACCTTTGGTGACCAGTCAAACAACACACTTAAGAGATACAACAGATCTCTTGAATCTTTTGACGTCCATAGATGTGCTTCCTGCTGACACAATTATGTGCACATTGGATGTCAAGAACTTATACTCCGTGATCCCACACACGGAAGGGTTGGCTATTATGAAAACATTCCTTGAAAATAACAACTTTCAGGCATTGGACATTGAATTGTTCATCACTTTGCTAAAATTGACCCTTCAACGCAATTATTTTTTACACAACGGGAAATATTATGAACAAGTAACCGGCTGCGCTATGGGTTCTTGCATAGCGCCGTCGCTAGCAAACGTTTATATGTTCGCCAAAGAACATGAGTTATTCTTTTCTAACCCTCGGATTAGCAACAACATTCTCCTCTACAAGAGATACATTGATGACCTGATCCTGTTTTGGACAGGTGATGAAGACAGTCTACAACAACTCCTGTCATCCATCAACCTAGCCGAGTCGCCAATTCGATTCACGTATCAGTACAGTACAGAAGTGATCCATTATTTAGATGTTGCTATCTCCATTAAGGACCGACACATCCACACTGCCGTCTTTCATAAAGCTACCGACCGAAACACTCTTTTGGAACATGCAAGCTTCCACCCGCCGGCCTTGAAAGCAGGACTACCAAAGTCCCAGATGACCAGGGTGGCACGGATCACCAGTAATTCCGATGAATTGGATTTGGCACTGACACAGGTGGTGGACAAATTCAAAATCAGAGGCTATCCACACAACAAGTTATATCAACAGAAAATGGAGATGTTGACAAAATCTCGGACATCATTACTACAGCCGAAACCGTGTGAAACACTTTCAACCAAAATACCGTTGGTCACCGAGTACACCACCGCCAGTGCAGTAATACCTAGAGCGGTAAGTGCTCTCTGGCCCATAGTTAAAAGTGATACCGCATTACCATGCTTTCACAATAAATCAGTGATGCCTAGTTACAGGCGTGGTCGAAATCTCCGGGACTTGCTTGTCCACACAGATGTGTCACCTAAAGTAACTATGTCCACACGCAAAGGCTGTTTTAAATGTCCCTCATGTACTACGTGCAACTATCTTATATCTGGTTCTTTATTCCAACATCCTAAAACTGGCAAGAAATACAAGATACATCATTTCCTTACATGCAGTACACAATATGTCATTTATGTTATCATATGTCCCTGCGGGCTATTGTATGTTGGACAGACCATTAGAACCTTTAAAGAACGTATGGCTCTCCATCGGTCTGCCATTAAAGCTGCGATTGAGGGCAAGGATAATGACCAGCCAGTAGCACGGCATTTCAAACTGTGTCAACATTCGTTAGCCAGCCTGAAATATCAAATTGTGGACCACATCCCTATCTCCAACAGAGGTGGCGATAGACAAAAGCTATTGTCTCAGTGTGAAACCCGATGGATGGTCCGCCTTAATACTGTAGCTCCCAACGGACTCAATGAAAAAGTATCATGGAGCATTTTCTTGTAAATGTCTTTCTAGTGGTCCAATGTCTTCAGCATTTTACTCTGTGTTTTCACATCTGTTTAATTAGCCTGAATTAGGGCTGCTGATTATGTTTTTTCATGTGATTCCAGATTTATGTAGTTTTGTCCTTAGCTTTGTCTACATACAGTATAGTCATACAGAGCCCATTTAAAAGCTACAGCTGACATAGAATCACAGGGACCTGCACGTAATATACGTTCCCCATGCATGCAATGCACAGTCTGTTTTTAACCCACTATATCACGTTGGAAACGTTTATATGTTTCCCTTCTTAAGCCATGTGTCACACATATATTGGTCACTGTTCACATGCACATTGCACTTTATCTTTACAGCACTCTCCACCTGTCTCCGCGAGTGGCGCTGGACTGAGCGCGTCTGGTTGCCTGGTGACGGCACTTACTCATCACGCGAGATGAGCCGGACTGGGCTTCGTTTGGTCGCCTAGCAACGGTCACGTCATCACACGCGGCCGGACGCCGGTTGCCGGAGGTGCTCCCGCCCACCGCCCTCGCGTGACAGTAGTGGATTGTGTAAAGCATATAAGGTAAGAATTGTTTTAATTTTGTTTGCTTCACCATGTGTCCTTGAAAAAAACACCCGCCGCGGTGTTGAAACGTTGGACCCTCATGCTGTTTCTCACATAAAAAATTTTTTTCTATATTGAAATCCGTGGAGTGCCGCCTGGTTTTGTGATATGGGGTCAGTGGACATCTGTCTCCCAGTTTCGCCTACCGTGTGATTGTATATATATATATATATATATATATATATATATATATGTGTGATAAAAGCGCTATAGGTCTGAGACATTGTCTTGGCAATTTCAGACCCGTTTTTTCAGCACATGGTTGTGAGCTGGCAAATCCCCTCTGTGTCTCTCTGACAGACTTTACTGTAGGGTCTGTCCCCTTTATGCCCAGTGTGTCTGTGGGTGTTTTATGCAAGAGTGTTGACATGTCTGAGGCTGAAGGCTCTTCTCAGGAGGAGGCTGTATTATGGACGCAGAAGGCTGTGGGGGTGACCCTGTCGGCACCGCCGACACCTGATTGGGTAAATGTGTTGAATGCCTTGAATGCTAATGTGGCTCTTATTAGTAACAGGTTAGATAAGTCTGAGTCGCAGACCCAGGCATGGAAGAAATCTGTGGAAGATATGTTATTCCAAAGTCAGGTCCCATCAGGGTCACAAAAACGTACGTTGGCCCAATTGGCAGACACTGATACCGACACGGATACTGATTCCAGTGTCGACCATAGCGATTCCAGGTTAGACCCAAAATTGGCAAAGAGCATTCAGTACATGATTGGGGTGGTTAAAGATGTGTTACATATCACTGAGGACCCAGCTGTCCCTGATAAAAGAGTCTGTATGTATAAAGAAAGGAAACCTGAAATAATGTTTCCTCCCTCTCATGAACTGAACACGCTATTTAAAAAAGTTTGGGAAGGTCCTGACAGAAAGTTTCAGATTCCCAAAAGAATTATGACAGCTTATCCGTTTCCCTCGACGGATAGGGAAAAGTGGGAGTCACCCCCCACTGTGGACAAGGCCTTGTCTCGTTTGTCTAAGAAGGTGGCTCTCCCGTCACCTGACACGGCGGCCCTTAAGGATGCTGCGGATCGTAAACAAGAAACTATGTTGAAGTCCATTTATGTGACCACGGGTACACTACTCCGACCTGTCATTGCGTCTGCGTGGGTAAGTAGTGCTATCGAAAAGTGGGCAGATAACTTGTCATCTGATATAGATACCCTAGATAGGGATAACATCCTCTTGTCGCTGGGTTATATCAAGGACGCTGCAGCATACCTTAAGGAAGCTGCGAGAGATATTGGTCTTTTGGGATCAAAGGCCAATGCCATGGCAGTCTCAGCTAGGCGTGCGTTGTGGATTCACCAATGGAATGCTGATGCTGACTCCAAGAAAAGTATGGAATCTCTACCATATAAAGGTAAGGCCTTATTTGGAGATGGCCTTGATGATTTGGTGTCTACGGCTACCACGGGTAAGTCATCCTTTTTACCTTATGTTCCTCCACAACAAAAGAAAATGCACCATTATCAGATGCAGTCCTTTCGGCCCAATAAATTCAGAAAGGGCCAGGGTTCTTCCGTCCTTGCTACTAGAGGAAGGGGAAGAGGTAAACGATCACCAGCCTTGTCAGGCTCCCAGGAGCAGAAGTCCTCCCAGGCTTCTACCAATTCTACCACATGACGTTGGGGCTCCTATGCGGGAGTCCGCACCGGTGGGGGCCCGTCTAAACCTATTCAGTCAGTTTTGGGTTCGTTAGAACCTAGACCCATGGATTTTACAAATAGTATCCCAAGGGTACAAGCTGGAGTTTCAAGACGTCCCCCCTCGCCGTTTTTTCAAATCGGCCTTACCAGCTTCTCTTCCAGACAGGGAGGTAGTTTGCGACGGTTCCGGTATGAATGGTCGACCATGTTATGGTCGACAGTCATTAGGTCGACCACTATTGGTCGACATTGACGTGGTCGACATGGACACGTGGTCGACACATGAAAGGTCGACATATGAAAAGGTCGACATGAGTTTTTTAACTTTTTTTGGTGTCGTTTTTTGCGTAAAGTGACTGGGAACCCCAATTAGTGCACCGCGTCACCTCGCATGGCTCGCTTCGCTCGCCATGCTTCGGGCATGGTGCCTTCGCTTCGCTCGGCACACTTTACAGTTCCAATCGTAGTCCATGTGGATCGTAAAGTATGGAAAAGTTCCCCAAAAGAAAAAAAGTTAAAAAACTCATGTCGACCTTTTCATGTGTCGACCTTTAATGTGTCGACCATTTTCATGTGTCGACCATGTGTCCATGTCGACCATGTCAATGTCGACCAATAGTGGTCGACCTAATGACTGTCGACCATAACATGGTCGACCATGTGAACGGATACCGTTTGCGACGCAATTCAAAAATTGTGTCAAAATCAAGTTATCATCAAGGTTTCCCAGTCACAACAGGGAGAAGGTTTTTATTCAAGCCTGTGTGTGGTCCCGAAGCCGGACGGCTCGGTCAGACCAATCCTAAACCTGAAATCCCTAAATTTCTACCTAAAGAGATTCAAATTCAAGATGGAGTCTCTCCGAGCTGTGATCTCCAGTCTGGAGGAAGGGGATTTTATGGTGTCGATGGACATAAAAGATGCCTACTTACATGTTCCCATTTATCCTCCTCATCAGGCTTACCTGAGATTTGCAATTCAGGATTGTCATTACCAGTTTCAAACGATGCCGTTTGGTCTATCCACGGCTCCGAGGATTTTCACCAAAGTAATGGCGGAAATGATGGTTCTCCTTCACAAGCAAGGAGTCACAATTATCCCATACTTGGACGATCTCCTGATAAAGGCGAGATCCAGGGACCAGTTGGTGCAAAACGTTGCACTCTCCCTGACAGTTCTTCAACAACATGGCTGGCTCCTAAACTTGCCAAAATCACAGTTGATTCCGACGACGCGGTTGTCGTTTTTGGGAATGATATTGGACACAGAACTACAGAGAGTCTTTCTTCCTGTGGAAAAAGCTCTGTAACTTCAGAGTCTGGTCAAACAAATTCTGAAACCAACTTGAGTGTAAATCCATCAATGCATTTGGTTGCTGGGGAAGATGGTTGCGGCCTACGAGGCCATTCAGTTTGGCAGGTTCCATGCCAGAGTGTTCCAGTGGGACCTGCTGGACAAGTGGTCCAGGTCCCATCTACACATGCACTAGAGGATAATCCTGTCATCCAAGACCAGGGTATCACTCCTATGGTGGCTGCACAGCTCTCACCTCCTAGAGGGGCGCAGGTTCGGGATACAGGACTGGATCCTAGTGACCACAGATGCAAACCTCCGAGGCTGGGGTGCAGTCACAATGGGAGAAAACTTCCAAGGAAGATGGTCAAGTCAGGAAACTTGTCTCCACATAAATGTTCTGGAGCTAAGGTCCATTTACAACGGCTTACTACAAGCGGGACATCTTCTTCGAGATCTGCCTGTACTGATCCAGTTGGGTAATGTAACAGCGGTAGCGTACATAAACTGTCAGGACGGAACGAAAAGCAGAGCGGCGATGGCAGAAGCCACAAGGATTTTCCGCTGGGCGGAAAAGTATACAAGCGCTTTGTCAGCAATCTTCATTCCAGGAGTGGACAACTGGGAAGCAGACTTCCTCAGCAGACACGATCTCCATCAAGGAGAGTGGGGCTTCCACCAAGAAGTCTTCACAGAGGTGACAGGTCGTTGGGTAATTCCTCAAGTAGACATGATGGCTTCTCGTCTCAACAAGGAGCTTCAGAGATATTGTTCCAGGTCAAGGGACACTCAAGCGATTGCAGTGGATGCTCTCGTGACACCGTGGGTGTTTCAGTCGGTGTATGTATTCCCTCCACTTCCTCTCATTCCAAAAGTTCTAAAGATCATAAGAAGAACAAAGATCCGAGCGATCCTCATTGTTCCAGACTGGCCAAGGAGGGCTTGGTATCCAGATCTTCAGGAATTACTCATAGGAGATCCCTGGCCTCTTCCTCTGCGCGAGGACCTGTTACAACAGGGGCCGTGCGTGTATCAGGACTTATCGCGGCTACGTTTGACGGCGTGGCAGTTGAACGCAAAATCCTAGCCTGTAAGGGTATTCCCAGTGAAGTCATTCCCACACTTATTCAGGCCAGAAAAGAGGTAACGTTTATACATTACCACCATATTTGGAGAAAATATGTGTCTTGGTGTGAATCCAAGAAGGCTCCTACGGAAGAGTCTCACCTAGGACGGTTTCTCCATTTTCTACAAGCAGGTGTGGATGCGGGCCTAAAATTGGGCTCAATCAAGGTTCAGATTTCAGCCTTATCGATTTTCTTTCAGAAACAATTAGCCTCCCTTCCAGAAGTTCAGACTTTCGTGAAGGGCGTATTGCACATCCAACCTCCATTTGTTCCTCCAGTGGAACCATAGGATCTTAATGTGGTGTTGCAATTCCTTCAATGACTTTGGTTTGAACCTTTACGGAAGTTGGAGTTAAAATTCCTCACTTGGAAAGTGGTCATCCTGTTGGCCTTGGCATCTGCAAGGCGGGTGTCTGAGTTGGCGACCTTGTCTCACAAGAGCCCTTATTTGATCTTCCATGAAGATAGAGCTGAATTGAGGACACGTCAGCAATTTGTACCGAAGGTGGTTTCCTCTTTCCACATAAACCAACCTATCGTGGTACCTGTGGCTACTGACGCCTTTGTTGAGTCAAAATCTCTGGATGTGGTCAGAGCTTTGAAGATTTATGTCACCAGAACGGCTCAGATTAGAAAAACATAAGCTCTGTTTGTCCTGTATGCTCCCAACAAGGTTGGGTGTCCTGCTTCTAAGCAGACCATTGCACGCTGGATCTGTAACACGATTCAGCAGGCCCATTCCACGTCTGGATTACCATTACCGGAATCAGTGAAGGCCCATTCCACTAGGAAGGTGGGCTCATCCTGGGCGGCTGCCCTGGGGGTTTCGGCATTACAACTTTGCCGAGCAGCTACTTGGTCGGGGTCAAACACTTTTGCAAAGTTCTACAAGTTTGACACCTTGGCCGATGAAGACCTTAAGTTCGGTCAATCGGTGCTGCAGAGTCATCCGCACTCTCCCGCCCATTCTAGAGCTTTGGTATAACCCCATGGTTCTAATAGTGTCCCCAGCATCCTCTAGGACGTATGAGAAAATAGGATTTTAATACCTACTGGTAAATCCTTTTCTCTTAGTCCGTAGAGGATGCTGGGCGCCCGTCCCAGTGCGTACTGTATCTGCAGTTAATAGTTATGGTTACACATATGTTGTGTTACGTTTATTGTCAGCCTGTTGCTGCAATTGTTCATGCCGTTGGCCTGTGTTCTGTTGAATGCCATGTTCTGCGGCATGGTTGAGGTGTTAGCTGGTATGAATCTCACCTTAGTTTAACAATAAATCCTTTCCTCAAAATGTCCGTCTCCTATAACTGGAGTCTGGAGGAGGGGCATAGAGGGAGGAGCCAGTTCACACCCCTTTCAAAGTCTTAAAGTGCCCATGTCTCCTGCGGATCCCGTCTATACCCCATGGTTCTAATGGTGTCCCCAGCATCCTCTACGGACTAAGAGAAAAGGATTTACCGGTAGGTATTAAAATCCTATTTTTACTAGTCCAGTGCAGTTTTATTGTTTATCTGAAATAACTTCTGCATTGTACCTGTGACTGAGTGTGCCTGTAGCTGATGTGTGGATTTCCTTCTCATGTATCACACTTATTGCTATCACTATGGGGGTCATTCTGACCCGTTCACTCGCTGCTTTTTATCGCAGCCGAGTTAATGGGTCCCTACTGCGCATGCACCGGTGCATGCCAGATGGCCGAAGGACGTAGCAGGGCTGCGATCGCCTCTGCCTGATTGACAGGCAGAGGCAGTCGCTGGTCGGGAGGGGGCGGAACGGCAGCAGTTGGCCGCCGTTTTGTGGGAGCGGTCTGTCCAACGCAGGCGTGGCCGGACCGAATTAGGTGTGGGCCGCAGCGGCTGCATGACATCACACGCAGCCGCTGCGGGCCGGGGAGCGATGAGTAGCTCCCGGCCAGCACGTAAAAGCTGCACTGGTTGGGAGCCACTCTTGAAGTGCAAAGGCACTGTGCGATGCTTTTGCACTTCTGTGTGGGTGGGGGGGGGGGGGTTGTGGCACTGACATGCGGGGCGGGATAGCCCTGTGCTGGGCGTCCCCCCGCATGTCAGTGTGAATGATCGTAGCCGTGCTAAATTTAGCACAGCTACGATCGACTCGGAATGACCCCCTATATTCTGTACCCTGGGAGGCTAGGTGCGTCAGGGTCTCAAATATATACACTGCTCAAAAAAAATAAAAAGGAACACTAAAATAACACATCCTAGATCTGAATTAATGAAATATTCTTATTAAATACTTTGTCTTTACATAGTTGAATGTGCTGACAACAAAATCACACAAAAATTATCAATGGAAATCAAATTTATTAACCCATGGAGGTCTGGATTTGGAGTCACACTCAAAATTAAAGTGGAAAAACACACTACAGGCTGATCCAACTTTGATGTAATGTCCTTAAAACAAGTCAAAATGAGGCTCACTAGTGTGTGTGGCCTCCACGTGCCTGTTTGACCTCCCTGCAGCGCCTCGGCATACTCCTGATGAGCTAGCGGATGGTCTCCTGAGGGATCTCCTCCCAGACCTGTACTAAAGCATCCGCCAACTCCTGGACAGTCTGTGGTGCAACGTGGCGTTGGTGGATGGAGCGATACATGATGTCCCAGATGTGCTCAATTGGATTCAGTTCTGGGGAACGGGCGGGCCAGTCCATAGCATCAATGCCTTCGTCTTGCAGGAACTACTGACACACTCCAGCCACATGAGGTATAGCATTGTCTTGCATTAGGAGGAACCCAGGGCCAACCGCACCAGCATCTCACAAGGGGTCTGAGGATCTCATCTCTGTACCTACTGGCAGTCAGGCTACCTCTGGCGAGCACATGGAGGGCTGTGCGGCCCCCCAAAGAAATGCCACCCCACACCATTACTGACCCACTGCCAAACCGGTCATGCTGGAGGATGTTGCAGGCAGCAGAACGTTCTCCTTGGCATCTCCAGAGTCTGTCACGTCTGTCACATGTGCTCAGTGAGAATCTGCTTTCATCTGTGAAGAGCACAGGTTGCCAGTGGCGAATTTGCCAATCTTGGTGTTCTCTGGCAAATGCCAAATGTCCTGCACGGTGTTGGGCTGTAAGCACAACCCCCACCTGTGCACGTCGGGCCCTCATACCACCCTCATGGAGTCTGTTTCTGATCGTTTGAGTAGACACATGCACTTTTGTGGCTTGCTGGAGGTCATTTTGCAGGGCTCTGGCAGTGCTCCTCCTGTTCCTCCTTGCACAAAGGCGGCGGTAGCGGTCCTGCTGCTGGGTTGTTGCCCTCCTACGGCCTCCTCCACTTCTCCTGATGTACTGGCCTGTCTCCTGGTAGCGCCTCCATGCTCTGGACACTACGCTGACAGACACAGCAAACCTTCTTGCCACAGCTCGCATTGATGTGCCATCCTGGATGAGCTGCACTACCTGAGCCACTTGTGTGGGTTGTAGACTCCGTCTCATGCTACCACTAGAGCAGAGGCGGAACTACCGCCAGTGCAACCAGTGCGTTGCACTGGGGCCCGCCTCTGTCCAGGGGCCCAAAGCATGTAATGAGTCAAAGCATTTTGTCGCACCTGGGCCCACTGCTCGCTAGTTCCGCCACTGCACTAGAGTGAAAGCACCGCCAGCTTTCAAAAGTTACCAAAACATCAGCCAGAAAGCATAGGAGCTGAGAAGTGGTCTGTGGTCACCACCTGCAAAACAACTCCTTAATTGGGGGTGTCTTGCTAATTGCCTATAATTCCCACCTGTTGTCTATTCCATTTGCACAACAGCATGTGAAATTGATTGTCAATCAGTGTTGCTCCCTAAGTGGACAGTTTGGTTTCACAGAAGTGTGATTGACTTGGAGTTACATTGTGTTGTTTAAGTGTTCCCTTTATTTTTTTGAGCAGTATATATATATATATATATATATATATATATACAAACAAACAGAAAGTTCAGCACTCACCAAAGCAAGCTCACTTATTTTCACAACATCAATAAATAAATGATGGGGGTTTAGTTAGTGAATTGGCCAATGCACGGAAGCCTGCAAACCGCTCGCCAAGGTACCCCATCTTCATGCAGGTCCTACACTATCACAGAGTCTCAAAAATTAAAACCTAGCAACTGTATACCACATAATATAACTGCAAATATGCCCACTTGGTTTACTGTGTATCTGCCAAATACTCCATGGCTTTTAATAGTGCTACACAGTATTTACTGTTTTGGGTTTCTTACTGTGTATTTTAGTCACCTCATACCTCTTTAATTCTCTGTTTATGTCCTGTATTTACTGTCACATAAATCGGGGTTATTTGTAGGTATTGTGTTTGTCTGGCTATATTGTACTGATATGCTCTAAGTCTACATTCCCTATAATGTCTGCCACACAGGGTGGGAAATCCGCGGATGCCTCTGCATCATGCAGTGCTTGCACCGAGGATTTACCTGAGGGGGAAGTTGTAACTGATGGTTTGTGTACTGGGTGCCATACATCTCCCAGTCAGCCCACAGCACCTATGGTCAATCGGGAACCACCTTGGGCAACATTTTCAAGTATGCTGAATACGCTTGTGACGCGTCTTACGCCTCCTGTGGGACCTCCTGTGCCATTGCAGCCTTATATTGTCCCTGTAGTTAATTCACCCTGGGCGGACAATCTGTCTATACAAGAATTAAATCAATCTTTGGTTAGACAAAAGTCTACCCCAAGCCCTTCTGGGGTCAAGGGGTCATCTAAGCGGGCTACTTCCTCCTCACAATCTACTAATATTTCAGATAATTCTGATGAGGAAGGGGAATATACTGATCCATCAGACACTGATACAGTCACTTATGACAAGGAACCTACAACTCAGGATGATGTTACTGACCTAGTGGAGGCTATTAAGCTGATTCTACAAATTGATGATGAGGTAGATCCCACTACTGCGTCTAAGAAACCCGATAAATTCAAACGTCAGAAGGTTACTAAAGTAGTTTTACAACATTCTGACCATTTAATTGACATTCGTCAGGAATCCTGGTCATCTCCAGGAAAGAAATTCTCCCTGTCTAAAAAGAAGCTAGCTCATTATCCTATCCCTGTGGAGTAACAAGTGGGAAACTCCACCGCCGGTGGACTCTCATGTCGACCGTCTTGTGGTGTCTTCTACTCTGCCTGTCACCACTATCATTTCACTGAAGGAACTGACGGATAAGCATGTGGGTGGATGCCTGAAGTCTATTTACTCCCTTACCGATGCTGTATCCACTATAGCAGCCTCCTGGGCCGCAAAAGGAATTGAAGTATGGGTTAGAGGATGAGCTGCCTCAGGATATTTCTGACACTGCCAGACAATATCTGTCTCATATTACCACAGCCTCCCACTATATTCAGGAGGCGTCCTCTGAGGCAGGTGTAATGGCGGCCAAGGCATCTACTACGTTTATACTGGCTCGCCGAATTCCATGGTTAAGGTCCTGGAAGGTGGACCTAGACTCCAAAAAGACCTTGGAGGTGCTCCCTTTTAAGGGAGACATTCTATTTGGAGAGGATCTGAATAAGATTGTGACTGACATGGCGACTGCTAAGACTATGTTCCTTCCAAGTACTAATCCTTCTGCACCGACGGCAAAGAGTACTACTTTTCGTTCCTTTCGACCTACAGGAAAAACAAAGGGTCAGGCGTACCCGAGGCAGGCTCGTACTTCCAAAACAACTAAGCCCAAACCTAAACAATCTTGGGCTGTCCGTCAGTCTGCTTCCAAACAAGACAAGCCTGCTGTATGATGGGGCGGGCCTACCACTGGGGGATCCCAGGGTGGGAGGCCGACTTCTCGCAGGCCTGGTTAAAGACCACTTCAGACGCCTGGGTGCGGGAAGTTGTCTCTCACGGGTACGCAATCTCTTTCAAGAGACCTCCCCCTCGCCAGTTCTGCTTGACGGTTCTCCCATCTGATCCATTAAAAGCCAAGCTCTACACTTGGTTGTGCGTTCCCTTCTGGATACAGGAGTGGTAGTGCCGGTACCTCTGTCCCAGAGAGGTGGAGGATACTATTCAACCCTGTTTCTAGTACCAAAACCAAATGGGTCTTTGCGGCCTATACTCAACCTCAAATCATTGAACAAATTTGTGAGTGTGTCCAAATTCTGTATGGAAACTCTGCGCTCTATTGTACTGGCCATGGAACCCGAAGACTATATGGTATCCCTGGACATATAGGATCTTACCTGCATATTCCTATTGCCATATCGCATCAGCAGTATCTGCAGTTTGCTATTGACAACCTACATTATCAATTCCAGGCTCTGCCATTTGGATTGACCATGGCCCCTCGGATCTTCATCAACATAATGGCCATGATGACGGCCCATCTCCGTCGACAACTTGCTGAGCCTGGCAAACCACCAAGATGTTCTCCTCAGTCATCAGGAACTGACGGTCCAATTCTTACAAGCCCACGGGTGGCTCATCAATTGGAAAAAATCCTCGCTGGTCCCTGCTCGGAGCATGGTGCACCTGGGGGCACTGCTGGACACACACAGCCAAAGGCTGTTTCTGTCTCTGGAGAAAGTCTTGAAACTTCAGGACAGGATCAGATACTTCCTGTCTCACCCAAGAGTGTCGATACACTCGGCGATGCAAGTTCTAGGCCTCATGGTGTCGGCTTTCGACATGGTAGAGTACATTCAATTTCATTCCCACCCTCTGCAGAGGTTAATCCTTTCCAAGTGAGACGGCTTGCCTCATCGGATCAGGTCTCAGATGATCTCCTTGACTCCGGAGGTTCGTCTGTCACTGAGCTGGTGGCTACAGGACCAACAGTTGAGCAGGGGCCGTCCCTTCTGGATCCCCAGCTGGGTCCTACTGACTATGGACGCCAGTCTGAGGGGTTGGAGCACGGTGTTGGAGCAACACACTCTCCAGGGTCGGTGTACCAAGGAGGAATCTCTCCTCCCGATAAACATTCTGGAATTGTGGGCAGTGTTCAATGCTTTGACTCTTGCCCTGCCTCTGCTACAGAACAGGCCTGTTCAAATACAATCAAACAACGCCACCACAGTGGCTTACATAAACCATCAAGGCGGCACTCAAAGCCGCATGGCAATGATAGTAGTGTCAAAAATCCTTCATTGGGCTGAACGCCATCTGCCAGCAATATCGTCAGTGTTCATTCCGGGAGTCCTCAACTGGGAAGCGGATTTCCTCAGTCATCAGGACGCGCGCGCCAGAGAGTGGAGTCTTCATCAGGAAGTCTTTCAACTCCTAGTGGACAAGTGGGGCCTACCAGATGTAGACCTAATGGCGTCTTGACACAATCACAAAGTTCTGGTTTTCGAATCAAGGACAAGGGATCATCAAGCAGCGTTCGTGGACGCACTGGCAATTCCATGGAACTTTCGGCTGCCCTACGTGTTCCCTCCAGTGTCACTCCTGCCCAGGGTACTACGAAAGTTCAAGCAAGAAGGAGGAATACTACTTCTAGTCGCTCCAGCGTGGCCCAGACAGCATTGGTTCTCAGACCTTCAGGGTCTATCGATAGAGCGTCCTATTATATTTCCTCAATGCCCAGACCTCCTCGTTCAGGTCCCTTGTGTCTATCCGGACCTGGCCAGACTGGATTTGACGGCGTGGCTCTTGAAGCTTCACTTCTGAGGGCCCGAAGGATTTTCCGAGGCAGTTGTCCAAACTATGCTAAAGGCCCGTAAACTGCCTTCTGCATGGATTTATTATAGGGTCTGGAATTCTTACTTCACCTGGTGTGCTGCTAGGAATTACGATACTTACAAGTTTAGTACTTTCAGACTTCTGGCTATTTTGCAACAAGTCCTGGATTTAGGACTTCGTCTGGCCTCCCACAAGGTTCACATATCTGCTTGTTGGTGTGGTTTCAGTGGAAAATTGCGTCTATTCCTGACGTTCATACATTCACTCTGGGCGTATTGCGAATTCAACCCCCCTATGTCCTTCCTGTGGCTCCATGGGATCTGTCTGTTGTCCTGAATGCTCTGCAAGAGTCTCCATTTAAACCTCTTGAGAAGGTGGACCTTAAATGACTCACTGCCAAGGTATTCTTTTTGCTGGCTATTGCCTCTGCTAGAAGGGTTTCGGACTTAAGCGCTTTGTCTTGCCGTCCACCCTTTCTGATATTTCATCATGACCGGGCAGTTCTTAGAACTCGGCCAGGTTATTTGCCTAAGTTGGTGTCATCTTTTCACCTTAACCAGGAGATTGTGGTTCCGGCCTTCATCTCTTCTGACTTGTCCTCCAAAGAGTGGTCTTTGGATATGGTACGGCCTGTCCGTATATACGTGGAAAGGACTGCCTCTATCAGGAGGTCAGGTTCCCTTTTTGTACTTTTTGGTTTTCACAAATGTGGCTGGCCTGCGAATAGGCAAGCTTTTGCCAGTTGGATTAGAATGGTGATTGCACAAGCTTATGCGCAGGACGGGCTCCCGGCTCCGCTGCTATCAAGGCCCATTCTACTCGATCTGTTGGACCTTCTTGGGTGGCCCACTGTGAACAATTGTGCAAGGCGGCTACGTGTTCCCCAGTGAACACGTTCATTAGGTCCTATGCCTTTGATACTTCCGCCTCCCAGGATGCTTCCTTTGGACGCCGGGTTCTTGTACCCGCTACAGTGCATCCCCTCCTATGAGGAACTGCTTCAATGTATTCCCTGTGGAATACCAGTGTACCCCGCTGCAGAAAAGGAGATTTAAGGTAGACTTATCATGGTTAAATCTCTTTCTGCAAGGTACACTGGATTCCACAGGGCGCCCACCCTGACGCGCTTAGTTTCTTTGGGTTTGTATGGCGTTAGCCGCTGGTCCCTTCTCCTGTCGTGAGAATGTTGTTCTATGTGACTAACATCTACTGTCTCTTTTACCTGCTACTGCATTAGACTGGTTAACGAAACTGAGCTCCTGT
This sequence comes from Pseudophryne corroboree, assembly GCF_028390025.1. Classification (NCBI taxonomy): domain Eukaryota; kingdom Metazoa; phylum Chordata; class Amphibia; order Anura; family Myobatrachidae; genus Pseudophryne; species Pseudophryne corroboree. Next base: position 82,551,175 of record NC_086450.1, on the reverse strand, counting down.
GCACGGAGGCGGTGTTATAGAGGAGGCCATGCAATGCATCCTGGGAACAGTCGAAGCTTTAGCCTGTTGATGCCACGGATTAAGATCCAACTCTACACCCTGATGTATTCCCTGTGGAATCCAGTGTACCTCGCAGAAAGAGATTTAACCATGGTAAGTCTACCATAAATCTCCTTTTAATGAGCTCAGAGAAGCCTTTCAGCTTATAGACTAAACAAGAAAAACAAAAGGGTTTTTCCCACGCACTCTGAGGGCTGTTAGTAACAAGAACTGTACACTATATAATAGAAAATTTAGAGCTCTTAGTTACATATATTTTGCAAAAAATATGATAAGCCTCCAGGCTACTTCATGGCGGCTCTATTGCTGGAGGTCCCTAGAACTAAGTATAAGTCCAGGGTGTGGTCACCACACAGTCAGCTCAGGCCCAACCACCCCAGGGCAGCACACCACTGAAATACTAAAGTGTTAATATGTGTTAATAAGAAAAAAGCAGGAGCTATGTGTTAGAAAGTGATACAAAAATAAGAGTGTTAGTAAAATACTCAAAAGAGTAGTATTAGTGGAAAAATAAGAGTGTTACACAAGTGCTAAATAAATATTATGGCGTGCTACCCCAAGGTAGCCCGGTCACACCAGACCTGGGGGGTACCACTCCCCAAACCCACACACATATACAAAAAAATAAACAGAAAAAAGACCTTGAAAAAGGCTCTCTAAAGAGCCGAAATGCGTTGACAAGTACTGGGCACTGTGACATTTTTTCCTAATACAGAAGCTAAGTTAATCCATGTTCATTTGGAACTATTGTTGGCTTGAGACTTTTTTCTGTTTATTTTTTGTATATTGTTTTTATGTTATTTTTATGGACTGGGGAAAAAAATTTAAATCTCCAATTTTTTTCATCTTTTTTGTCTATGTTATATACACCCCAGCTATGGGGATTTGTGTAAAATAAAAATCTTTTTTTTTTTTTTTTTTAAACATATGTGGACTGTTCATCGTTCTTTTCATATAATGTGGATGAACATATATTTATGACACACTGTGGATTGATCGTGTGGAATTTACACCAATTCTATGCTGTGAATTAATCTCTACCTAAGCGGTGGATCAGAAGAAACCCAGATAGGAGTTTTAAATTCACTTAATCCGTGAGTGTGGTATGCATATTATCGCAACAACTATAGATGTAAAGATACCTTGATAGACACTATTTACACAACTTCTAAAGTGAGTTCGGTACGCACCTTTTCCTATTAAGGTGGTGGTGGTCACTTAAAAATTAGAAGAATAAAGATACCTTTACACACGTCAGATTGTGATTATTTGGACTACACAGATGTAAAGATAGCAGGCAGAAACTATATTTATCAATTCAATATTGCTTTATTCAGACATGAATAAATTGATAATAAGCATTGAAAGATACTTTGCAAAAAGTCTTCACAAGATATGTTCAAGTGGTTGTAGTCTCCATTGCCCCGTCCTCACTTCTAGGATGGATACAATCAGGTCATACTGTCAACAGGTTGATGAGCTTAGCTGCAGGTCACACCACGTCTGAGGCCTTTTTGGTTAACTTTGTTCTGTTGCAGGGTCCTAGCTTATATAACTCAGAGAAAAAAGCATGGATACCACGTACATATTAACGTATAAACATAATAGCAAGAATATAATTGGGTAAAGCATCTTTTAGCAGTTACTAAGGAAATTATGAAGCAGATGCAAATGTCAGTGGGACAGAAAGATGTTCCGTTAAAGCACATACCGCATCATGGGACTTTCCAATCCTGTCTTTATGTCAGACAAACTCATAAAGTATAAAAAATGGAAGCTTGAATGCTATTTTTGTCCCATACCATAATATATAAGCATTGACACTGCTGCTATGCTATTGGTGCTGGTTGTGCCATAGTGGGTACCTGAGGTGCTGGAACTAAAACAGCTTTCGACATCCTCATCAGTGGTTATAGTTGGAATGTTCCATACAGCAACCACTGATATACTACTATGTGTTTGCCCCATCCGAAGCTATGTTTTTTTGGGGGGGTTTTATGGTTGTTTTACTTTTTTTATTCCTACAGTAATGGTTTCCTGTTTAATGACTGGAACCAAGGGCTATCCCTGATAGGCATATGCAATTCCAGTGTGGTGGGCTGGTGGGTTAGTTAATCAGAACATGGTGCAGTCCTTGCGGTAGGCACTGCCAAGGTGTCCAAATGAGCTGTACTCTCGCATCTGATTTTAGGTCAAATTATCTGATATTACAGCATGCGTGGCCAAAACTAATCATCAGACATGTTTTTAAAATAGGATTGGATGATGGTCATCCCCTGATCTCAGTGAAAGGCTCTAATAAACTGTCACTGGCCTAGACTGAGGATGTTGTGGACTCAGAGATTCTTCCAATGGTCGGGAAGAGGAACCACAACTGAGCTGGAACTGGGGTGGCCTAATATAGGATTTCCTCATACAGGACGCTGACAGTAAGGTTTGATGAAATATTGAAGAACTTTATTGTAGGAAAAGAACAACTTAAAGTCATATATCATAAAGGAACTTATGAGGGAATGTCCAGACCCATTGAAGGGTTTAGTGAGCAATATTAGAAATGCTAGTGACTGTAGGAACTGTGGGTGATGTCTAAAAGTCACTGATACCTTGTAGAACTTGTGAGCGGTGGTTAAGACACTGGTAATTTGTAGAACTTAAGTGCAGAGGTTTAGGACGCTGATGATTTGCAGAACTTAAGTGCAGTGGTTTAAGACGCTGTTAATTTGTAGAACTTGAGAATGGTGACTGAGACGCTGATGATGTGAAGAACTGAAGTGCAGGGGTTTAAGACGCTGTTAATTTGTAGAACTTGAGAACGGTGACTGAGACGCTGATGATGTGAAGAACTGAAGTGCAGGGGTTTAAGACGCTGTTAACTTGTAGAACTTGAGAACGGTGGCTGAGACGCTGATGATGTGAAGAACTGAAGTGCAGGGGTTTTAGACGCTGTTAGTTTGTAGAACTTGAGAACGGTGACTTAGGGCCCGCAGCCAACACTGATTCCTAGGAGCACCGATGACTGGGTCGCAGAGAGATACACTGACCGCTGTGTATACTGGAACCGGTGCAGGGAGCTGGCACCTGGAAATGCCGGAGACACTGGAATACAAGCTTCAGAGATCCTTGCTGGGAACAAGAGCGCTGGCATCTACGTCAGGGAAAGACGATACTCAGGCGCTGAGGCTCTGTCCGGCGTCTGACTTTGAATCTCACGCCACCGCTGGATTGGCGGAGCAGTCTGATGACGTCACCTGCCCCCCGTCCACGTGATGCCGGGTGTCATGGCGGCGCCCATGCCCTGGAGAACCGCCGGGAGCCGTGCCAGCCAGACGCCGGAGCCCGTGGCCCACCGAAGGCCGCGACACAGACCAGCAGACACGCAGGGGTAAGCGCGGCGAACGCCGCCTCTGGCGTGTGACAGTACCCCCTCCTCCAGGAGTAGCCCCTGGACACTTTCCAGGTTTCGTTGGATGTCTGGAATGGAAAATCCGCACCAGTCGGGGAGCCGTAACTTCAGTTGCTTTGACCCAGCTCCTTTCCTCGGGACCGAAACCTTTCCATTCCACCAAATACTGTAGATTCTTGTGAAGATAGCGAGAATCAAGAATAGCTTTGATTTCAAAGTCCGTACCTTCTTCAGCCTCTGCAGAGGTTGGCCTTGGGGTCTTGGAGAGAAACCGGTTCAAAACAAGAGGGCGAAGTAGAGAGACATGGAAGGAATTTGGTATCCGGAGATGGGAAGGCAATCCCAATTTGCAAACAACCGGATTCAGGACTTGTAACACGGGATAAGGACCAATGAACCTTGGGGCGAACTTCATAGTGGGCACCTTCAAACGGAGATTGCGGGTAGAGACCCATACCCTGTCACCAACCTTGTATTGAGGAGCTGCCCATCGCTTTCTATCCGCAAAGAACTTGTAGCGGCCAGAAACTCTCTTGAGGTTGGCATGAACTCGACTCCAGATTTGACTGAAGTGCCGGAGAGTAGAGGCTGCAGCAGGAACTTCTTCCGGAGGACAAATGGGTAATTCAGGAACTTGGGGATGAAATCCATAATTAATGAAAAACGGAGACTCACCAGTCGAAGAGTGATATAGATGATTATGGGCGAACTCGGCCCAGGGCAACAACTCCACCCAATTATCTTGCGAGGGAGAGAGATAAACACGGAGAAAAGTCTCTAAATCTTGATTGACGCGTTGTTTGCCCATTGATCTGTGGATGGTAAGCGCAGAGCCGGCCCTAACCAATATGATGCCCTAGGCAAGATTTTGGCTGGTGCCCCCTAGCACCACCGCTGGTTCCGCCTCTGACCTTGTACCACCTATATTTTAAATAGGAACAGTTTGCACATTTGGCGCACAGCCCAAAAAGGGGTGTGTTTTTGCTGGCAAGGGGCATGGCCACGCAATAACCCCAATTCCAATTACGTCACACAGTACTGCAACTTTATTCACATATGATCATGCAAAAGTGTCCATAATTAATATAACATCCCATAGAAGTATCACTTTACCTTATAAACGTTACTCCTCACAGTAGAGCCCCTTATTCACATTACATCACACTGAATTGCTCCTTATTCACATTACACCACACCCTATTGCTCTTTATTCACATTAGACGATACCGTAGTGCCCTTTCTATACGCAACGCCACATAGTAGAGCACCTTATACGCATAATGCCACACATTAGTAATGCATTTACACACATTCCACACAGTAATGCTCCTTACACATGAGACACCTTATTAATGTTTTTATAAACATAATGCACCTTACACATTATGACTTCTTTTATTAATGCCCTTTTACACATAATGTCCCTTACACATATGCTGCACATTATTAATGCCCTTATACACATAATGACACACATAGTGCCCCCTACACATTTGCTGCACATTATTAGTGCCCCTATACACATAATGACACACATACAGTAGTTCCCTGTTACACATATGCCGCACATTATTAATGCCCTTATACACATAATGACACACATAGTGCCCCTTACACATATGTTGCATATTATTAATGCATTTTTACGTGACACACATAATGCTCCTTACACATATTCCGAACACTACTGCACAACCAACCCACTCACATGCACACAGCACTCACACTGCCACTAACACTGTGACCTCTGCCTCTGCTTGGATACAGATGTGTCCTCATAAATATTGCCTCAATGCTAACGTCGGGCACCTTTTTTTATGAAAATGCATCTTATTTGCATTGCTATGTGGCTAGGATGCACAAGCAGCTTCTGCTGATTAAAATGATATGCAGCATGCCTATATACTGTGTGAGACTGCGGCTGTATCTGCATATGAAATGCTACATGCAGAATATAGGCATGCTGCATATCATTTTAATCAGCAGAAGCTGCTGATGCCCCTGGGCATATCAAATGCCCTAGGCAATTGGCTAGTTTGCCTATACCTATGGCCGGCTCTGGGTAAGCGGATGAAAACTTGAGTTTTATTTGTAAGGCCGTACAGAGGGCTCTCCAGAATCTTGCCGTAAACTGTACTCCTCGATCAGAAACAATTTCCAGAGGTAACCCGTGCAGGCGGAAATGTTCCCGAATAAATAACAAAGCCAGCTTAGAAGCTGATGGTAACCCGGTCAACGGAACAAAATGTGCCATCTTAGAGAATCGGTCGATAATCACCCAAACGGTGTTATGACCCTTAGAGAGGGGCAGTTCAGTAACAAAGTCCATAGAGATATGAGTCCAGGGCCTCTTAGGAATGGACAATTGGTGCAGCAACCCCGCAGGAGGCAGACGAAGAATTTTGTGCTGAGCACATTGAGGACACGAGTTGACATACTCTGAACGTCCTTCTTCATAGTGTCCCACCAGTAATATCTGCGTAGAAATTCCCACATCTTTTGTACTCCAGGATGGCCAGAAAACTTGGAAATGTGAGCCCACTGCAACAATCTTGGTCGAAATTTAGCTGGCACAGACATTCTTCCAGGAGGAGGACCCAACGCGGTGGGAGCCGCAGAAATAGAAACTGGACTGAGGATCAAAGCCTTTTCAACGGAATTCTCCTCATCCGATGCCATTAAGGAACGGGATAGGGCATCCGCCTTGGTGTTAAGAGTTCCAGCCCGGTACTTAATGACAAACGGGAATCGGCAAAGAAGAGCGCCCATCTTGCTTGACGGGGATTCAAGCACTGGGCCGTCTTGAGGTACAGCAAATTCTTGTGATCCGTGAAAATCGTAATTAGGTGTTTAGCTCCTTCCAAAAGATATCTCCATTCTTCCAAGGCAGATTTTATTGCCAACAGCTCTTTGTCTCCAATGGTGTAATTTAGTTCAGCAGGGGAGAACTTGCGAGAATGGAAACTACATGGATGTAACTTCCCATCTGGAGCGTACTGCGAAAGTACTGCACCAATGCCTACCGTAGAAGCATCAACCTCCAGAAAGAATGGTTTTAAAAAGTCTGGTTGCTGAAGTACCGGAGCGGTCATAAAGGCTGCTTTCAACTGAGCAAACGCTGCTACAGCTTCAGAGGACCAATGGCTTGGGTCAGCCCCCTTCTTGGTTAGGGCAGTAATAGGCGCCACAATAGTAGAGAAACTCCTTATGAATTTCCGGTAGTAATTTGCGAACCCTAGAAATAGTTGCACTGCTTTCAAGGAAAGAGGCTGAGTCCAGTCCCAAATAGCAGAAAGTTTCTCCGGATCCATACGCAACTCTTTGCCTGAAATAATGTAACCCAGAAATGGAATAGAGGGGACCTCAAAGGTGCACTTGGAAATCTTGCCGTAAAGATGGTTCTCTCGCAACCGAAGAAGTACCTCCTTAACTTGTATTCTGTGCTCAGTGAGATTCTTCGAAAATATCAGGATGTCATCCAAATATACCACTACATTTAGGTATAACATGTCCCGAAAGACTTCATTAATGAATCCCTGGAAGACGGCGGGGGCGTTGCTGAGGCCGAACGGCATTACCAAGTACTCATAATGCCCGTCCCTAGTATTGAAGGCCGTCTTCCATTCGTCCCCTTGTCGGATACGTATCAAGTTATAAGCTCCCCTTAAATCGAGCTTAGTGAAAACACGAGCTCCGCGAACTCTATCAAAAAACTCCGTGATGAGCGGCAAAGGATACTTATTCTTAATGGTGACTTCATTTAGACCACGATAGTTGATACATGGCCTCAGGCCTCCGTCCTTTTTCTTCAAAAAGAAGAAGCCTACTCCCGCCGGGGAAGTAGAGGGGCGGATGAATCCCTTCTGCAGGTTAGACTTGATATATTCTGACATGGCTTGAGTCTCGGGTACTGACAAAGGATAAGTACGACCCCGAAGTGGCATTTTCCCCGGAATGAGCTCAATAGGACAGTCCCAGGGTCTATGCGGTGGTAACTGATCGGCCGCCTGTTCCGAGAACACATCTGTAAACTCCCGATAAGCCTCTGGAATAAGCTCTTCATCCGACTTGGAAGATACACGAAGCGGGTAGACAGGAGTGAGGCAATTCGAATGACAAAATGGACTCCAAGAAATTATCTGTGTCGACCTCCAGTCGACGTGAGGGTTGTAGAGCCAGGGAAGACCAAGGACGAGATCGTGAGGCATCTCCTGAATCACAAGGAACTCCAGATGTTCTTGATGCAAAGCTCCCACTTGCAGCTTGATTGGCATAGTCCGACTTGAAATCAGAGCATTAGGAATTTGGGTACCATTAATAGCAGTTATCGTAATAGGTCGTTCGACCAACTGTAACTTCAAACCCAGACTCTGGGCGCAGGAAAGGGAAATAAAATTCCCCGCAGCCCATGAGTCCAACACTGCCTTAACGGTTTTGACTTCAGACTCAGAAAACAGAGACACGGAGAGTAAACAGTCCACTGCCGGAGAAGATTGAGAAAAAACCCCTAGCTCGACTTCTCCAGAACAAGCTAGGACTGCCCGTTTCCCGGGCGAGACTTGCAAAACTTGAGAAAATGATCCGCCGCTCCACAGTAGAGGCAAAGTCTACCCTCACGACGACGCTGACGTTCTTCTGGAGACAGCCGAGACCGATTAATCTGCATGGGTTCGTCTGGACTTGAAATAACTGTTTGCTTAGAAGGAAGAGATCGGAATCTCGACCGGACTGACCGACTACGTTCACCACCTCGTTCCTGCATGCGAAGATCCACCTTTACACAGAGTGAGATCAACTGTTCCAAGGAATCTGGCAGATCTCTAGTAATCAATTCGTCCTTTAAACGATCCGAGAGTCCATTCCAAAGGAATCAACGATCAAGGCCTGCAGTCAGGACTTGGCCTGCTTGCAATTGTGAAGAATGCATTTGTTAAGAATGTGATTTAAGAATGGAGTTAGAACCGGAACTGAAAACCATTTCTCCTCTCTTCACAGGTAAAAACACCATCTTCATGCTTGTATATCTGAGTCTCTCATCTCTCTCTGGCTACACTTTTCACACCCCAAGGAAGTTTGTCTGCAAATGTCTGTGATCCTTCTTCAATGCAAAATAACCTCTGTTAATTAGCTGAACTTCTGATTGCATACCTCCCCCTTTGCCAGCTGATATAGTTGGAGCATTTAAGAGCAATATTATCAAGGCCTGCAGTCAGGACTTGGCCTGCTTGCAATTGTGAAGAATGCATTTGTTAAGAATGTGATTTAGGAATGGAGTTAGAACCGGAGTTTGAACTGGATTTGGACTACGCTAAAATCTCGAATAAAACAATTTCCCCAAACACTGCAACTCAGGACCATCATGTGGCCTCTCCTCACCTCTGCCTTGAGAACACCAGGACCAATGCCTACTACTTCTCTGTCCAAGAACATCATGACTGCCCCCAAGACTACCCCTCAAGCTGAGCAGGGAACTGAGGGGCGTGCGCATCAGGACCAGATTTTGCTGGGTCAGTTCCATTGGACATTAATGTGCACTCCACATTCTTACACCCACCCGCACTGCTCCCCACACTCTCACACCCACCCGCACTGCTCTCATGAGACCAGGACATTTATCATTTTCACAAATTAATGTTTTCCTGCAAATGTGTCTTTCTCTTCTTTCTTCTTACAGGGTACTTTCCCCCCACTGTGTGCTATTCCTGTAATGTGTACCTCCATTGGTTGAACACCCTGCCAGCAGTAACCTACACAGTGCGCCTCACATGGCTGCCTCGGATGGTTCCTCCATGGGCAGGGTGTGCTTCATTTGGATCTTTCCATGCAGGGTATAGCATACTCCTACACTCGTGTCAGTTTTCCCGTGAATGCATTTGGCCCTTGTATGGCTCATCTCCCACTGTGTAACCTTCGTAGTGCGCCCAACATGGCTGCCTTATCTGGTAAACTTGTGGATGGGATGAAAAATACATGGACCTGATGGTTTTATTGGAACCCTACTCTGAACCTAAGGACTCTGCAATCTCCCCGTTTTGTGTTCTCTTCTAGGGGTGGACTATTCCACCCTGGGTAATCCTAAGCAGAGCGCCTAAGATGGCTGCCGCACCTGGTACCTTGTGAGGGTGGAATACACAACCCCTGGAGGTTATTACCCAAAATGCTTACGCCAACCCTGCATTATGCTTTCTGTCTTTATTGTCTGTGTGGTTTATCTTTTGATGTAATACTTAAATCTTTTGTATTATGTGCATTGTTTGAGTTCTAGTTGGCGCCGCGGATGGCTGCCTCAGTGCTGCTCTGCCAAGCAGCCTTTGTGTTTAGTCCTACATGTATAATATGTCTAATATGTTGAGTCTATTGTACAGTTGCAATGTGCAGTATCAACTCATACGTGTAATGTGTGTAATGTATGCTATGTTCTTCCCCCTTCGTATGCTATGTATTCCCCCTTCATGTTGCTGCTTGGCGATGCATTGTACCACAAAGAATTCCTAGTGTACGTGAGTACACCTGGCCAATAAAGCTGATTCTGATTCTGAAAAACAGCCCGAAGGGCATCATTATTCCAGCACAATTCAGAAGCTATAGTTTGAAAGTGAATCACATACTGTCCCACTGTACGAGAGCCTTGTCGAACTCGGAGCATGTCAGCAGAGGCAAAAGTCGTCCTGCCGGGCTCATCAAAGATCCTTCGGAATGACGTGATGAAGTTGGTATAACTAGAAACTAACGGATCTGATCGCTCCCACAACGGTGACACCCACTCCAACGCTGAACCCTCAAGCAAAGAGATAATGTATGCCACTTTAGACCGATCAGTAGGGAAGTTATGTGAGAGGAGTTCGAAATGTACCTCACACTGATTGAGGAATCCACGGCAATTCTTTGGATTCCCGTTATAACGAGGAGGAGTGGGAAGCTGAAGGCGTGACCTGGTTCCAGACAAGGAGGGAACATTGCTAGAGACAACCACTGGAGCGGATACTGGAACTGGAGCTGGAACCACTGAAGCCAGAGAAGTCTGGATCTGATCCAGCCGGCCAGATAATTCCTGGAGATAATGCATCACCTGATTCTGTGCTGCTTCCTGACTCTGTACTCGGGAAACCAGGTCCTGCATGGTGCTTGCCTCTGGATTCCGATTCCCCGGGTCCATGGGGCCTGAGTATACTGTCACTGTCCTAGACTGAGGATGTTGTGGACTCTGGGATTCTTCCGATGGTCGGGAAGAGGAACCACAACTGAGCTGGAACTGGGGTGGCCTAATATAGGATTTCCTCATACAGGACGCTGACAGTAAGGTTTGATGAAATATTGAAGAACTTTATTGTAGGAAAAGAACAACTTAAAGTCATATATCATAAAGGAACTTATGAGGGAATGTCCAGACCCATTGAAGGGTTTAGTGAGCAATATTAGAAACGCTAGTGACTGTAGGAACTGTGGGTGATGTCTAAAAGTCACTGATACCTTGTAGAACTTGTGAGCGGTGGTTAAGACACTGGTAATTTGTAGAACTTAAGTGCAGAGGTTTAGGACGCTGATGATTTGCAGAACTTAAGTGCAGTGGTTTAAGACGCTGTTAGTTTGTAGAACTTGTGAACGGTGACTGTGACGCTGATGATGTGAAGAACTGAAGTGCAGGGGTTTAAGACGCTGTTAATTTGTAGAACTTGAGAACGGTGACTGAGACGCTGATGATGTGAAGAACTGAAGTGCAGTGGTTTAAGACGCTGTTAGTTTGTAGAACTTGTGAACGGTGACTGTGACGCTGATGATGTGAAGAACTGAAGTGCAGGGGTTTAAGACGCTGTTAATTTGTAGAACTTGAGAACGGTGACTGAGATGCTGATGATGTGAAGAACTGAAGTGCAGGGGTTTAAGACTCTGTTAACTTGTAGAACTTGAGAACGGTGGCTGAGACGCTGATGATGTGAAGAACTGAAGTGCAGGGGTTTTAGACACTGTTAGTTTGTAGAACTTGAGAATGGTGACTTAGGGCCCGCAGCCCACGCTGATTCCTAGGAGCACCGATGACTGGGTCACAGAGAGATACACCGACCACTGTGTATACTGGAACCGGTGCAGGGAGCTGGCACCTGGAAATGCCAGAGACACTGGAATAGAAGCTTCAGAGATCCTTGCCGGGAACAAGAGCGCTGGCATCTACGTCAGGGAAAGACGATACTCAGGCGCTGAGGCTCTGTCCGGCGTCTGACTTTGAATCTCCCGCCACAGCTGGATTGGCGGACCAGTCTGATGACGTCACCTGCCCCCCGTCCACGTGATGCCGGGTGTCATTGCGGCGCCCATGCCCTGGAGAACCGCCGGAAGCCGTGCCAGCCAAACGCCGGAGCCCGTGGCCCACCGAAGGCGGAGGCCGCGACACAGACCAGCAGACACGCAGGGGTAAGCGCGGCGAACGCCGCCTCTGACGTGTGACATAAACCCTGTGTTATAAGCCAGTTGGCTTGAGAGTCAAAAGGACAGATTTCCTCCTATATGTGTCCAAATTGATGGAGTACATGTTGTTGGGGCAGTCAGGTGTGGGCATCAGACCTAGAAGGTTTCCCTGTGCCAAACCTAGTTTCACCATTGCCTTATACCCCTTAAATTTGTTCTAGACCCCGGTCCTAGGTCAACATTTTTTATTTTTTTGCAGAGAAAGAAGAAAATAAGTGTAGTTGATGGTAAAATGTCCTATAAATCAAATAGCAAGGGAAAAGAAAGTATTTTATTAACTGTTGTATAGCGTTTCTTGGGAACAATTAATGGATAAAAAGAGAGGAGCTGCATTCCATTATCACTATCGTTTGCATAATTCTTTCATGTTTTATGGAACTTTTGCTTTGACACACATTTCAGTGCTAAAAAGAAATAAATCTTTTAGCTGGGTATCTGTCATCAAGAATTCAAGGCTTTAATTACCCTGCTAACCCAGAACCAATGAAGCATGAAACACGTGTACATTTGGGTTAGCTGACTAATTAGTAGTCATTGCACTGTAGCACAGTAATGAAGCAGAGATTTAAAAGAAAACAAACTATAAATGTTTCTAACCTACTGGGTGTAAAGTGGTTGTACTCGATGAACAAAAAGGTTACAGCTGAAATGTATTCAGACCAGTTCGCAGCAGCACATTTGTTAGCTAATGGGTAAAACCGTGTGCACTGCAGGGTGGGCAGCAGGGACGGATTGGGAACAAAGGTGGTCATTCCGAGTTGTTCGCTCGCAAGCTGCTTTCACAGCATTGCACACGCTAAGCCGCCGCCTACTGGGAGTGAATCTTAGCTTATCAAATTTGCGAACGAAAGATTAGCAATATTGCGAAAAGACTTCTCTGTGCAGTTTCTGAGTAGCTCGAGACTTACTCTTCCAGTGCGATCAGTTCAGTGCTTGTCGTTCCTGGTTTGACGTCACAAACACACCCAGCGTTCGCCCAGACACTCCTCCGTTTCTCCAGCCACTCCCGCGTTTTTCCCAGAAACGGTAGCGTTTTTTCAAACACTCCCATAAAACGGCCAGTTTCCGCCCAGAAACACCCACTTCCTGTCAATCACACTCCGATCTCCAGAACGAAGAAAAAACCTCATAATGCCGTGAGTAAAATACCAATCTCCATAGCAAATTTACTTGGCGCAGTCGCAGTGCGAACATTGCGCATGCGCAATTAGCGGAAAATCGCTGCGATGCGAAGAAAATTACCGAGCGAACAACTCTGAATGAGGGCCAAAAAGCGGCCCTGGAAAAATTTGTACTAGTGGCCCCACATGGACAGCACCAAAGGTGTAAGGTCTACTCATGGGCCATGGCAGCAGCACTCTTTCCCCCAAGACTTTCCAGATAGTGGGCATGTCCAGCATCAAGGGGGAAGTTAAAAAGAAATAAAATTACATATTATGAGCACATTATATGATACACCTTCAGAATTTAGGAAACTATATCATTCTTTAGAAAGATATATTTTCTTGCTTATTACACCAACCGTATCCCAATCACTATTCACTCAATCTTATATGTCAGCCAAGCAGGCAGACAGAGCATACACTAGATCAGCTGCAATCACAGGCTAAGTGGCAAAGTAATTTTCATATATGCAAATTATTTTAGATCTTATTCATTATGTCTATAAAAAGGACCACATGTCCTCAAACAAAACAGGCCCCACGGGTGCGTCGGCCCACCGGGAATCTTTCCTGTAAACCCTATGGCCAATCCGCCTCTGGTGGGCAGATATAACGTGCAGAGAGAGTTAGGTTTGGGTGGGTTATTTTGTTTCTGTGCAGGGTAAATACTGGCTGCTTTATTTTTACACTGCAATTTAGATTTCAGTTTGAACACACCCCACCCAAATCTAACTGTCTCTGCACATGTTATATCTACCCCCCGCAGTGCACATGGGCCCTCATTCCGAGTTGTTCTCTCGCAAGCTGCTTTTAGCAGCTTTGCACACGCTAAGCCGCCGCCTACTGGGAGTGAATCTTAGCATAGTAAAATTGCGAACGAAAGATTAGCAAAATTGCGAATAGACACTTCTTAGCAGTTTCTGAGTAGCTCCACACTTACTCTGCCACTGCGATCAGTTCAGTCAGTTTCGTTCCTGGTTTGACGTCACAAACACACCCAGCGTTCGCCCAGACACTCCTCTGTTTCTTCAGCCACTCCCGCGTTTTTCCCAGAAACGGCAGCGTTTTTTCGCACACACCCATAAAACGGCCTGTTTCCGCCCAAAAACACCCACTTCCTGTCAATCACATTACGATCACCAGAACGAAGAAAAAACCTCGTAATGCCGTGAGTAAAATACCTAACTGCATAGCAAATTTACTTGGCGCAGTCGCACTGCGGACATTGCGCATGCGCATTAGCGACTAATCGCTCCGTTGCGAGAAAAAAATACAGAGCGAACAACTCGGAATGACCACCATGGTTTTGCCCATTAGCTAACAAATTTGCTGCTATGATGGGGTCTGAATTAGGCCCTATGTACATAAAGGGGGGAACGTAATAGGGCGTCAGAATGTGAGATTTTCCCATGTAAATGATTGCCACTTTAAAAAAAACAAAAACAGGAAACTTTCGCAAAATGTCTCACTTTATGATTCCCACACCCTATTACTATCCCCTCATAGTATGTAACGGGATCCAGTCATGTGACCAGCACTTGGGTGACTGCCGGGATCTCCACCGCCGGTTACCCAGCCCCAATCCTATGTAACCATCATCTTTTATCTATACAGTACATACATATTCTGTAGTGCTGTACAGTCAGATATGTGTTGAGTCTAATTTGTCTACTACACGCACACACAGACACACACACGCACACGCACACACACACACACACACACACACAAACAGGTGCAATTTAGTCAGACGTCATCTAACCAGTTGTTGAAGAAAGCGGCGGCACCTGCAGATAATACACATAGGGCCTATTTATTATTATTTTCCCACTACTATTCACAGTGATAACAGATATTACTGCATGATTATCAAAGGAATTGTATATATTCTGTGCACCCATCGAGACTTTCTTACGCCCTATACTGCTGCAAGGGCTGGATTAAGGTTTGTAGGGGCCCCTACCAATAAAATCTGTCAATAAGATATGCTGGGGAGGTTGTTAAAAACGTATCATGTGTAAATACTTCCACCACCATAGGGGGCCTATTTATCATTTAATAATGTAAAAATTGTAAGGATCCCCCAGATGTGCCATTGAGGGATTGCAGCAAGTGTCTTTGGGGGCTGTTGGATCTACCAAGCGGAGCTTGTTTCCGATAGGTAATGCCCTCTCCATAGGGCATTAGCCTATACTAGCCTATGGGCTACCATTTTGCTAAATCTTCCGGAAGGATCTCTCTCCGTCGTTCCCTGGTGACGCATACGCCAGCCAATGAGCTTTGCATCTGCATTGGCTGCAAGGGACCAGAACCAAGAAGCAATGAGATAGCGTTATTCAATTTTGTTTTACGAATTTATGCTAAATATTTAACACAGACTGTAGTGCCCCCAGTTATGTCAGCGTAAAAGCCCAGTTTGTGCACATTTTTTATCTCCTATGCAATAAAACCGCTCTGTTCAGCGTTTGCAAAGAAACCTGAAGTGAGAGCCAATTTGCTGTTTGCATTTGTTGTACTCCAAAAGGTGACAGGGAGAGCAACAGGATTAAACAGTGCAGCATGCTGATTGCACCAGATGGCGGGATGTGCGATGATTCAACAGCATCTATACCTATTTTATACTGTTTTGCAGAGACATAAATACACATTTTGTCTGACTGAGGTTAGTGCTGAACAGATCCCTACAATAAAGACAGGGGACACTGACTAAAACCCTTTAATAAAAACACCCCAAGTTCCTACAGTTACCCAATTATTACTCATTTTAAATCCTTTGGGAAGGGTCCTATTTGGTCCAAGTAGGCATCTTGGCAAAATAATAACCACATTGAAGACACACACTACTCCTGATAAGAGTCCCAACGGTAGTGGCAGGTCACTCGTGGGCACTGCCTTATGAATTAATTGGAGTACTCTGATTGGCCAGAGCATAACTCCCCATGCTAGCATTTTCAAGATGCATCAACAAACTGTACATACACAAAGTAAGAGAGTTCTGCAGTGGTAATGGTGACCCATGGACCAATGGTGTACTGAAGTAAGAAGTAATATGTTGCAGATGGCGGACAGCTGCAGCTGATTTACCGGCTCATTACTATAGTATTTATGACTGGCCATTTAGTATGTACACTTGTCCAGCTTTATGTATGTATGTTGATATGTCTTGAAAATGGTTCTTAAAAGAACTGAAACGTTGACCTCCTACCTGATCGGTTTCTTATGGCTTTAATGGACATTCTAGTATGGTAATGAAAGTGCACGTTTTCTGGATAATTAAAAATTTGGTAAGTGTCCTCTTTTAAACCTGAGTTTATGAAGAAACCCACATATGGATATCTTTCTAGGATAAGCAGCCCTACAGTTTGTTTAATACTATTACAAAAAAAACCTGATTACCTTGACTGGGAAACAATGATGTCCTGATAGTGTCTTGAAGAAGATCCACTATCTATAATCGAAACATCAACCAGTTATTCTGTAATTAGTGGTATGTAATTAAAATGCCTTGTCTGGATATCAAGTTGTTTATGGTGAGTGCCCTCTTTGCTACTGATTGGCTACATTCAGACACGGCACATATGGAGTGCCAAGAAGACTAATAAACAACTATCTTCAGGAAGTAAATTGCAATTGGCAAATTAGGCATTTTATAACACGCAGTTCTTTCGTGATTCCCGGCAGATCGCAATCATCGATGTCCGCCAATCTGTGTTTTTGATTGCAGGTCAGCAGATCGGATCGGCTTTGGGGAATTACCTGCATGATGTGTGGCCCCCATAACTCTAATGAGTATCAGTAAAAAAAAAATTATTGAAACAATTAGTAACAGATTTATTTACCATGCATGTTACATCACGCCTCTGAAGATGTAAATTACCTCATAAGCGTATGAGGTAATTTACAAATAGAGCTATTAATAAGCAAATACAGAAGGAAAGTGAGAATATTCTATTGGCAAATCCAGGTATCATAGCACATACACATATTAACCCCAATAATGAAATCAAACACACATTCAAGATTTCTGTATGTATGTGAATTGGGATTCATGTAATATACCTGTGACATAATTCATACATCTTTTGGTTGACGTGTCTCATAAACTATAACAAGGGAAGAAAAGCATTCTGTCACTATACTGATATGAGGCCGCTAACTCTGTAATCTGACACACAATCTTAGGTGTCATGTAGATTGTTTTATCATACAGTAAATGTCACTTACTGTTGTATAACTAAAGGAAGCTCATGTCACATCGCTTGTAATCTCCACAGTATGAAAGGTACACAGCAAGAGCATACATTTAATTTGTACTAGAAGTGCACCCATGAATGATAATTCCTATAGGGAGTAATGCACATTAGGCCTTCACTGACCAAGTAAAGAGCAAGATGGTAGATTGTTGAGCTCGATAAAAAAAAAAAAACTCTCAATCAACTAGGTGTTTTTAATACTGTTATAATTAGGGGCGGGAATTTCAGGACGTTGATTAGTCAGATTTTTTATGTGCCCAAAATCCTTGAGAAATGGATGAGCATCAAAAAGCTGTGAATGGAAGAATTATCCCTTGAGTGAGTAAATGTTTTATGCTAAGCTTGCATGGTTGACATCAGCTGCCAGCCAAATTCTGTAGAAGTAAGTGTTCGGCAAAGACTCAACTTGGCACCTCCCCACACAACCCCTGTCAGGATAACTCCTGAGGGAGTAGGGAAGAGGGGAACCTCCTGAAGTAACGGAGCAGTGAGAAGCAAGTGACATAATCTGTGTAAATTTACCACAGGCGTCTGGCACAGTTACTGGCCGGAGTGTGAGGCTAAGAGTAGAAGACGGAAGCTGAGTGGACATCCTCTGATTCCTCACCCTGGAGCCACAGCCAGTAGCAGGCTGTGGAGATGCACCAATGCCGCCTCTCTAAGTGACAGCTGACCCTGAAAGGAGAGGAAGGAGCGATCCGTTAGCAGCTAATAGTGCTGCATTTGCAGGACAGGTGAATTAACTGCACCCTGTATCACATTTGGGTGTGGTATGCATGACCTTTTTCAAATTACCTCTGTATTTAAATCTTTTGAAGAGCTGGGACAGCTGTCCCATTGAGGAGATACTTTACTATATCTCCATATTATTAATTTATTACACCCCTACCCCTGATAATGCTAATATGCATCCCACCACCAAAATAGCTCTAATCCATCTACCACTCCATCTACAAGTTGCATTAAACCATAAAGGTTTCTAAAAAATCAGCAGCTTCTCTGACACTAATGAATTACACAGGTTCTGTGGCTGGCTGACTTCAAGCCTGCATTTCACCGGGGTTTAATTCTGCCACAGAACTTGTATAATACATGAACATAGTATGGTAAGTCTATATATGAGACACTTACCAAGATCAGCAGAGATAGAAAACACCACTATAAATACTATGGAGTCCGGATAGTTGGTTCCAGTATCACTATGAAAAGAATAAACATATAACTGTGAATTAATCTAGCACTGTTAATAGCTTTTATATTTTCCTATTACCTAGGCCTTCCTGTACACCCTGTCTCAGCTATAGTACTATATAATTATTATTATTATTATTATTATTATTATTATTATTATTATTATTATATAGCTTACCTGATATACAGTGTACATTTCTCAACATGACCTTCAATGATGTCATGGAGAAGGTTTTGATGAGACCTGTACATGTCCATATAACCCAGAGGCATGGTAGGAATGGCAAACCCTGGATCTCCATAATATGATCAACACGATTCACCGAATAACTCGTCTCTCTTGTATCGTCTTCCGTTCTCTTCCACTACTCTCTATCACAGAGAAATTGTATCTTCAGCCCATACCAAGGCTCACTGCAGTGATGTCTTCGTTTTGCTACAAAAAATGAATTTGCATATTTAAAGGTGTATGCTCATTTTAAAAATAATTATTTTTTTAGTTATAACATCAGAATGCCGGCAGGGGGGGAGCGCTACATGCCCCTTGTGGGCTCGGTGGTGACCTGCACTCACCATGGGTTCTATTCCCATTCTATGGGTGTCGTGTACACCCAGGAGTGGGAATAGTCCCTGTTGGTCAGCATTACGACTGTCGGGATTGTGTTGGGGGGGAAGGGGGTGTAGGGGGAGGTTATGTAACCGTCGGTCTCCTGACCGCCAGTCACATAACTACATACCTCACACTTATCACATGTCTGAACAGTTTGCAACTAACCTAGCTAACCAAATCCTAGTTAAACATCATAAATCTGGGACATCTCCAAGACTCAGAGATAATTCTAAGAGACTTAGGGGGGCCATTTATCATAGATTGCATATTGCATGCAATCTGGGCGGAATCTTACCACCCAGGATAACATTGCAATATGCGATCCTATCGGCGGTATGTATCATCCAGCACATGCAAGCACAAGGGCTCCAAAATGTGCCTGTCCCTGCGAGGCAACCAGAAGAACCCTCTGCTGGCTATTAATACGATCTGTAGCCCATAGCCTACAATGGGATACCATTATTGGTAATGTATCACATTCCGGATATTGGTAAATTGGGCAGCATCGCTTCCGCCATAGAAACCTATGGGGAATGCGGCTGCAGGCAGCAATGGAGGGACTGCCGCAGGTATCGGACCTGCTGCGGTCCCTCCTTCCTACATTCAGGAGATACCTAATATTTGTGGCTAACCAACAAAAATAGGTGTTTTCGGGGATATAACCGCAAATATAGAATGATAAATTGGCTCCATAGCCAGTAAGCATTATCTAGATACAGAGAAAATATATATAATACCTTTAATAAGGATAATATCTTAAAATTAAATTAAAATTGAGTTAGAGACTGCCGGACACATCCTCCAAAAATCCCCTCAACATTGCTGGATATCCTCATTTCCGCTACCCACACGGCACTAATTGGACAGCATTTCCCTTGGATATCACCATCTGTGGAGAAACTGGAGTTTTCCCTATCTGCCTAGAAACGCTTGCATTGGTATGCTTAAAAGGGACATTCTTAACTCCATTGCTTTCATCAATTCTCCAACAAATTATATGGACATAATTCCAGAGGGAGTCCTAGCCGGGGTATGAACTAATACTTATTGAGGAGATATGTGGATGTGTCACTTTATATGATTAATTAACTTCCAATTGTGTCGTAAAGGCATCTGTGATTTTAAGATATTATCCTTATTAAATTTATTATATATATTTTTTCAACATAACCTACCGTCCTGGATTTGTTCTAATCAGTGTATTACATATACTTTATACAACTTAGCGCTGGTGATCACTATTTTTATTGTATATATCCTTTTGGGGAATTACCACCCCCTACACCAGCAGCTTTTTGACAGCGCACTCTTTCTATTTCTCATCTAGATACAGAGGTCTATTTACTAAGGCTTGGATGGAGATAAAGTACCAGCCAATCAGCTCCTAACTGCCATGGTACAGGCTGTGTTTGAAAAATGACAGGAGCTGGTTGTTTAGGACTTTATTTCTGTCCATTTTATCTCCATCCAAGGCTTAGTAAATTGGCCCTTAACTGCTATCATTTAGCTTATCTGAGACCACATGTCAGGAGCAGGAGGTAAGCATATTGTTCTTCTGATATACAAGTGGCCATTCTGAGAACTGAAGCAGATCAGTGATTAACATATGGTTCAACCACCCAGTACTTACTTATCTACTTTCTTACCTTGGAGAGAATTAGAAACTCTGCCCCCATCAAACACTTAAGTGGTGTAAAGATGGATGTTAATGTTACTACAGTTACAGTACAACCTAGTATATATACGGGTTGGGTATGATATGCCGGCAGTCGGGATGCCAGCAGTCAGAAGACCAGCCGCAGCATCCCACAAGTGAGAAGGCTAGGTAAATATACTTATCTTCCCCCAATGCCCCCCTAACCCTCCCTTTCCACAGCCTAAACCTACCCTTTCCTTCCCCCACAACCTAATCCTAACCCTCTCCGGTGGTGCCTAAACCTAACCCCCCTTCCAAAAGCCTAAACCTACCCCTCCCTCGCAGCCTAACCCTCCCTGTGGGTGCCTAAGCCTACACACCTCCCCCCCAGCATGCGGCATACCTTTCCGGAGCCCCGGAAAATCATCCACGGTTGGGATCCCAGCGGTCGGGTTTCCGGAGCTAGGAATGAGATCCTTGTCGGGATGCCGGTGCCTGCATTACGAGCAGTATCCAGATTCCAGCGTTGGTATTTCGACTGCCGGTATCCCCACCGGTGGTATCCTGACCAAGTATAACATCATATCCCACTTAAATGACAGTGTTTAATATAACCAGGCACAGGCTTGCAACATACTACAAGGCCAATGGATCATTGTGCACAGCTCAGTCAGGAAAGGATTCAGGAGTTAAGTAATACTCACAGTACAAAGACGCCCATCCTGTTGTTTTAGTGCAGAGAAGGATAACTCTCATCATAGCATGCTTTAGGGTAAATCGTGTACACAAACTTATAGTGCCTGGCCAGCACCTGTAAAAACTCTGAACACAAACCGTTTCTTAGGTACCTAATAGGAATTACCTACCTTCACTTCTCTGCATTACGAGAACCTGTGCAATAAGAAAGGTAAGTGACGTGATGTGCTGTAGTATAAATTTGAAAGGTGAGCGTTACATATCTTTGGAACAAGCCACCACCAGCTCTGCACCCTCACTCTTCAACCAAGCCTCAGCTCTGCACCCTCACTCTGCGCTCTGCAATCAGGCCCCAGCTCTGCACCCTCACTCTGCGCTCTGCAATCAGGCCCCAGCTCTGCACCCTCACTCTGCGCTCTGTAACCAGGCCCCAACTCTGCCCTCTTACTCTGCACTCTGTAACTAGGCCCCAGCTCTTCCCCCTTACTCTGCACTCTGTAACCAGGCCCTAGCTCTGCCCCCTTACTCTGCACCCTGTAACCAGGCCCCATCTCTGCACCCTCTATTTGCGCTATTGTAACCAGGCCCCAGCTCTGCACTCTCGCTCTGCACTCTCACTGTGTGCTCTGCAAGCAGACCCCAGTTCTGCACCCTCACTCTGTGCTCTGTGACCAGTCTCAAGTTCTGCACCCTCACTCTGTACTCTGTAACCAGTCTCAAGTTCTGCACCCTCACTCTGTACTCTGTAACCAGTCTCAAGCTTTGCACTCTTAATCTGTAACCAGACCACAACTCTGCACCCCAGTATTAATTTTGTTGCCGGATTTTTTGACTAAAGGTATTTGTCGACTAAAGTTTATTTCACTAAAATTAGACTAAAAAACCCATTCTGTAACCAGGCCCCAGCTCTGCACCCTCACTCTGCAATCAGGCCCCAGCTCTGCACCCTCACTCTGCAATCAGGCCCCAGCTCTGCACCCTCACTCTGCAATCAGGCCCCAGCTCTGCACCCTCACTCTGCAATCAGGCCCCAGCTCTGCACCCTCACTCTGCAATCAGGCCCCAGCTCTGCACCCTCACTCTGCAATCAGGCCCCAGCTCTGCACCCTCACTCTGCAATCAGGCCCCAGCTCTGCACCCTCACTCTGCAATCAGGCCCCAGCTCTGCACCCTCACTCTGCAATCAGGCCCCAGCTCTGCACCCTCACTCTGCAATCAGGCCCCAGCTCTGCACCCTCACTCTGCAATCAGGCCCCAGCTCTGCACCCTCACTCTGCAATCAGGTCCCAGCTCTGCACCCTCACTCTGCAATCAGGCCCCAGCTCTGCACCCTCACTCTGCAATCAGGCCCCAGCTCTGCACCCTCACTCTGCAATCAGGTCCCAGCTCTGCACCCTCACTCTGCAATCAGGCCCCAGCTCTGCACCCTCACTCTGCAATCAGGCCCCAGCTCTGCACCCTCACTCTGCAATCAGGTCCCAGCTCTGCACCCTCACTCTGCAATCAGGCCCCAGCTCTGCACCCTCACTCTGCAATCAGGCCCCAGCTCTGCACCCTCACTCTGCAATCAGGCCCCAGCTCTGCACCCTCACTCTGCAATCAGGTCCCAGCTCTGCACCCTCACTCTGCACTCTGTAATTAGGCCCTAGCTCTGCACTCTGTAACCAGGCCCCAGCTCTGTACCTTCAGTCTGCGCTCTGTAATTAGACCCCAGCTCTGCACCCTGAAACCAGGCCCCAGCTCTGCACCTTCAGTCCGCACTCTGTAATTAGGCCCCAGCTCTGCACCCTGTAACCAGGCCCCAGCTCTGCACCTTCAGTCCGCACTCTGTAATTAGGCCCCAGCTCTGCACCCTGTAACCAGGCCACAGCTCTGCACCCTCACTCTGTGCTCTGTAACCAGGCCTCAACTCTACACCCTCACTCTGTGCCCTGTAACCAGGCCCCAACTCTGCACCCACACTCTGTGCTTTGTAACTAGGCCCCAGCTCTGAACCCTCACTCTGTGCTCTGTAACCAGCCACCAGCTCTTCACCCTCACCCTGTGCTCTGTAACCAGCCACCAGCTATTCGCCCTCACCCTGTGCTCTGTAATTAGGCCCCAGCTCTGCACCCTCACTCTGTACTCTGTAACCAGGCCCCAACTCTGCACTCTCACTCTGCACTCTGTAATTAGGCCCTACCTCTGCACCCTGTAACCAGGCCCCAGCTCTACACCGTCCGTCTGTGCTCTGTAATTAGGCCCCAGCTCTGCACCCTGAAACCAGGCCACAGCTCTGCAACCTCAGCCTGCACTCTGTAACCAGGCCCCAGCTCTGCACCCTCACTCTGTGGTCTGTAACCAGGCCTCAACTCTACACCCTCACCCTGTGCTCTGTAACCAGGCCCCAACTCTGCACACACACTCAGTGCTTTGTAACTAGGCCCTGGCTCTGAACCCTCACTCTGTGCTCTGTCTCCGAACCCCAGCTTTACACTCTCACTCTGTGCTCTGTAACCGAGCCCCAGCTCTTCACCCTCACTCTGTGCTCTGTAACCAGGCCCCAGCTCTGCACCCTGACTCTGCTCTGTAACCAGGCCCCATCTCTTCACTCTCACCCTTCAAGAATCGCCCCCCTCATCGATTTTGCCTAACAGATGTGCCTCTGGATCCTGCAAAAGCAAACACGTTGTACTCAGTGGTACATTCCCTCCTGTCCACAGGAGTGGTGATACTGGTGCCTCTCAGAGGGGCAAGGGGTTCTATTCACCGCTGTTTCTAGTCCCGAAACCGAATGGGTCCTCACGGCCCATTTTCAATCTGAAGTCCTTGAACAAGCATGTGTGAATTTCCAAGTTCCGTATGAAAACGCTGCGCTCTATTGTTCTGGCCATGGAGCCTGGGGACTATATGGTCTCCCTGGACATACAGAATGCCTACCTACATATTCCTATTGCGGTATCTCATCAGCAGTACCTGCGGTTTGCAGTGGGCAACCTACATTACCAATTTCGGGCGTTGCCTTTTGGTTTGACAACGGCTCCGCGGTTCTTCATCAAGGTTATGGCGGTCATGACGGCCACGCTACGCCGTCAAGGGGTCAGGATACTACCATACCTAGACAATTTGTTGATCCTGGCGAGTTCCCCAGAACTTCTCCTGTGTCATCTCGATTTGACAATCCAGTGCATGCAAGCCCACGGATGGCTGATCAACTGGAAGAAATCCTCCCTGGTTCCGGCTCGGAGCATGGTACACCTGGGAGCGTTATTGGACACCCACAACCAGCGGTTGTTCCTGTCTCAGGAGAAAGTCCTGAAGCTTCAGGACAAGATCTGATGCTTCCTATCCCGTCCGCTAGTGTTGATCCATTCGGCGATGCAAGTGCTAGATCTGATGGTGTCGGCTTTCGACATGGTGGAGTATGCTCAATTCCATTCTCAACAAGAAAAGACGTCAAGCGCTCATGGGTTCATACTAATATTCCAATAAACATATTCAGAGCCGGTAAATATATATTAAAAATAATTTGTTTTTATTTATACTTATAATAGCATCTATAGTTAGTGATCTTAAAATATAGAAAATACTTTATACAATAAATAATATTACTTGCTGGCCAGCAGTTGTATCATTGGCATAAATAAAATCAGTTTCCTTCTGCGGAGAGTATTGTATTACGGAGGCTGTGTTGTAACACTGTCAATATTGGCAACTTAGTATCAGTTCATATAGTAACTGTTGCACGTGAGTAGTATAGCGGCTACAGACGGAGTTAGAATGTATCCAATTACCTCCTTTGTAGGTCCAGCGGTGTGGTCCTACCCCTTGTGCCGAGCGTCCTCGGCAATGTTTGATATGTCTGTGGGGGTTTGCCTTTTATTTTCACCAGCTGTAAATTCAGATTGATCCACGGGAGGGTGGATGTAGAGCCGTTCTGCTAGTAGAGCCGCTTGACCCAGTAGAAAGTGACAGAGCTCGTGGCGGGATGGACTGATGGCAAAGTCCTGTATTAATCCTGCTCTGCTGAGCCGTACGCCTCCGTACTTGCCAAAGACACTGCTGCAGCAACCAACTGGTGGGCGGAGACTGACGCGTTTCGTCACGGAAGCACGTGACTTTTTCACTTTCACTTTGGTGAAAATAAAAGGCAAACCCCCACAGACATATCAAACATTGCCGAGGACGCTCGGCACAAGGGGTAGGACCACACCGCTGGACCTACAAAGGAGGTAATTGGATACATTCTAACTCCGTCTGTAGCCGCTATACTACTCACGTGCAACAGTTACTATATGAACTGATACTAAGTTGCCAATATTGACAGTGTTACAACACAGCCTCCGTAATACAATACTCTCCGCAGAGGGAAACTGATTTTATTTATGCCAATGATACAACTGCTGGCCAGCAAGTAATATTATTTATTGTATAAAGTATTTTCTATATTTTAAGATCACTAACTATAGATGCTATTATAAGTATAAATAAAAACAAATTATTTTTAATATATATTTACCGGCTCTGAATATGTTTATTGGAATATTAGTATGAACCCATGAGCGCTTGACGTCTTTTCTTGTTGTTCTTTATTGTTTAAAATAGGGGTGTATACAGCCCCTTTAGTCAAGCGAACGTGGGCTCAACAATTATTATTTAAAGAATATTAACTCATTCAATACTGACACAGGCGCTTCATTTAATCTCCTCTTTTTTGTCAATTCCATTCTCGCCCTCTGCAGAAGTTGATTCTGCCCAAGTGTGATGGCCTGCCTCACCGGATCAGATCTCACATGATCTCCCTATCTCCGGAGGTCCGTCTGTCCCTGAGTTGGTGGCTTCAGGACCAACGATTGAGCAGGGGCCATCCCTTCTGAATATCCAACTGGGTCCTGCTGACAACGGATGCCAGTCTGAGAGGTTGGGGCGCGGTGTTGGCACAACACTCTCTCCAGGGTCGGTGGACCGAGGAGGAGTCTCTACTCCTGATAAACATTCTGGAACTGCTGGCAGTGTTCAATGTGTTGACAATGGCCCAGCATCTGATACAGAGCAGACCTGTTCAAGTACAATTGGACAACGCCACCACGGTGGCGTACATCAATCATCAGGGCAGCACTCGAAGCCACATGGCAATGAGGGAAGTATCAAGGATTCTTCAGTGGGCAGAACGCCATCTGCCGGCCATATCAGCAGTGTTCATTCCGGGCGTTCTGAACTGGGAGGCGGACTATCTCAGTCGTCAGGACGTGCACGCCGGAGAGTGGAGCCTACATCTGGAGGTGTTTTAACTTCTCGTGGACAAGTGGGGTCTCCCAGATGTGGACCTGATGGCGTCTCGACACAAGCACAAGGTTCCTGTCTTCGGAGCATGGACAAGGAATCCTCAAGCAGCGTTTGTGGATGCTCTATCAATCCCGTGGAACTTTCGGCTGCCGTATGTGTTCCCTCCGGTGTCCCTCCTGCCCAGAGTAATACGGAAGTTCAAGCAAGAAGGAGGAAACCTACTTCTAGTCGCTCCAGTGTGGCCCAGGCGGCACTGGTTCTCCAATCTACAGGGCCTCTCGTTGGATCGTTCCCTTCTACTTCCAAAACGACCAGACCTCCTCATTCAGGGCCCTTGTGTTTACCAGGATTAGGCCCGTCTGGCTTTGACGGCATGGCTCTTGAAGCTTCCGTCCTGAGGGCCAAGGGTTTTTCTGAGGCGGTCGTTCAAACTATGTTGGAGGCCCGTAAGCCAGCTTCTGCTCGGATATACCATAGGGTCTGGAATGCTTACTTTACTTGGTGTGCGTCTCACAATCATGACGTTTTCAAGTTTAGCACGGCCAAATTATTGGCCATTCTACAACAAGGCCTGGATTTAGGCCTGCGTCTGGCCTTCCTCAAGTTTCACGTCTCGGGCTTGTCGGTTTGGTATCAAAGAAAGATCACTACCCTGCCTGATGTCCATACTTTCACTCAGGGTGTGCTGAGGATTCAGCCTCTTTATGTGCCACCTTGTGACCCCTTGGGATCTGTCGTGGTTTTGGAGGCTTTACAAGAGTCTCCGTTTGAGCTTCTTACCTCTGCTGACCTTAAGTGGCTTTCCCTTAAGGGGTTGTTTTTGCTGGCTATTGCTTCAGCTAGAAGGGTCTCGGACTTGGGTGTCTTATCCTATAAGTACCCCTGTTTGATTTTTCACCATGACCGGGCGGTTCTTCGGACACACCCAGGTTATTTACCCAAGGTGGTGTCTTCTTTCCACCTTAACCAGGAGATTGTGGTTCCGGCCTTTAATTCTCCGGAGTTGTCTTCCAAAGAGATGTGGTATGGATGTGGTATGGGCTCTCCGTATCTATGTGAAGAGAACTTCCTCCGTTAGGAAATACGATTCTCTATTTGTGTTGTTTGGTTTTCACAAATGTGGCTGGCCTGCTTCTAAGCAGACATTGGCCAGATGGATTAGAATGGTGATTGCACATGCTTACGTACAGGCCGGTCATCCGGTTCCTGCTACCATCAAAGCCCATTCTACTCGGTTGGTTGGACCTTCTTGGGCAGCCCACCGTGGTGCGACCCTTGAACAATTGTGCAAGGTGGCTACATGGTCCTCGAGGAACATGTTTATTAGGTTCTATGCCTTTGATACTGCCACTTCCCAGGATGCTTCCTTTGGACGCTGGGTTCTTCTGCCCGCTTCAGTGCGTCCCCTCCCATAAGGAACTGCTTTAGGACATCCCCGATGTTATTCCTTGTGGAGCCCAGTGTACCCCGCAGCAGAAAACGAGATTTATGGTTAGAACTTACCATTGTTAAATCTTTCTGCGAGGTACACTGGGCTCCACAAGGCACCCACCCTGACGCACTTAGCTTTTTTGGGTTGGTATTGGCATAGCCGCTGACACCCTCTCCTGTGGTGAGTGTGTGGTGTAACTGGCTACGAGCGGTTGTCGTCTCTGGTACCTGCTACTGCATTGGGCTGGTTAACTAAACTGAGCTCACGGGCACGGAGGCAGGGTTATAGAGGAGGCGGCGCTGTGCATCTTGGGAACAGTCTAAAGCTTTGAGCCTGTTGGTGCCTCGGATCAAGATCCTACTCTACACCCCAATGTTATTTCTTGTGGAGCCCAGTGTACCTCGCAGAAAGAGATTTAACAACGGTAAGTTCTTACCATAAATCTCGTTTTAAAAATGTGGTGATGTATTTCCTATTCCTGGGCCTTAGCAATGCTTTTCTATGTATGTCCATGTTTTACTTAGAGCAAAACAAGGTGTGAGGTGTGAGTCTGCACCAACCAGAACATAAGCAATATTAAAGATATATAGAAGAACCAATACAAAGACTGTTAAAGTCAATTATAAGCAGCAATTTATTTATTTTTTATAAATTCTTTATTTTGAAACTTTCAAATGTTCAAAAATGATAGCAATCACTGGTTGTGAAAAAGTTAACAGTCAACATTGTGTCCACAGTATGATGATATTATAGTACAAAAACAAAAAAGATACCTATAGATTGTAAGCTTGCGAGCAGGGCCTTCCTACCTCTATGTCTATTTGTTTTTACCCAGTTTTGTTCTATTACTGTTGTTCTAATTGTAAACGCAACGGAATATGCTGCGCTAGATAAGAAACTGTTAATAAATAATAATACATATGAAGTCACATGACGTTATAACCAAGAGCATAAAATCATGTAGAAGGACATCAGACTGCGGAACATAGTCATCAAATATAGTGACCTGCTAACAAAAATAATAAAGCCAACATATACAAACAGTATTATAACAATGGGGGGAGACAAGGGGTAGAGGAGGGAGGGAAAGTGGGTTTGGGGAAGGCACAGGCACTACACAATGAACATCTCACAAAAGTATCAGTGTATCAATAGCTTATATTAAAGATGAACAGCATAGGTCCTAGTTGTCTTAAATTCCATCCGACTAAACCAAGTGTATAAACAGTAATTTATTGTTAACGTTCAAGAACAAAGACAAAAAAAAAAAAAACACCTTTTTTTGGGAGCACTTATTTGTTGATAATAAAATAATACAGAAGAAACAGAAAAACAGTAGACTCTTGTTGGGGAGCACTCAGTTTCAGACATATATGAATTTTTTATCAGTATCTGTTAAGATCATAAATTTTACTAGTTTCAAGTTAATAATATGGAGTTCAATTTCTACCAATAAATGCGAAAATATAAAATTGTATTAAACATAATAGATAGCCTTGGCTATAATGAATAAGTAACCGGATTCCTGGTGTTATAATTGATGTAGTTTTAAGGTATATTCAATAAAGTGGTATCCTTGTGTTACAGAAAGATTTTTATGACCATCATTTGATCTGCATAAGCAACTTTAAAAAAGGGGTTATTGCAGAGGATTGAATCATAGGTCATATGTCCAATTTTCGGTATGCTGTGTTGCCCAACTGAAGTGTATTCAATCGAGTGGTATATTGATATTACAGAAAGATTTGTATGACGATCATTTGATCTGCATGAGCAACTTTAAAGAAAGGTAATTGCAGAAAATTGAATCATAGGTCATATATCCAATTTTGCGGTATCCTATGTACTGCTTATAGTTAACACGCGAGTGGATCTAATGTGCAGCGGTAAATTGCAGTACCTGGGTGTTCCAGGGTGGTCTCCCATCCGAGTACTGTCCCGGCCCTCCACTTCTTGGCTTCCAAGATCAGATGAGATTGGGCATCTCCAGTGGGGTATGACCGCAAATAGCTGCGTTTAGACCTCACGTCTGTGTATTTTATAATAATGAGCCTTGATGTTTGCCAAAAAAAGGAATGGAAAGAGTATATATTAATACTCAATATAAGCAGTGACTGCTTTGGCTTATGAGTTGGTCTGTGCAGTGATCACAGCCCGAAATTATGTTCACATGTGTAATGATAATCACAGGTGAGAGTGCAGGAAATGGTGGTAGATTTCTTGCATAAAAAGTAACACAATATAGTAGTTTATGGTCTCAGAAATTATGACCATGGTTGTACCATTTGAATATAATAAATCATATATATTCTATGTACCTGGAGTTGGAGCTGTCATTTCAAATATGACAGTTCCTGTGTCAAAGGATTCATTAAATTGCACCTAAGTCCGCATAGTAAAAAATATTATCAATTAGTGCAAATACTAAGCCACAATATGCCTATTATGCTATTCGAGCTTATACTTGATAACCCTTGCGCAAAATTCAATGCTGTTGGCGCCTAGAGTCAAAGGTCATACACAAACAATTTTTCATTAGATGCTAAAAATAGCAAATCGTGTATAAGCCTAAAAAACTCAGAACATGGGTTAATAAGTCACAATATAGCCCATATACCATTTAGGGCCTAGAGAGCAATTAAAGCAGTTATGAGCAATTGGTTTATCACTCTCTGAAGCTGGAAATAGTTCTTCTGTCACACACTGTGGTTAACAACTGAAATAGATACACTTTCAGATTATGTGCTCAGTATAATGATACATGTGTCATTAGAAACAAATTCGCCACTCTCTCTGGTTTTAGGGCTAAAAGGATACAGTTTCAGATTCTGTACTCAATAACATGATACATATCTCATTTGAAACATCTCCTATATAGCAATTAAAGTGACAAGAAATAAATTAACTAGTAACTATTACTGAGAATACTGCGGACTAGTATTCAGTGCTTCAAAATGACATTTCCTATGACAGAATGCACAAGGATGCACCTCTATAATCACTCTAGGCTTCTTCCAATAGATATGCAGAGATGCAGCCAGCATTTGAAGATGAGCAGAAAAACTGTATAAGCATAATGATGACTTACATGACTTAACCAAATTGACATATGCAGGTGTAATACTCTAATATTAGAGGATAAGGTATCTATGATCTGCCACTTGTGTAGCTGGTATTTTATATGAGTGACAGCTCCAAGAAGGAAATAGTCACATTGTGTACTGATAGGCACACAGAGTGTGAAGGATAGTTATAATTAGGTATGTTGCATACGATACCAATGGTCCTGCTGTTTTCTCAATATGGCCAGATCACGCTGCCACTCACAGCGGGATAGCGCTCCCGGTGCACAACGAGTGCACTAGCGCCACCTCCGTGCTGATAGTGGCGGTGCTCTGGTCGTGGCGTCTGGGCTGCACCACTGCAATTAGCCGGAGAGAAGCTCCGGAGCCGCTGAGTGAAGGATAGCTCCCGGCGTTCAGAATCCCATCCAACTCCGGAATCAACGGTTAATTCCGGTCACGTGTGCGCATCACGTGATCGGACAATCCTTCCCTGACGTACGTTTCGCAGTGATGGCTTGATCACTGGGTGATGCTGAGATCTGATCCCTGGTTGATTTATATGCTAGAAGTGATTGACTTAATTAACTATTAAGTGGTAATAAAGCAAATTGTAAACCGTAATGTTAATTCTTCTGCTGGTAAGTTAGATAATACTATTGAGTATTCTCGCTCTCTGGTATGAATTCGTTGAATTGGGAGGTTTGAAGTAATTGTATATGTCACATATTGATATAAAAAATATTGTAAATTAAAAATTAATTTACTAAATATGTGGAAGAATAAGAGGATAGAAAAAAATATATATAAAAAAAATATATATATATAAAAAAAATTTCGAAAAAGGGGGGAGTGATTGTACTGATTATTTGGCCGCTCTATAAATAGATTACTGCAATGTCCTGAATTAGTATATTATTTTATCATATAGAGACAACATGTAAGTGTAATATGTCCTGAATTAGTATATTATTTTGTCATAAAGACACCATATAAATATAATATAGGACTATTTGTGCTGACACATATTGGCACTTGACATGGAATGACAATATACAGCAGGGTGAATAAGGGATAGAATAGAATTGTGAAAAATTTGAATAAAAGGGCTATGCTGCGATTATGATACTAAATATGTGCTAGTGAACAAATTTGTGTAGAGTATGATGGATAATTATTTTAGGGGAATTTGAGGGGGTGATGCTAAATGTAAGAAAGTGAGAGGAAGAAAAAGAAGATGTGGTGAGTAAGAAGATTGCTGCCAGATTGATTGTGATAAGTGTATTTGAAAAATGAAAGTGAAAACAATATAGTGATGTGATGAAATAATATGAGGGCATAAATGAAAATAATAATTAGGAGCCCATGGTGAAAATTGCGTGTGATTGTGGTGAATGCCATATTGTTAGTGATGTGGTGAACCGGAATGTCCCGCTAAGAATGTGTAGGGATAAATATACTAAATAGTGTTATTACATGTTGATCTTATTACCAATGCAGTCCTAAGAGAGTATTATGAAAAAGGGTTTTTAGTTTAAAAAAACTCCAAAGTTAATGTTTTCATTCATACCCTGAGGGTAAGTGGTGCCCAAATTAAAGATCCATTCGCACTCCTTCTTCAGTAAGGTGTCCGTTATATTGCCACCACGGATTCCCAATTTAATTTTTTGTAGCCCAAAGGCTTTCAGGTCCTCCCATCTACAGTTGTGATGAATATAAAAGTGCCGTGCTACTGAAGTGAGTTGTTTCATTTTCGCCTTGTCCGCGACTGCGTTACGTATGGATCCCACATGTTCAAGAATGCGTTGTTTAAATGGTCTAGTTGTCATCCCCACATATCTCTTATTGCATGTACATCTAATGCAATAGATGACCCCTTCTGTTAAACAATTAATGTAGTCTGCAATCTTGTGCTTGTGTCCAAATTTGTCTTCTACCTCTTTAATTGTTTCCATATGTCTACAAGCTTTGCATTTGCCGCATGGATAAGTTCCTGTTACCGATGGTTCTTTTTTTGGTAATCTTTGAAAATGACTTTGTACTAGGCAGTCTTTGAGGTTTCTGGATCGACGCCAGCTCATCGATACTCGAGGGCCTAGTTTCTCAGACAGAATGGGATCGATATGTAAAATATGCCAATGTTTTTGTATGGAACTGGTAACTTTCCTCCATTCCTGACAAAAATTGCCCACAAATCTGATGGGGTTGTTGGTTTTCTTATCCCGTACTTTCTTAAAAATAATATCATGTCTGGTTGTTTCTTTAGCAGTTCTTATAGCTTTTTTGATAGAAGTTTTGCTATATCCTCTTTCTCGTAATCTTTGAGTTAGCTCGTCACTCTGTATCTTGAATTGTCCATCATCCGAACAATTTCTCCGGAGGCGTAGAAATTCTCCTTTCGGTACATTTTCGATGGTTGGGGGGAAATGGGAGCTTGTTTGGTGCAACAGTGTGTTCGTCGCCGTTGTTTTCCGGTATAAACTGGTAGCTAACATCCCATCCTGGTCTTTATATATCTTCAGGTCCAAGAAAGGTAATTCAGACTGACTGATATTGTGGGTGAGGCGAATATTAAATTTGTTGTTATTCAGATGCTGGATAAACTCGTGTAATTGCTGTAGTTCGCCTTCCCAGATCATAAAGATGTCATCTATGTATCTGGCCCACCTAATGACACTAGATGTAAATCTGTCATTGTCATCTTTGAAGATGATTTCCTTCTCCCACCAACCGAGGAAGATGTTAGCATATGTTGGTGCACACGCTGCCCCCATAGCCGTCCCTCTCGTTTGCAGATAGTACCTATCGTTGAATGTAAAGAAATTGAAGTGAAGTACAAAGTGTAATAATTTAATTAAGAATTGATGGAAATCCTCCCATCCTTCCATACTTAAGAAATGTTCGACTGCAGCCATCCCATCCAGGTGGCCAATGGACGTGTATAGTGCTTCAACATCTAATGATACTAGATATTGATTGTCCTCAAGTCTCACGTCTTGTAGTTTCCTAAGTATGTCCGCTGTGTCTTGGACATATGAGGGAAGACTAAGGACCAAATGTCTCAAGTGTAGGTCCAAAAAGATACTGGCTCTTTCTGTAAGTCCTCCTATCCCTGAGACTATTGGTCTCCCAGGTGGAGTCTGAATGTTCTTATCAGTGCCAGATTAAGAACCTCATGGGCCTGGAGCTGAAATTTGTAAAGGGCCTACTGTATGCCACCACATGCGTACGGTGTGACTAGCACGACGTGTGTGACTACTGATATGGGGGTGTGATCAGTGCTGTATATACAGTGATCGCGCTGAGTCCAAAAACTATGCCGCCTCCCACTGGGAGTGTATTTTAGCTTAGCAGAAGTGCGAACGAAAGGATCGCAGAGCGGCTACAAACATTTTTTGTGCAGTTTCTGAGTAGCTCCAGACCTACTCAGTGCTTGCGATCACTTCAGCCTATTCAGTTCCTGTTTTTTTTTACATCACACACCCGCCCAGCGTTCGCCCAGCCACGCCTGCGTTTTCCCTGGCCCGCCTGCATTTTTTCCGAACACTCCCTGAAAACGGTCAGTTGACACCCAGAAACGCCCACTTCATGTCAATCACTCTGCGGCCACCAGTGTGACTGAAATGCATCGCTAAACCTTGTGCAAAACTGCATCGTTCGTTGTGCCCGTACGTCACGCATGCGCATTGCGCCACTTACGCATGCGCAGAACTGCCGTTTTTTAGTCTGATCACTGCGCTGCGAACAAATGCAGCTAGCGATCAACTCGGAATGACCACCATTATTCACATTACACAGTAGTTCCCTTATACAAGTTAGGCAAGACCACAGAGCCCCTTATACACATTTCGCAACAGTAGAGCCCCTTCTTCTTATTCCTTCTCTTATCATCTTTCCTCCTCATCATTCTACCATGCACTTTGTAGTATACCTGATATACACATTCCCTTGCTCCAGCTCCTCTGCAGTCTTCCGATGGCCAGGACTCAGAGCCGGAGGACAGACTGGCCAAACGCAAGTATTACAGGGACGCCACCTGCCCGCCAGCAACACACCAGCTCGTAGCTCTCCACAGACCATGCAGAGCCCGCCAGAGCTAGCCCCTGCTGCAATGGAGCTGGAGGATGGAGCCAGAAAACAGAGCATTACTGCGTGACGAGGGAGGCATCTCGCGATCCACTCCCACCCAGCGGAGTGCAGAAATCTCCTTCCTTGAGACAGCTAGACAAACGCCGGCATCACAGGGACCCCGGCTGCCAGACTAGTGATCCGGACATGGTGCACCGCCTCAAACGGCACCTCCTACCACCGCAAGCGCAGGTATCTGTCACGGAGACAAGCTAAACGCCGCAGGTGGGACTCAGGGAGAAGGACAGACAGACACACAAGGGGATCAAGGGGAAATGTGGTCGGTTGCACCCACAGAGCAGTGTTGCACACTACCCTAGTTGCATATATATATATATATATATATATATATATATTTAAAAACCACTTAACTGACGATTTTTCCCTTCAAAAGCGTTAACAACATTGTTTTTTTAAATGTATTTTATTTAATAAAGATGAAAAGTATTTTAAAATATTTAAACATTATATTATGCACATCTGCAGAACGGATCTTCTCGTCAAAAACGGGGGGGACAGGGTGGGACGGCGCAGTTGCATGAAATCTGACCATGCCAGTTAAGTGGTTCAACACACACACGAAAAGTTTCCCCCGGCACTCCGGACTTACGTGTATCTGGCTCTGGTGCCCTCCTCACAGGTACTCGGCCTGCATAGACAACTCTTCCATGGCATAGGCAGCACTCTTAGTGCATAAAACCCTGCAGGGTGCGCTATTTATTTTGTGATCTTTCGGGGTAACATTCCCCTGCCTCAACCCCAAAACGTTATGAAATAAACAGCACACCCTGCGGGTTTTATGCACTAAACCAGTGTTTGTAAGTACAGTACTACACACACATAGTTATATATACACATGTTTTTATAATAAGATTTTACTCACCGGTAAATCTATTTCTCGTAGTCCGTAGTGGATGCTGGGACTCCGTAAGGACCATGGGGATTAGCGGCTCCGCAGGAGACTGGGCACAACTAAAGAAAGCTTTAGGACTACCTGGTGTGCACTGGCTCCTCCCACTAAGACCCTCCTCCAGACCTCAGTTAGGATACTGTGCCCGGAAGAGCTGACACAATAAGGAAGGATTTTGAATCCCGGGTAAGACTCATACCAGCCACACCAATCACACCGTATAACTCGTGATACTATACCCAGTTAACAGTATGAAATATAACTGAGCCTCTCAACAGATGGCTCAACAATAACCCTTTAGTTAGGCAATAACTATAAACAAGTATTGCAGACAATCCGCACTTGGGATGGGCGCCCAGCATCCACTACGGACTACGAGAAATAGATTTACCGGTGAGTAAAATCTTATTTTCTCTGACGTCCTAAGTGGATGCTGGGACTCCGTAAGGACCATGGGGATTATACCAAAGCTCCCAAACGGGCGGGAGAGTGCGGATGACTCTGCAGCACCGAATGAGCAACTCTAGGTCCTCCTCAGCCAGGGTATCAAACTTGTAGACTCTTACAAAAATGTTTTAACCCGACCAAGTAACAGCTCGGCAAAGTTGTAAAGCCGAGACCCCTCGGGCAGCCGCCCAAGAAGAGCCCACTTTCCTCGTGGAATGGGCTTTTTCAGATTTAGGGTGCGGCAGTCCAGCCGCAGAATGTGCAAGTTGAATCGTGCTACAGATCCAGCGAGCAATCGTCTGCTTAGAAGCAGGAGCACCCAGCTTGTTGGGTGCATACAGGATAAATAGCGAGTCAGTCTTCCTGACTCCAGCTGTCCTGGAAACATATACTTTTCAGGGCCCTGACTACGTCCAGTAACTTGGAATCCTCCAAGTCCCAAGTAGCCGCAGGCACCACAATAGGTTGGTTCACATGAAAAACTGATACCACCTTAGGAAGGAATTGGGAACAAGTCCTCAATTCCGCCTTATCCATATAAAATACAGATAAGGGCTTTTGTATGACAAAACCGCCAATTCTGATACACGCCTGGCCGACGCCAAGGCCCACAGAATGACCACTTTCCACGTGAGGTATTATAGCTCCACGGATTTAAGTGGCTCACCCAATGCGACTTCAGGAAATCCAACACCACGTTGAGATCCCACGGTGCCACTGGAGGCACAAACGGGGGTTGACTATGCAGCACTCCCTTAACAAAAGTCTGAACTTCAGGCAGTGAAGCCAGTTCCATTTGGAAGAAAATCGATAGAGCCGAAATCTGGACCTTAATGGAACCCAATTTTAGGCCCATAGTCACCTCTGACTGTAGGAAGTGCAGAAATCGACCTAGCTGAAATTTCTCCTTTGGGGCCTTCCTGGCCTCACAGTACGCAACATATTTCCGCCATATGCGGTGATAATGGTTTGCGTTCACTTCTTTCCTAGCTTTAAATAGCGTAGGGATAACTTCCTCCGGAATTCCCTTTTCCTTCAGGATCCGGCGTTCAACCGCCATGCCGTCCAACGCAGCCGCGGTACGTCTTGGAACAGACAGGCCCCCTGCTGCAGCAGGTCCTATCTGAGCGGCAGATGCCATGGGTCCTCTGAGATCATTTCTTGGAGTTCTGGTTACCAAGCTCTTCTTGGCCAACCCGGAACAATGAGTATAGTTCTTACTCCTCTCCTTCTTATTATTCTCATTACCCTGGGTAAGAGAGGCAGAGAAGGGAACACATACACCGACTGGTACACCCACGGTGTTACCAGAGCGTCCCCAGCTATCGCCTGAGGGTCCTTGACCTGGCGCACTATCTTTGTAACTTTTAGTTGAGGCGGGACGCCATCATGTCCACCTGTGGCCTTTCCCAACGGTGTACAATCATTTGGGAGACTTCTGGATGAAGTCCCCACTCTCCCGGGTGGAGGTCGTGTCTTCTGAGAAAGTCTGCTTCTCAGTTGTCCACTTCGGGAATGAACACTGCTGACAGTGCTAACACATGATTTTCCGCCCATCGGAGAATCCTTGTGGCTTCTGCCATCGCCATCCTGCTTCTTGTGCCGCCCTGTCGGTTTACATGAGCGACCGCCGTGATGTTGTCTGACTGGATCAGCACCGGCCGGTGTTGAAGCAGGGGTCTAGCCTGACTTAGGGCATTGTAAATGGCCCTTAGTTCCAGAATATTTATGTGTAGGGAAGTCTCCTGACTTTTCCATAGCCTTGGAAGTTTCTTCCCTGTGTGACTGCCCCCCAGCCCCGAAGGCTGGCATCCGTGGTCACCAGGACCCAGTCCTGTATGCCGAATCTGCGGTCCCCTAGAAGATGAGCACTCTGCAGCCACCACAACAGCGACACCCTGGCCCTTGGAGACAGGGTTATCCGCCGATGCATCTGGAGATGCGACCCGGACCACATGTCCAACAGATCCCACTGGAAAATCCTTGCATGGGACCTGGCGAATGGAATTTCTTCGTAAGAAGCTACCATCCTTCCCAGGGCTCACGTGCATTGATGCACCGACACCTGTATACGTATTAGGAGGTCTCTGTCTAGAGACGACAACTCCTTGGACTTCTCCTCCGGGAGAAACCTTTTTTATCCTGTTCTGTGTCCAGAACCATAGCCAGGAACAGTAAACGCGTCGTAGGAACCAGCTGCGACTTTGGAATATTCAGAATCCAGCCGTGCTGTTGTAGCACTTCCCGTGATAGTGCTACTCCGCCGAACAACTGCTTCCTGTACCTCGCCTTTATAAGGAGATCGTCCAAGTACGGGATGATTATTTCGGTCATTATCTTGGTAAATACCTCGGTGCCGGGGACAGACCAACGGCAACGTCTGGAATTGGTAATGACAATCCTGTACCACAATTTTGAGGTACTCCTGGTGAAGAGGGTAAATAGGGACATGCAGGTAAGCATCCTTGATGTCCAGTGATACCATGAAATTCTCCAGGCTTGCAATAATCGCCCTGAGCGATTCCATTTTGAACTTGAACCTTCGTATATAAGTGTTCAAGGCTTTCAATTTTAGAATGGGTCTCACCGAACCGTCTGGTTTCGGTACCACAACATTTTGGAATAGTAACCCCGGCCTTGTTGAAGGAGGGGTACCTTGATTTCACCTGCTGGAAGTGCAGCTTGTGAATTGCCGCCAGTACTACCTCCCTTTCTCCGAGGGCAGCAGGCAAGGCTGATGTGAGGTAACGGCGAGGGGGAGTCGCCTCGAACTCCAGCCTGTATCCCTGTGATACTATTTGCAGAACCTAGGGATCCACCTGTGGGCAAGCCCACTGGTCCCTGAAGTTCCCGAGACGCGCCCCTACCGCACCTGTCTCCACCTGTGGAGCCCCAGCGTCATGCGGTGGACTCAGAGGAAGCGGGGGAAGATTTTTGATCCTGGGAACTGGCTGCTGGTGCAGCTTTTTCCTTCTTCCCTTGTCTCTGTGCAGAAAGGAAGCGCCATTGAGCCGCTTGCTTTTCTGAAGCCGAAAGGACTGTACCTTCTTAGGCTGTGAGGAAACCTGAGGTAAAAAATTTTCTTCCCAGCTGTTGCTGTGGATACGAGGTCCCAGAGACCATCCCCAAACAATTCCTCACCCTTATAAGGCAGAATCTCCATGTGCCTTTTATAGGCAGCATCACCTGTCCACTGCCGGGTTTCTAATACCCTCCTGGCAGAATGGACATTGCATTAATTCTGGATGCCAGCCGGCAAATATCCCTCTGTGCATCCTTTATATATAAGACGACGTCTTAAATATGCGCTATGTTAGCAAACTATTATCCCTGTCTTAGAGTATTAATATTATCTGACAAGGTATCAGACCACGCTGCAGCAGCAGCACTATTTATGCTGAGGCAATTGCAGGTCTCAGTATAGAACCTGAGTGTATATACAGACTTCAGGATAGCCTCCTGCTTTTCATCAGCAGGCTCCTTCAAGATGGCCGTATCCTAAGACGGCAGTGCCACCTTTTTTGA
Source organism: Pseudophryne corroboree (assembly GCF_028390025.1). Lineage (NCBI taxonomy): Eukaryota > Metazoa > Chordata > Amphibia > Anura > Myobatrachidae > Pseudophryne > Pseudophryne corroboree. Next base: position 82,510,931 of record NC_086450.1, on the reverse strand, counting down.
CAAACGTGTGAGCGCCTTATCCACCCTAAGGGATATCTCCCAACGTGACCTATCCTCTGGCGGGAAAGGGTACGCCATCAGTAACTTTTTAGAAATTACCAGTTTCTTATCGGGGGAACCCACGCTACTTTACACACTTCATTCATTCATCTGATGGGGGAACAAAACACTGGCTGCTTTTTCTCCCCAAAAATAAAACCCCTTTTATGTGGTACTTGGGTTCATGTCAGAAATGCGTAACACATTTTTCATTGCCGAGATCATGTAACGGATGTTCCTAGTGGATTGTGTATATGTCTCAACCTCGTCGACACTGGAGTCAGACTCCGTGTCGACATCTGTGTCTGCCATCTGAGGTAACGGGCGCTTTTTTGAGCCCCTGATGGCCTTTGAGACGCCTGGGCAGGCGCGGGCTGAGAAGCCGGCTGTCCCACAGCTGTTTTACGTCATCCAGCCTTCTATGTAAGGAGTTGACATTGTCGGTTAATACCTTCCACCTATCCATCCACTCTGGTGTCGGCCCCACAGGGGGCGACATCCCATTTATCGGCCCCTGCTCCACCTCCACGTAACCTTCCTCATCCAACATGTCGACACAGCCGTACCGACACACCGCACACACACAGGGAATGCTCTGACTGAGGACAGGACCCCACAAAGTCCTTTGGGGAGACAGAGAGAGAGTATGCCAGCACACACCAGAGCGCTATATAATGCAGGGATTAACACTATGACTGAGTGATTTTTCCCCCAATAGCTGCTTGTATACATATATTGCGCCTAAATTTAGCGCACCCCCTCTCTTTTTAACCCTTTGAGCCTGAAAACTACAGGGGAGAGCCTGGGGAGCTGTCTTCCAGCTGCACTGTGAAGAGAAAATGGCGCCAGTATGCTGAGGGAGAAGCCCCGCCCCTTTTTCGGCTGACTTTTCTCCCGCTTTTCTATGGATTCTGGCAGGGGTATTTATCACATATATAGCCCCTGGGACTATATATTGTGATTATTTTGCCAGGCAAGGTGTTTATATTGCCCTCAGGGCGCCCCCCCCCCAGCGCCCTGCACCCATCAGTGATCAGAGTGTGAGGTGTACATGAGGAGCAATGGCGCACAGCTGCAGTGCTGTGCGCTACCTTGTTGAAGACAGGAGTCTTCTGCCGCCGATTTTCCGGATCACTTCTTGCTTCTGGCTCTGTAAGGGGGCCGGCGGCGCTGCTCCGGGACCGAACATCAATGGCCGGTTCCATGCGGTCGATCCCTCTGAAGCTAATGGTGTCCAGTAGCCTAAGAAGCCCAAGCTACCACCAGTTAGGTAGGTTCGCTTCTTCTCCCCTTAGTCCCTCGCTGCAGTGAGTCTGTTGCCAGCAGATCTCACTGTAAAATAAAAAACCTAAATATACTTTCTTTCTAGGAGCTCAGGAGAGCCCCTAGTGTGCATCCAGCTCAGCCGGGCACAAGAATCTAACTGAGGTCTGGAGGAGGGTCTTAGTGGGAGGAGCCAGTGCACACCAGGTAGTCCTAAAGCTTTCTTTAGTTGTGCCCAGTCTCCTGCGGAGCCGCTAATCCCCATGGTCCTTACGGAGTCCCAGCATCCACTTAGGACGTCAGAGAAATATATATCCGTGTGCGTAGTGTATATATGTATGTATGTGCACAGTATATAGATATATTATGTATTTAATTGTAGTGTCACTTGCCCCCATTATATATATTTATTACGTTGTACCCTCATCCCCCTTATATATTTCGGTTTTGCTTCCTGACCCCCTTTAAATTACACTTGTGGCCCTGTTCCTCCAAATATGTTTAACTTACAGTATGCCCATAATCGTCCCTTTATATATTTATATAATTTGAGCTTGCTGTTCTCCCCTTTATAATATAATCATTTAGCCTAAGCCCCCCGTTCTATTACACAATATATGTATTGTTATGACACCACCCCACCACATACCTTGATCTTCTGCTGTCCAATTACATTTACAGCCACACAAGACAGGGTAAAAAAAAAGTAAATAGCAAGCCCAGTCAGTGCCACATCGGATTCGGGGGCGGAGCCTCGGCCGGGTCCGGGGGCGGAGCCTCGGCCAGAGTCAGGAAGAGTAAGAGGACAGTTTTAGACAGGCACTGAGCTGGCCGGGACTTCAGCCAGCCGATTTGGGGTGGAGGAAACTGGGCAATCGGGAGGTGAGTGAGCTGCTGGTGATGACAGGATTCTTTTTCCTGTCAACACTGGCTGCAATGGAGGGATCCTGTGGGCCTATTTTCATTGGGTGGCCTGGAGCTGCAGCTCCATCCGCCCCATTGTTAATCCGGCCCTGCATTCAGTGATATGTAACATGCAGGCAGTGTGGTGGCCACCCCTGCTCTTTCCTCTGTCCTTTCCTTCTACCCACGGAGGCCCAGCCTGTCAATCACATTGAAGCTCCGCCCCTCCAGGCTAGAACGAGGAGCTGCTGCCCATTTGGTGAGAATTAATGTGTGTATACTCAGGGCCGTTTCTTGGGGCAGGCGAGCAGTGCAACCGCACTGGGCGCCCGCCGCGGCACTAACTGTGGCTCCCTGCTTCCCTCTCCTATTTCTCCCCGAGTAACCCGCTCGGGGGGCGGAGTTTCACAGAATGACGCGGTTGCGTCGTTACATCACGACGCAACCCCGTCACTCCGCGAAAATCCCCCCCCCCCCAAGCGGAGTACAGAGGGGGATTCAAGTTAGGAAGAGGGAAAGGCCGGCGCGAGGAGCGACTGGTGAGGCGGGCCGAAGAGCGGTAATCGCCTCTGTAAGTATTCTCTCTCTCTCTCTCTCAATGTGGAAAATGGGGACACCTGCCGTAATGTGTGAAATGGGGACTCTTGCCTGCCGTAGTGTTGGGATTTAATGTATCAAGGGCATTGTGGTGTGTGGCATAATATGGTGCAGGGGGCATTACTGTGTGGGGCTTAATATGGTAGAATTTTTTTTTCCTGTGTTGGTCGTGATCTGTTGGAGCAGGGTCAAAAACTGTATTGTGAGGTAGTCTTTTCAGACGAGGCGATGCCCATTTAAATGAGGCCACACCCATTTAGATGAGACCATGCCGCCTTGCCGGTGCGCGCACAAATTTTTTTTCTTTTTATCTAGGTGTGTGTGTGTGTGGGGGGGGGGAGGGGCACATTTTTTAATGTCATGGGGGGGCTCATTTTTAAATCTCGCACTGGGAGCCAAATTGGCTAGAAACAGCCCTGTGTATACTGTATGTATATGTGTGTTTATATCTGTGTATACTGTGTGTTTATGTGTATATGTCTGTGTTTGTGTGTGTAAATGCATTTGTTTGCAAATGTGTGTATACAGTATGTCTGTGTATACTTGTAAGTGTGTTTATGTGTATATATCTTTGTATACAGTATATGTGTGTATATTTGTGTTTGTGTGTGTATATTTCTTTTTCATCCACTAGGGGTCACTGGAGTACTCTTGGGATATGGACGGCTTCCGAAAGGAACAGGGCACTGAATATTCAAATTCAGTAACACTCCTCCCCTCCATACTCCCCGAGTACCTCAGTGTTTTTTCTGTGCTCGTCGGAGCAACAGGGCTGGTGTGGGGGGCTCCCACACTTAGTGAATATTTTATTTTTATTTTTATTTTTACAACTTAAGACACATCCCTTCCCAGTTTCTACTAAAAACATGGGTCCGGGATGGTGCCGCTGCATGGAGCAGCGCATGGCGTGTCGGTCCTCACAAAGAGCACCCTCACAGCCACACGCAGCCCACTGACTGCTGCAAAAGCTGGACGGAGCTTACAGAAAGAAGCCCGTCGCAGCCATGAACAAGAGCTGGATGGAGTTTACAGAAAGAAGCCCCGTCGCAGCCATGAACAAGAGCTGGACGGAGCTTACAGAAAGAAGCCCCGTCACAGCCATGAACAAGAGCTGGACGGAGCTTACAGGAGAAGCCCCGTCGCAGCCATGAACAAGAGCTGGACGGAGCTTCCAGGAGAAGCCCCGTCGCAGCCATGAACTGAACAGCTGGACGGAGCTTACAGATAGAAGCCCCGTCGCAGCCCTCCCTACAAGACAAGGTATGCTGGGGGGGACGGGGCGGTCCGCGCGCTGCCACCCCGCTGTGTGGGGTACCGCCGCCCGCACCCGCCGCTAAGCCCAGCCGCTCCGTCCGCGCTGTACGGACTTCAAAGCCAGGGGAACCGCCGCAGCACAGCGCTCTCACTAGCGCCGCCGGAAGCCGCTACACGCCGCTCCAGCCAGCCGAACACTCGGCCGCTCTCCTCACTGCGTCCCTCCCTGCAAGGTCAGCTTCCCGGCACCCGCTCCCCGCTGAGACACACGGAGCACAGGGGGAGGGGGGGGGGGCAAGCCACAGGCAGCGCTGCTGCAAGGGAAGATAAACTTATAATATGCTGCACATAGGTTATATTAATAACCTGACCTGTGATATCACTGTATTAATAGACTATTGAGACTATATTAACACAGGAGGCATGTATTGTACCCTGTTCTGGGATTATCAGTGTAAGCATGGCATGGGGGCCATTTTAACCATGCTTCCTGTTTTCTTCCTGTTTCTAATACCAGAACGTTCCTGTCCTACATCTCTACTCCACCGGAGGCGCAGGGGTGTTAGTGGGAATTTTTGCTTCAGGTTTTATATAGGCTGGCCATGGGAATGCACTTCGGCCATATATATATATATGTATATTACACACCTTAAGTAACACTTTTACTCAGTCGTGCAAGTGTCTGTCTTTGTTTATTGGGTTGTCTGTCTGCATAATGAGTACGGCACCAGCAAAGACTAAAAAGGAAGTTTTACTGCAATGTCTGTACATGAATCTACCACATGTTCCGTATGTTTTGTAGGTTTCCACTCCGGAACCCGGTTTCATTCCTATGTTACGCAAATGTAATGGCTGGGTTGCAATTAGAATTGGCCACCGTTCGACACGAGCGGCAAGATCCGAGTCTCGGAGAAGACCGCCAAATCTAACGGAGGAGTCTCAGCTGTTGCAAAAGTCCAACTTCACTTTGGGTAACAGGGTATTAATTTAATTGGTCTTATAATTTAACCGTTTCTGCTATGTTGCAGTCTGACAATTCTATGCCAAACCTCACGGCGCTAAATAAGGGTGAGGAGGGCACATTAGACCAGCAGTCAGATAGTGCGGTTTTTGACAGCCCAGACATTGATAATGACCAGTGCGTCAGTCTCTGAAGTTTACAGAGACTAAGGAGCCTCTAACATATAATCAGTCGTATTTACTAAACGACAGAGATCTCCAATGGGGTTCTTATTTAGGATATCTTCTTAATAAGATGTTAGTAGAAACACAAGATTTAAGTCTATTTACCCGTTTCCACACAGTGACATCTACATTGGAAAATCCGCCATTGGTGGATTCGTCTGTGTCAAACCTTATAAAGACCCTTCAGACGTAAGATAGATTTGGGTCACTAAGGCGCTCTTTGTATGGAAACAATGACGATCACGTTATACTTATCGTTAATCAAATTTGAGAAGCTGCTAAGTAGCTATGTACAGCTTCTGCTGCCGGCTGTTAGCTCGCTTCTCGCCTTTCATCGTCGCTAGTTACAGCACGACAAGTTCTCTGGCTGCGTTCTTCGCAAGCGGAGTCAGAGGTCAAAAGAATACGGTGGCCAGAAGTTGTTTGGTCCTAAAATGCATTTCTCAGGCCAAGGCGGGGGGGGACAGTCTAGTTTCCTGCCATTGCCTCCACCGGTACCAAGACGGAAATACTCTGGTCCGGCGTTCAAATCCTTTAGACTTCAGTCCTGTCAAGGCTGTGGTACAGCCACGCCTTGTAACGCCAGGGCGCTAAAGTCACCAACAAGCCAGTGGCTTGATGGGCTCCCAGGCCATTTCGGATTTCCAATTGTGGGAGCGCGTCTTCAGACGTTACATTTGCCGGGATTTCAGACATCCACTGATGGATGAATCCGCAATTTAGTGTTAAAAGAAAGCTGTCTTCCGCGACTGCGCTTTTTCAAGACAGGACTGTCTCTGTCGGACGACAAGAAGGCGTTTTGGCAGATTGCCATTCAGTCTCTGCTGGATTCAGCAGTTTTTAAACAGTCTCAATCAGTAAGTCACTTTCTACAGATTGAAGATGGAATTTCTGCGGTCAGTAATTGCAGATTTGAAGCCACAAGATTGCATGATTGCGCTTGATCTCATGGATGCGTACTTACACATTCCGATTTGGTCACCTCATCAGAGGTTCTTCCGTTTTGCAATACGCCACAACCATTAACAGGCTCTACCGTTTGGACTCTCGTCAGCGCCTCAGGTATTCACCAGAGTGATGTCTGTGATGATAGCTCATCTCAGATCCCTGGCAGTAACAATCGTTCCGTACTTAGACGATCTGCTCATAAAAGCTCAGTCTCAACAGATGCTCCTCCAACTTGCGCTGCTAACATACACCACGGTTGGAGTGTCAATTTCAAGAAATCGCATCTAATTCCGTCTCAACGACTTCCATTCCTAGGTATGATTCTCGATACGGTAAATCAAAGAATTTCCCTACTACAACAGAAAGTACAGATTATTCATCTGGTACAATTAGTGCTCAAGCCACGCACACTCTCGGTACATTTGTGTATTCGCCTATTAGGAACATTGGTGGTGGCTTTCGAAGCGCTTCAGTTCGGAAGATGTCACTCCCGTCCATTTCAACAGCATGTGCTCGCACAGTGGTCGGCCTCTCATCTGCTGATTTCCCACAGGGTGAGGTTGTCGGCAAGGGCGAGGGTGTCTCTACTCTGGGGCTCAAAGTACACAATTTAACTGCAGGCGGTGGCTGGAATTGAATAATTCTAACGGCGAACGTGAGTCTCAGAGGTTGGGGAGCTGTAGTTCAAAATTGTCAGCGACAGGGTCTCTGGGCGGATCACGACAAATTGCTGTCTAAAAATGTCCTGGAACTCCGCGCAATTTACAATGCACAACGACAAGCATTACACATGCTTCCCTCTCAGACTGTCCAAGTGCAGTCAGACAACACGACGGCAGTCGCATACATCAACAACCAAGGAGGAACGAGAAGCCGCATGGCAATGCGGGAAGTAGCTCGAATCCTCAATTGGCCAAAATACCACCAGGTGATATTGTCGGCAGGGTTCATTCCGGGAGTGGACAACTGGGAGGCGGATTATCTCAGCCGTAGGGATTTTCATCCAGGTAAATAGGCATTACATCCAGAGGTGTTTCAAAGGTTGGTCCACAGGTGGGGTTACCCTCAGGTGGACCTGATGGCATCTCGCCACAATTACGAACGCCCCAGTATGTGTCCAGAACGAGAGATCCAAGGGCAGTGGCGGTGGATGCTCTCACAATCGCGTGGCCGTACAGCCGCGTGTATCTGTTTCCACCGTTTCCGCTGCTCTCTCAGTTGCTAAAACGGATCAAAAGAGAGTCCGTCACAGTCATACTAGTGGTGCCTCATTGGTCTCGCAGAGCTTGGTTCTCGGATCTCCGCGGACTACTCGCAGACGATCCTTGGCCGCTTCTACTACGTTCAGACCTGTTACAACAGGGTCCGTTCTTTTACCCCGATTTAGCGCGGCTGCGTTTGACGGGGTGGCTGTTGAGAACGCCCTCTTAAGAAGAGAGGGCATTACAGTATCGGTTATACCAACCATGTTACGAGCTAGGAAGCCGGTTACGGCAGCTCATTATTACAGAATTTGGCGTGCCTATATAGGTTGGTGTGAAGCTCGGAAGTTTCCGACATCATCTTTCAAGTTATCCCGTCTTTTGTTATTTCTACAGATGGGGTTAGATGGAGGACTGCATTTATCTACACTAAAGGTGCAGGTATCTGCGTTGTCAATTTATTTTCAAAGACGATGGGCTCTATTGCCGTCGGTACACACTTTTCTAAAAGGTGTCCTCAAAAACAGCCTCCATTCATTCCACCTACAGCGCCATGGGACTTGAATCTGGTTTTAGATTTCTTACAGTCTTCATATTTTGAACCCTTACAGCAAGTGGATATAAAGTTTCTCACTTGGAAAACAATTTTTCTTCTAGCCTTAGCTTCGGCAAGGCGTGTTTCAGATTTGGGTTCCTTGTCATGCAAGCCACCGTATTTGGTGTTTCATAATCACAGAGCGGAACTTCGAACGAATCCCGCTTTCTTACCAAAGGTAGTGTCATCTTTTCACATCAATCAACCAATAGTAGTTCCTGTGTAAACAGCACATTCTGGAACTCTGGATGTTGTACGCGCATTACGCGTTTATGTATCCCGAACGTCTACAGTTCGTAAGACGGATACGTTGTTTGTTTTCTATGATGCTGCCAACATGGGTTGGCCAGTTTCTAAGCAGACCTTATCCAGATGAATAAAACTGACTATAGGTCAGGCTTACCTTAATGCTAGGTTACAGCCGCATACATCCGTAACAGCTCATTCCACACGTTCTGTGGGAACTTCATGGGCAGCTGGTCGTGGAGCTTCTACGACGCATCTTTGCCGTGCGGCTACATGGTCTTCAGTGCACACGTTTGTGCGCTTTTACAAGTTTGATACGTTTTGCGGCATCAGCATCTAGCTTTGGCCGCCTAGTGTTACAGGTGCCAAACAGCTCTCCCGCCCACGGGGGAAGCTTTGGTACGTCCCAAGAGTACTCCAGTGACCCCTAGTGGATGAAAAAGAAAATAGGATTTTGGTACTTACCAGGTAAATCCTTTTCTTTGAATCCATAGGGGGCACTGGACGCCCACCCAGAGCAGTTTTACCTGGTTTGAAGTAAGCTCAGGGGATCTTATGGTAACACATTTTCACCGACTGGTTCAAATTTTCTAGTTCTATCGGTTATGGTGTCAACTGTTTCGTTGTCAGTTACGTTATGTGTTAACTTTATGGTTGTCCGTTATGTTATAGGTAATTCTCCATTGTCAACCTCTCTATCGCTCCTGTTAGGCTCAGTAAAAAAACACTGAGGTACTCGGGGAGTATGGAGGGAAGGAGTGTTACTGAATTTGAATATTCAGTGCCCTGTTCCTTTCGGAAGCCGTCCATATCCCAAGAGTACTCCAGTGCCCCCTATGGATTCAAAGAAAAGGATTTACCTGGTAAGTACCAAAATCCTATTATCTGTGTTTATGTGTGTGTTTAGGTATGTCTGTGTATGTGTGTGTGTGTGTGTGTGTGTGTGTGTGTGTGTGTGTGTGTGTGTATATCTGTGTATGTGTGTGTGTTTATGTATGTCTGTGTATATTTGTGTGTGTTTATATATCTGTGTACGTGTGTGTTTATGTATATCTGTGTGTATATTTGTATATTTATGTGTGTGTATATATCTGTATATGTGTATATATCTGTATATATGTGTGTGTTTATGTATGTCTGTGCCTAAATGTGTGTGAATCTATGTATGTATGTATGTATGTGTGGTGGTGGGTGGGGGCGCCGTGACATGGCCCTGCTTCGGGTGTCATGTCTCCACGCTACTCCACGTACATGAGTTCATTATTACTAACATTATTTATATAGCGCCAACATATTCCGTTGTGCATTGCTATTGTGATTTAGAAATTGCAGAGGGTTTTAATAATTCTACTCCTTCATTACTGCCATCTATAGATTCATATCAATGGCAAAAGGACTTTATCTCCAGTCAGTGTTAATTAAAATTGAAAAATATACAATATATTTAAAAATGTGGTGATGTATTACCTATTCCCAGGCCTTAGCAATGCTTTCCTATGTACAAGTATGTCCATGTATTACTTAGCCTTATACATAATGTCCCCTTTCCTGCTGACCAGTTATAGGCCCTCATTCCGAGTTGATCGCTCGTTGCCGTTTTTCGCAGCGCATCGATCAGGTGAAAAAGCTGCATTTATGCGCATGGTACGCAGTGCGCATGCGCTAAGTACTTTCACACAAAAGTTTGTAGTTTTACCCAAGCTCGAGCGACGTTTTCAGTCGCTCGAGTGTTCGTAGTATGATTGACAGGAAGTGGGTGTTTTCTGGGTGGCAACACAGCGTTTTCAGGGAGTGTGCTAAAAAACGCAGGCGTGCCAGATAAAAATGCAGGAGTGGCTGGAGAAACGGGGGAGTGGCTGGCCGAACGCAGGGCGTGTTTGTGACGTCAAACCAGGAACTAAACTGACTGCAATGATCGCAAGATAGGAGTAGGTCTGGAGCTACTCAGAAACGGCATGATATTTTTTTGTAGCAATTCTGCTAATCTTTCGTTTGCACTTCTGCTAAGCTAAGATACACTCCCAGAGGGCGGCGGCCTAGCGTGTGCACTGTTGCTAAAAGCAGCTAGCGAGCGATCAACTCGGAATGAGGGCCATACTAAAGTCTATTGTATTATGTTCTTTTGATTGACCAAAATAATTATAACAAAAAGTGAGAACATTGCATAGACCTTTGCGTCTCTGTCATCTCTTATTATCAATTTTTTATCAAACCTCAAGACACACTAAGGATATCCATGTTTGAGCACAGATGCTTAAATTAAAATATTGGGTACTTATTGTCACCTTTGCTCAAGTATGGCTATCCTTAAAACCTGGACTGTTAGGGAACCTTGAGGCCCAAGGTTTAGAAACACAGCCTTACTGTATATAAAGTACATATACATACCTCCCAACTGTCCCGATTTTTTCGGGACAGTCCCGTTTTTCACGGTCTGTCCTGCTGTCCCACCCGCGGGTCGCAATGTCCCACGGGTGGGGGGGCAGTTGGGAGATCCCCCCCCCCGCCCCTGTCACTCGCTGCTCTGAGCAGAGCAGTGGTGAATAGATGCTGTGCACATGCGCACAGCGTCTATTCATGGCAGAGAGGGATAGGGGGCATGACCAGCAGCTCTCACAGCGCTGTTCATGCCCCCATAATGATGAAAATGGGGGCATGGCTTGCAATCGCAGCACTTGCCGCGAGGCCTTGTCCCCTTTCCGTTAGGCCACTCCCTCTAAAACCGGACGCGCGCCTTTGGCGCGTGATAGTGTCCTTCCTCAGCTGACCTAAAAGTTGGGAGGTATGCATATATGGGGTACCACTATGCGCCGGGAAAGTAGCTGGCTGGGGTAACTTTCTACAGTTAAACTAATGAAAGTAACTACTGGTGGAATATATATATATATATATATATATATATATATACATTACTATTTCTCTGACGTCCTAAGTGGATGCTGGGGACTCCGTCAGGACCATGGGGATTAGCGGCTCCGCAGGAGACAGGGCACAAAAGTAAAAGCTTTAGGATCAGGTGGTGTGCACTGGCTCCTCCCCCTATTACCCTCCTCCAAGCCTCAGTTAGGTTTTTGTGCCCGGCCGAGAAGGGTGCAATCTAGGTGGCTCTCCTAAAGAGCTGCTTAGAGTAAAAGTTTTGTTAGGTTTTTTATTTTCAGTGAGTCCTGCTGGCAACAGGCTCACTGCAACGAGGGACTTAGGGGAGAAGAAGTGAACTCACCTGCGTGCAGGATGGATTGGCTTCTTAGGCTACTGGACACTAGCTCCAGAGGGACGATCACAGGTACAGCCTGGATGGGTCACCGGAGCCGCGCCGCCGACCCCCTTGCAGATGCTGAAGAGAGAAGAGGTCCAGAAATCGGCGGCTGAAGACTTCTCAGTCTTCATGAGGTAGCGCACAGCACTGCAGCTGTGCGCCATTGCTCTCAGCACACTTCACACCAACGGTCACTGAGGGTGCAGGGCGCTTGGGGGGGCGCCCTGGGCAGCAATGAAAGTACCTATGCTGGCTAAAAATACATCACATATAGCCCCTGGGGCTATATGGATGTATTTAACCCCTGCCAGGTTGTCAGAAAAACGGGAGAAGAAGCCCGCCGAAAAGGGGGCGGGGCCTATTCTCCTCAGCACACAGCGCCATTTTCCTACACAGCTCCGCTGCTAGGAAGGCTCCCAGGCTCTCCCCTGCACTGCACTACAGAAACAGGGTTAAAACAGAGAGGGGGGGCACTTATTTGGCTATATTAATATATATTAAGATGCTATAAGGGAAAACACTTATATAAGGTTGTCCCTGTATAATATAGCGTTTTGGTGTGTGCTGGCAAACTCTCCCTCTGTCTCCCCAAAGGGCTAGTGGGGTCCTGTCCTCTATCAGAGCATTCCCTGTGTGTGTGCTGTGTGTCGGTACGTGTGTGTCGACATGTATGAGGACGATGTTGGTGAGGAGGCGGAGCAATTGCCTGTAATGGTGATGTCACTCTCTAGGGAGTAGACACCGGAATGGATGGCTTATTTAGGGAATTACGTGATAATGTCAACACGCTGCAAGGTCGGTTGACGACATGAGACGGCCGGCAAACCAATTAGTACCTGTCCAGGCGTCTCAAACACCGTCAGGGGCTTTAAAACGCCCATTTACCTCAGTCGGTCGACACAGACACAGACACTGACTCCAGTGTCGACGGTGAAGAAACAAACGTATTTTCCATTTGGGCCACACGTTACATGTTAAGGGCAATGAAGGAGGTGTTACATATTTCTGATACTACAAGTACCACAAAAGAGGGTATTATGTGGGGTGTGAAAAAACTACCTGTAGTTTTTCCTGAATCAGATAAATTAAATGAAGTGTGTGATGATGCGTGGGTTTCCCCCGATAGAAAATTATTGGCGTTATACCCTTTCCCGCCAGAAGTTAGGGCGCGTTGGGAAACACCCCTTAGGGTGGATAAGGCGCTCACACGCTTATCAAAACAAGTGGCGTTACCGTCTCCAGATACGGCCGCCCTCAAGGAGCCAGCTGATAGGAGGCTGGAAAATATCCTAAAAAGTATATACACACATACTGGTGTTATACTGCGACCAGCGATCGCCTCAGCCTGGATGTGCAGCGCTGGGGTGGCTTGGTCGGATTCCCTGACTGAAAATATTGATACCCTTGACAGGGACAGTATTTTATTGACTATAGAGCATTTAAAGGATGCATTTCTATATATGCGAGATGCACAGAGGGATATTTGCACTCTGGCATCAAGAGTAAGTGCGATGTCCATATCTGCCAGAAGATGTTTATGGACACGACAGTGGTCAGGTGATGCAGATTCCAAACGGCACATGGAAGTATTGCCGTATAAAGGGGAGGAGTTATTTGGGGTCGGACCATCGGACCTGGTGGCCACGGCAACAGCTGGAAAATCCACCTTTTTTACCCCAAGTCACATCTCAGCAGAAAAAGACACCGTCTTTTCAGCCTCAGTCCTTTCGTCCCCATAAGGGCAAGCAGGCAAAAGGCCAGTCATATCTGCCCAGGGATAGAGGAAAGGGAAGAAGACTGCAGCAGGCAGCCCATTCCCAGGAACAGAAGCCCTCCACCGCTTTTGCCAAGTCCTCAGCATGACGCTGGGGCCGTACAAGCGGACTCAGGTGCGGTGGGGGGTCGTCTCAAGAGTTTCAGCGCGCAGTGGGCTCACTCGCAAGTGGACCCCTGGATCCTACAAGTAGTATCCCAGGGGTACAGATTGGAAATTCGAGACGTCTCCCCCTCGCAGGTTCCTGAAGTCTGCTTTACCAACGTCTCCCTCCGACAGGGAGGCAGTATTGGAAACAATTCACAAGCTGTATTCCCAGCAGGTGATAATCAAAGTACCCCTCCTACAACAAGGAAAGGGGTATTATTCCACACTATATTGTGGTACTGAAGCCAGACGGCTCGGTGAGACCTATTCTAAATCTGAAATATTTGAACACTTACATACAAAGGTTCAAATCAAGATGGAGTCACTCAGAGCAGTGATAGCGAACCAGGAAGAAGGGGACTATATGGTGTCCCTGGACATCAAGGATGCTTACCTCCATGTCCCAATTTGCCCTTCTCACCAAGGGTACCTCAGGTTCATGGTACAAAACTGTCACTATCAGTTTCAGACGCTGCCGTTTGGATTGTCCACGGCACCCCGGGTCTTTACCAAGGTAATGGCCGAAATTATGATTCTTCTTCAAAGAAAAGGCGTCTTAATTATCCCTTACTTGGACGATCTCCTGATAAGGGCAAGGTCCAGAGAACAGTTGGAGGTCGGAGTAGCACTATCTCAAGTAGTTCTACGACAGCACGGGTGGATTCTAAATATTCCAAAATCGCTGCTGTCTCCGACGACACGTCTGCTGTTCCTAGGGATGATTCTGGACACAGTCCAGAAAAAGGTGTTTCTCCCGGAGGAGAAAGCCAGGGAGTTATCCGAGCTAGTCAGGAACCTCCTAAAACCAGGAAAAGTGTCAGTGCATCATTGCACAAGGGTCCTGGGAAAAATGGTGGCTTCTTACGAAGCGATTCCATTCGGCAGATTTCACGCAAGAACTTTTCAGTGGGATCTGCTGGAAAAATGGTCCGGATCGCATCTTCAGATGCATCAGCGGATAACCCTGTCTCCAAGGACAAGGGTGTCTCTTCTGTGGTGGCTGCAGAGTGCTCATCTACTAAAGGGCCACAGATTCGGCATTCAGGACTGGGTCCTGGTGACCACGGATGCCAGCCTGAAAGGCTGGGGAGCAGTCACACAAGGAAAAAATTTCCAGGGAGTGTGATCAAGTCTCGAGACTTCTCTCCACATAAATATACTGGAGCTAAGAGAAATTTACAATGCTCTAAGCTTAGCAAGACCTCTGCTTCAAGGTCAGCCGGTATTGATCCAGTGGGACAACATCACGGCAGTCGCCCACGTAAACAGACAGGGCGGCACAAGAAGCAGGAGGGCAATGGCAGAAACTGCAAGGATTCTTCGCTGGGCGGAAAATCATCTGATAGCACTGTCAGCAGTGTTCATTCCGGGAGTGGACAACTGGGAAGCAGACTTCCTCAGCACGACCTCCACCCGGGAGAGTGGGGACTTCATCGGGAAGTCTTCCACATGATTGTGAACCGTTGGGAAAGACCAAAGGTGGACATGATGGCGTCCCGCCTGAACAAAAAACTGGACAGGTATTGCGCCAGGTCAAGAGACCCTCAGGCAATAGCTGTGGACGTTCTGGTAACACCGTGGGTGTACCAGTCGGTGTATGTGTTCCCTCCTCTGCTTCTCATACCTAAGGTACTGAGAATTATAAGACGTAGAGGAGTAAGAACTATACTCGTGGCTCCGGATTGGCCAAGAAGGACTTGGTACCCGGAACTTCAAGAGATGCTCACAGAGGACTCATGGCCTCTGCCGCTAAGAAGGGACTTGCTTCAGCAAGTACCATGTCTGTTCCAAGACTTACCGCGGCTGCGTTTGACGGCATGGCGGTTGAACGCCGGATCCTAAGGGAAAAAGGCATTCCAGAAGAGGTCATTCCTACCCTGGTCAAAGCCAGGAAGGAGGTGACCGCACAACATTATCACCACATGTGGCGAAAATATGTTGCGTGGTGTGAGGCCAGGAAGGCCCCACGAAGAAATTTCAACTCGGTCGATTCCTGCATTTCCTGCAAACAGGAGTGTCTATGGGCCTATAATTGGGGTCCATTAAGGTTCAAATTTCGGCCCTGTCAATTTTCTTCCAGAAAGAATTGGCTTCAGTTCCTGAAGTCCAGAAGTTTGTCAAGCGAGTACTGCATATACAACCCCCTTTTGTGCCTCCAGTGGCACTGTGGGATCTCAACGTAGTTCTGGGATTCCTCAAATCACATTGGTTTAAACCGCTCAAATCTGTGGATTTGAAATATCTCACATGGAAAGTGACCATGATGTTGGCCCTGGCCTCGGCCAGGCGAGTGTCAGAATTGGCGGCTTAGTCTCACAAAAGCCCATATCTGATTGTCCATTCGGACAGGGCAGAGCTGCGGACTCGTCCCCAGTTTCTCCCTAAGGTGGTGTCAGCGTTTCACCTGAACCAGCTTATTGTGGTACCTGCGGATACTAGGGACTTGGAGGACTCCAAGTTGCTAGATGTTGTCAGGGCCCTGAAAATATAGGTTTCCAGGACGGCTGGAGTCAGGAAAACTGACTTGCTGTTATCCTGTATGCACCCAACAAACTGGGTGCTCTTGCTTCTAAGCAGACGATTGCTAGTTGGATGTGTAGTACAATTCAGCTTGCACATTCTGTGGCAGGCCTGCCACAGCCAAAATATGTAAATGCCCATTCCACAAGGAAGGTGGGCTCATCTTGGGCGGCTGCCCGAGGGGTCTCGGCTTTACAACTTTGCCGAGCTGCTACTTGGTCAGGGGCACACCCTGGCTGAGGAGGACCTGGAGTTCTCTCACTCGGTGCTGCAGAGTCATCCGCACTTTCCCGCCCGTTTGGGAGCTTTGGTATAATCCCCATGGTCCTGACGGAGTCCCCAGCATCCACTTAGGACGTCAGAGAAAATAAGAATTTACTTACCGATAATTCTATTTCTCGTAGTCCGTAGTGGATGCTGGGCGCCCATCCCAAGTGCGGATTGTCTGCAATACTTGTACATAGTTATTGTTACAAAAATCGGGTTATTATTGTTGTGAGCCATCTTTTCAGAGGCTCCGCTGTTATCATGCTGTTAACTGGGTTCAGATCACAGGTTGTACAGTGTGATTGGTGTGGCTGGTATGAGTCTTACCCGGGATTCAAAATCCTTCCTTATTGTGTACGCTCGTCCGGGCACAGTATCCTAACTGAGGCTTGGAGGAGGGTCATAGGGGGAGGAGCCAGTGCACACCACCTGATCCTAAAGCTTTTACTTTTGTGCCCTGTCTCCTGCGGAGCCGCTAATCCCCATGGTCCTGACGGAGTCCCCAGCATCCACTACGGACTACGAGAAATAGAATTATCGGTAAGTAAATTCTTATTTTTGGTCTGTATTAAGTTTTTTAGCTAAAAATATACCTCAAGAAAACACTATCTGTCCGAATCAGCAATGTAGTATTCACTAGGGTGCACAATGTTGCTCAAGAAAAATTGATCTCAGATCAACCAACACCTAGCAAACCTGTGACATGTGTACTGGTGATGTATGTAACTAAGGGAGAGATTTATCAAATATTGGAGAATGATATAGTAGCAACCGATCAGCTTTTGTCATTTTTCTAGCACAGCCTTTTAAATGAACGGGAGATGATTTATTGCTGCTTTATGTCTCTCTACTTTATCTCTCGCCAACATTTAATCGCTCTCCCCCTATGTTCCCAGTCATCGGTATGGCTTTGTGCAAGGCAAATACATGTAATACAAATTAAGATTTATTTAATAAACATGTTATAACAAAACAACTACTGTAAAAATGAGCATACACCTTTAAATATGCAAATTCCTTTACTGTAGCAAAACTATGACATCACTGAGCCTTTGTGACATCACTGAGCCTTTGTGACATCACTGCTGTGAGCCTTTGTATGTGCTGACAATACAATTTCTCTCTGATAGAGAGTAGTGGAAGCGAGCGGAAGAGACTGAAAAGGCCTTTCGTGAGCAATTATGGAGATCCAGGGCTTGGCATTCTTGCCATGCCTGTGGGTTATTTGGACATTTGCGGGTGTCATTACCACCTTGTCCATGACCATCATTGGTGGTCACATTGAGAAATTTATACCGTATATCAGGTAAGTTATAGAGAATAACAATAATGATAATATAGATATATAGCAGAGACAGGGTGCACGGCAAGACCTGGGTAATGGGGAAATATAAAAATCAGATAGTAACAGTGCTAGATTAATTCAGTTATATCTTTATTCTTTTTATAGTGATACCGGTACCAACTATCCGGAGTCCATCATATTTACGGTTGTGTTTTCTGTCTCTGCTGCGCTTGGTAAGTGTCTCATATACATTGTTTATGAAATATGTTTATTGATTATTAAATTCTTCTTTTATATATATATATATATTTCTCTGACGTCCTAGTGGATGCTGGGTACTCCGTAAGGACCATGGGGAATAGACGGGCTCCGCAGGAGACTGGGCACTCTTTAAAGAAAGATTAGGTACTACATCTGGTGTGCACTGGCTCCTCCCTCTATGCCCCTCCTCCAGACCTCAGTTAGAATCTGTGCCCGGCCAGAGCTGGATGCACTTAGTGGGCTCTCCTGAGTTCACTAAAAAGAAAGTATTTGTTAGGTTTTTTATTTTCAGTGAGATCTGCTGGCAACAGACTCTCTGCTACGTGGGACTTAGGGGAGAGAAGCAAACCTACCTGCTTGCAGCTAGCTTGTGCTTCTAAGGCTACTGGACACCATTAGCTCCAGAGGGATCGAACACAGGGCCCGACCTCGATCGTCCGTTCCCGGAGCCGCGCCGCCGTCCCCCTTGCAGAGCCAGAAGACGGAAGATTCCAGAGAAAATCGGCGGCTGAAGACTCCGGTCTTCAATAAGGTAGCGCACAGCACTGCAGCTGTGCGCCATTGCTCCCACAGCACACCACACGCTCCGGTCACTGGTGGGTGCAGGGCGCTGGGGGGGGGGGGGGGGGGGGGCGCCCTGGGCTGCAATTAGTATACCTTAAGTGGCAAAATGCACATAATACAGTTTTAAACTGTATATGTGCCTAATCCCCCGCCATAATTATTATTAAAAAAGCGGGAGAAGCCCGCCGCTGAAGGGGCGGGGCTATCTTCCTCAGCACAGCCAGCGCCATTTTCTCTTCACAGCTCCGCTGGAAGGACGCTCCCCAGGCTCTCCCTTGCAGTATACACGACGGAAAGGGTAAAAAAGAGAGGGGGGGCACATAAATTTAGGCGCAAATTGTGATATAAGCAGCAATTGGGGGAAAATTCACTTTGTGTATAGTGTAAATCCCTCTGTTATATAGCGCTCTGGTGTGTGCTGGCATACTCTCTCTCTGTCTCCCCAAAGGACTTTGTGGGGTCCTGTCCTCAGTCAGAGCATTCCCTGTGTGTGTGTGCGGTGTGTCGGTACGGCTGTGTCGACATGTTTGATGAGGACGCTTACGTGGAGGCGGAGCAGGTGCTGATAAGTGTGATGTCGCCCCCTGCGGGGCCGACACCAGAGTGGATGGATATGTGGAAGGTATTAACCGACAGTATCAACTCCTTGCATAAAAGGTTCGATGACGCAGCTTTGGGACAGCCGGCATCTCAGCCCGCGCCTGCCCAGGCATCTCAGAGGCCATCAGGGGCTCAAAAACGCCCGCTACCTCAGATGGCAGACACAGATGTCGACACGGAGTCTGACTCCAATGTCGACGAGGATGAGACAAATGTACAATCCACAAGGGCCATCCGATGCATGATTACGGCAATGAAAAATGTGTTGCACATTTCTGACATTAACTCGGTTACCACAAAAAAGGGTATTATGTTTGGGGAGAAAAAGCAGCCAGTGACTTTTCCCCCATCTGATGAGTTAAATGAATTGTGTGAAGAAGCGTGGGGTTCCCCAGATAAGAAACTAGTGATTTCTAAGCGGTTACTAATGGCGTACCCTTTCCCGCCAACGGATAGGTTACGCTGGGAGACATCCCCTAGGGTGGACAAGGCGCTCACACGCTTATCAAAAAAGGTGGCACTGCCGTCTCAGGATACGGCCGCCTTAAAGGAGCCTGCAGATAGAAAGCAGGAGGCTATCCTGAAGTCTGTGTATACACACTCAGGTACTATACTGAGACCTGCTATTGCTTCACCCTGGATGTGTAGTGCTGCAGCAGCATGGTCTGATTCCCTGTCTGATAACATTGATTCCCTTGACAGGGACACTATTTTGCTAACCATAGAGCATATTAAAGACGTAGTCTTATATATGAGGGATGCACAGAGGGACATTTGCCGGCTGGCATCTAGAATTAATGCAATGTCCATTTCTGCCAGGAGAGTATTATGGACTCGGCAGTGGACAGGTGATGCTGATTCTAAAAGGCACATGGAGGTTTTGCCTTATATGGGTGAGGAATTGTTTGGGGACGGTCTCTCGGACCTCGTATCCACAGCAACAGCTGGGAAGTCGACTTTTTTACCTCAGGTTCCCTCACAGCCTAAGAAAGCACCGTATTATCAAGTACAGTCCTTTCGGCCTCAGAAAGGCAAGCGGGTCAGAGGCGCGTCCTTTCTGCCCAGAGGCAGGGGTAGAGGGAAAAAGCTGCACCAGACAGCCAGTTCCCAGGAACAAAAATCCTCCCCTGCTTCCACTAAGTCCACCGCATGACGCTGGGGCTCCACAGGTGGAGCCAGGTGCAGTGGGGGCCCGTCTCTGGAACTTCAGCGACCAGTGGGTTCGCTCACAGGTGGATCTCTGGGTTCTACAAGTGGTATCTCAGGGATACAAGCTGGAGTTCGAGACGTCTCCCCCTCGCCGTTACCTCAAATCAGCCTTGCCAGCTACTCCCAAGGACAGGGAGGTAATACTGGCGGCAATTCACAAGCTGTACCTCCAGCAGGTGATAATCAAAGTTCCCCTCCTTCAACAGGGACGGGGTTACTATTCCACAATGTTTGTGGTACCGAAACCAGACGGTTCGGTGAGACCCATTCTAAATTTGAAATCCTTGAACACATATAAGGAAGTTCAAGTTCAAAATGGAATCGCTCAGGGCGGTTATTGCAAGCCTGGAAGAGGGGGATTATATGGTATCACTGGACATCAAGGATGCTTACCTACATGTCCCCATTTACCCACCTCACCAGGAGTACCTCCGATTTGTGGTACAGGACTGCCATTACCAATTCCAGACGTTGCCGTTTGGTCTGTCCACGGCACCGAGGGTATTTACCAAGGTAATGGCCGAAATGATGATACTCCTTCGAAAGAAGGGAGTTATAATTATCCCGTACTTGGACGATCTCCTTATAAAGGCGAGGTCCATGGAGCAGTTGTTGGTCGGAGTAGCACTATCTCAGGAAGTGCTACAACAGCACGGCTGGATTCTGAACATCCCAAAGTCGCAGCTGGTTCCTACGACGCGTCTGCTGTTCTTGGGTATGATTCTGGACACAGAACAGAAGAAGGTGTTTCTCCCGGAGGAGAAGGCCAAGGAGTTGTCATCTCTGGTCAGAGACCTCCTAAAACCAAAACAGGTGTCGGTGCATCACTGCACGCGAGTCCTGGGAAAGATGGTAGCTTCTTACGAAGCAATTCCCTTCGGCAGGTTCCATGCAAGGATCTTTCAGTGGGATCTGTTAGACAAGTGGTCCGGATCGCATCTTAAAATGCATCGGCTGATCACCCTGTCCCCGAGGGCCAGGGTGTCTCTGCTGTGGTGGCTGCAGAGTGCTCATCTTCTCGAGGGCCGCAGATTCGGCATACAGGACTGGGTCCTGGTGACCATGGATGCAAGCCTCCGAGGTTGGGGGGCAGTCACTCAGGGAAGAAACTTCCAAGGACAATGGTCGAGTCAGGAGACTTCCCTACACATAAATATTCTGGAACTAAGGGCCATTTACAATGCCCTAAGTCAAGCAAAACCCCTGCTTCAAAACCAGCCGGTGCTGATTCAGTCAGACAACATCACGGTGGTCGCCCATGTAAACCGACAGGGCGGCACAAGAAGCAGGATGGCAATGGCAGAAGCCACAAGGATTCTTCGATGGGCGGAGAATCACGTGATAGCACTGTCAGCAGTGTTCATTCCGGGAGTGGACAACTGGGAAGCAGACTTCCTCAGCAGGCACGACCTCCACCCGGGAGAGTGGGGACTTCATCCAGAAGTCTTCACGCTGATTGTAAATCGTTGGGAAAGGCCACAGGTGGACATGATGGCGTCCCGCTTCAACAAAAAGCTAAAAAGATATAGCGCCAGGTCAAGGGACCCTCAGGCGATAGCTGTGGACGCTCTAATGACACCGTGGGTGTACCAGTCGGTTTATGTGTTCCCTCCTCTTCCTCTCATACCAAAGGTACTGAGGATAATAAGAAAGAGAGGAGTAAGAACTATACTCATCGTTCCGGATTGGCCAAGAAGAACTTGGTACCCGGAACTACAAGAAATGATCTCAGAGGACCCTTGGCCTCTGCCGCTCCGACAGGACCTGCTACAGCAGGGGCCCTGTCTGTTCCAAGACTTACCGCGGCTGCGTTTGACTGCATGGCGGTTGAACGCCGGATCCTGATGGAAAAGGGCATTCCGGTTGAAGTCATTCCTACGCTGATAAAAGCTAGGAAGGATGTGACAGCAAAACATTATCACCGCATATGGCGAAAATATGTTGCTTGGTGTGAGGCTATGAAGGCCCCAACAGAGGAATTTCAGCTGGGTCGATTTCTGCACTTCCTACAGTCAGGAGTGACTATGGGCCTAAAATTGGGATCCATAAAAGTCGAGATTTCGGCCCTGTCTATTTTCTTTCAAAAAGAACTGGCTTCACTGCCTGAAGTTCAGACGTTTTTGTCAAGGGAGTGCTGCATATTCAGCCCCCTTTTGTGCCTCCAGTGGCACCTTGGGATCTCAACGTTGTGTTGGATTTCCTAAAATCACATTGGTTTGAGCCACTTCAGACCGTGGAGCTAAAATATCTCACGTGGAAAGTGGTCAGGCTATTGGCCTTAGCTTCGGCTAGGCGTGTGTCAGAATTGGCGGCTTTGTCATATAAAAGCCCCTATCTGATCTTCCATATGGACAGGGCAGAATTGAGGACTCGTCCCCAATTTCTCCCTAAGGTGGTATCAGCGTTTCATTTGAACCAACCTATTGTGGTGCCTGCGGCTACTCGGGACTTGGAGGATTCCAAGTTGCTGGACGTAGTCCGGGCCCTGAAATTCTATGTTTCCAGGACGGCTAGGGTCAGAAAAACTGACTCGCTGTATATCCTGCATGCACCCAACAAGCTGGGTGCTCCTGCTTCTAAGCAGACTATTGCTCGCTGGATCTGTAGCACGATTCAGCAGGCTCATTCTGCGGCTGGACTGCCGCATCCTAAATCAGTAATAGCCCATTCCACGAGGAAGGTGGGCTCTTCTTGGGCGGCTGCCCGAGGGGTCTCGGCTTTACAACTTTGCCGAGCTGCTACCTGGTCGGGATCAAACACGTTTGCAAAATTCTACAAGTTTGATACCCTGGCTGAGGAGGACCTTGAGTTTGCTCATTCGGTGCTGCAGAGTCATCCGCACTCTCCCGCCCGTTTGGGAGCTTTGGTATAATCCCCATGGTCCTTACGGAGTACCCAGCATCCACTAGGACGTCAGAGAAAATAAGAATTTACTCACCGGTAATTCTATTTCTCGTAGTCCGTAGTGGATGCTGGGAGCCCGTCCCAAGTGCGGATCTCTGCAATACTTGTATATAGTTATTGCTTAACTATAGGGTTATTGTTCTGAGCCATCTGTTGAATGAGGCTCAGCTGTTATTCATACTGTTAACTGGGTATTGGCCCTCATTCCGAGTCGTTCGCTCGGTATATTTCATCGCATCGCAGTAAAATTCCGCTTAGTACGCATGCGCAATATTCGCACTGCGACTGCGCCAAGTAATTTAACAATGAAGATAGTATTTTTACTCACGGCTTTTTCTTCGCTCCGGCGATCGTAATGTGATTGACAGGAAATGGGTGTTACTGGGCGGAAACACGGCGTTTCAGGGGCGTGTGGTTAAAAACGCTACCGTTTCCGGAAAAAACGCAGGAGTGGCCGGAGAAACGGAGGAGTGTCTGGGCGAACGCTGGGTGTGTTTATGACGTCAAACCAGGAACGACAAGCACTGAACTGATCGCAGATGCCGAGTAAGTCTGAAGCTACTCTGAAACTGCTAAGTAGTTTGTAATCGCAATATTGCGAATACATCGGTCGCAATTTTAAGAAGCTAAGATTCACTCCCAGTAGGCGGCGGCTTAGCGTGTGTAACTCTGCTAAAATCGCCTTGCGAGCGATCAACTCGGAATGAGGGCCATAGTTATCACAAGTTGTACGGTGTGATTGGTGTGGCTGGTATGACTCTTACCCTGGATTCCAAATCCTTTCCTAGTAATGTCAGCTCTTCCGGGCACAGTTTCCCTAACTGAGGTCTGGAGGAGGGGCATAGAGGGAGGAGCCAGTGCACACCAGATGTAGTACCTAATCTTTCTTTAAAGAGTGCCCAGTCTCCTGTGGAGCCCGTCTATTCCCCATGGTCCTTACGGAGTACCCAGCATCCACTACGGACTACGAGAAATAGAATTACCGGTGAGCAAATTCTTATTATATATATATATATATATAAACAGAGAAAAAAAGAGGCGGCACTCGGAGACTTGCAAATTACAGTGTATTCACAGCAAGTGACATCTGATGTCACTTGCTGTGAATACACTGTAATTTGCAAGTCTCCGAGTGCCGCCTCTTTTTTTCTCTGTTTATCTACACCGGAGGGGAACCTGCGGATGGGGAAGGCACAGGAGCAAGATACATCCCGCTGCGGATACAGTGAGTGCCGGGGTTAAAGTACAAGTATATATATATATATATATATATATATATATAAAAGAATAGTGTTACTGCTCAGTGGTCGCGGTTAGCTATGTTGTGATTGGCTGTTTTCTTCGCAACTTAGAGGCACCCATCACACTGATTAAATAAAATGTGCTCCATCTGTAATGTTTATATTGGGGTGACATAGGGGAAATGTGTATTTAAGTTGTAGAACCCATTTAGTAGCCTATTATTTTCTCTGACGTCCTAGTGGATGCTGGGTACTCCGTAAGGACCATGGGGAATAGACGGGCTCCGCAGGAGACTGGGCACTCTTAAAAGAAAGATTAGGTACTACATCTGGTGTGCACTGGCTCCTCCCTCTATGCCCCTCCTCCAGACCTCAGTTAGGGAAACTGTGCTGGATGCACCTAGTGGGCTCTCCTGATCTTACTAGAAAAGAAAGTATTTGTTAGAGATGAGCGGGTTCGGTTCCACGGAATCCGAACCCGCCCGAACTTCAGCTTTTTTTACACGGATCCGAGCGACTCGGATCTTCCCGCCTTGCTCGGTTAACCCGAGCGCGCCCGAACGTCATCATGACGCTGTCGGATTCTCGCGAGGCTCGGATTCTATCGCGAGACTCGGATTCTATATAAGGAGCCGCGCGTCGCCGCCATTTTCACACGTGCATTGAGATTGATAGGGAGAGGACGTGGCTGGCGTCCTCTCCATTTAGATTAGAAGAGAGAGAGTGAGATTGAGACAGAGACACTTGATTTACTGGATCTTAGGAGTACTAGAGAGTGCAGAGTTTACTAGTGACTGACCACTGACCAGTTACCACCAGTGCAGTTTTATTTAATATAATCCGTTCTCTGCCTGAAAAAAACGATACACAGTGACTCAGTCACATACCATATCTGTGCTCAGCCCAGTGTGCTGCATCATCTATGTATAATATCTGACTGTGCTCACACAGCTTAATTGTGGGGGAGACTGGGGAGCAGTTATAGGTTATAGCAGGAGCCAGGAGTACATATTATTAAAATTAAACAGTGCACACTTTTGCTGCAGGAGTGCCACTGCCAGTGTGACTGACCAGTGACCTGACCACACTGACCACCAGTATAGTATACTATATTGTGATTGCCTGAAAAAGTTAAACACTCGTCGTGTGACTTGTGTGGTGTTTTTTTATTCTATAAAAAACTCATTCTGCTGACAGACAGTGTCCAGCAGGTCCGTCATTATATAATATATACCTGTCCGGCTGCAGTAGTGATATATATATATTTTTTATATCATTATTTATCATCCAGTCGCAGCAGACACAGTACGGTAGTTCACGGCTGTAGCTACCTCTGTGTCGGCACTCGGCAGTCCATCCATAATTGTATACCACCTAACCGTGGTTTTTTTTTTCTTTCTTCTTTATACATACTACATCTCATTATCATCCAGTCTATATTAGCAGCAGACACAGTACAGTACGGTAGTCCACGGCTGTAGCTACCTCTGTGTCGGCACTCGGCAGTCCATCCATAATTGTATACCACCTACCCGTGGTTATTTTTTTTCTTCTTTATACATACTACATCTCATTATCATCCAGTCTATATTAGCAGCAGACACAGTACAGTACGGTAGTCCACGGCTGTAGCTACCTCTGTGTCGGCACTCGGCAGTCCATCCATAATTGTATACCACCTACCCGTGGTTTTTTTTTTCTTTCAACTTTATACATACTACAACTCATTATCAACCAGTCTATATTAGCAGCAGACACAGTACAGTACGGTAGTCCACGGCTGTAGCTACCTCTGTGTCGGCACTCGGCAGTCCGTCCATAATTGTATACCACCTACCCGTGGTTTTTTTTTCTTTCTTCTTTATACATACTACATCTCATTATCATCCAGTCTATATTAGCAGCAGACACAGTACAGTACGGTAGTCCACGGCTGTAGCTACCTCTGTGTCGGCACTCGGCAGTCCGTCCATAATTGTATACCACCTACCCGTGGTTTTTTTTTCTTTCTTCTTTATACATACATACTACATCTCATTATCAACCAGTCTATATTAGCAGCAGACACAGTACAGTACGGTAGTCCACGGCTGTAGCTACCTCTGTGTCGGCACTCGGCAGTCCGTCCATAATTGTATACCACCTACCCGTGGTTTTTTTTTCTTTCTTCTTTATACATACATACTACATCTCATTATCAACCAGTCTATATTAGCAGCAGACACAGTACAGTACGGTAGTCCACGGCTGTAGCTACCTCTGTGTCGGCACTCGGCAGTCCATCCATAATTGTATTCCACCTACCCGTGTTTTTTTTTTCTTTCTTCTTTATACATACATACTACATCTCATTATCAACCAGTCTATATTAGCAGCAGACACAGTACAGTACGGTAGTCCACGGCTGTAGCTACCTCTGTGTCGGCACTCGGCAGTCCATCCATAATTGTATACCACCTACCCGTGGTTTTATTTTCTTTCTTCTTTATACATACTACATCTCATTATCATCCAGTCTATATTAGCAGCAGACACAGTACAGTACGGTAGTCCACGGCTGTAGCTACCTCTGTGTCGGCACTCGGCAGTCCGTCCATAATTGTATACCACCTACCCGTGGTTTTTTTTTCTTTCTTCTTTATACATACATACTACATCTCATTATCAACCAGTCTATATTAGCAGCAGACACAGTACAGTACGGTAGTCCACGGCTGTAGCTACCTCTGTGTCGGCACTCGGCAGTCCATCCATAATTGTATACCACCTACCCGTGGTTTTTTTTTCTTTCTTCTTTATACATACTACATCTCATTATCATCCAGTCTATATTAGCAGCAGACACAGTACAGTACGGTAGTCCACGGCTGTAGCTACCTCTGTGTCGGTACTCGGCAGTCCGTCCATAATTGTATACCACCTACCCGTGGTTTTTTTTTCTTTCTTCTTTATACATACATACTACATCTCATTATCAACCAGTCTATATTAGCAGCAGACACAGTACAGTACGGTAGTCCACGGCTGTAGCTACCTCTGTGTCGGCACTCGGCAGTCCATCCATAATTGTATACTAGTATCCATCCATCTCCATTGTTTACCTGAGGTGCCTTTTAGTTGTGCCTATTAAAATATGGAGAACAAAAATGTTGAGGTTCCAAAATTAGGGAAAGATCAAGATCCACTTCCACCTCGTGCTGAAGCTGCTGCCACTAGTCATGGCCGAGACGATGAAATGCCAGCAACGTCGTCTGCCAAGGCCGATGCCCAATGTCATAGTACAGAGCATGTCAAATCCAAAACACCAAATATCAGTAAAAAAAGGACTCCAAAACCTAAAATAAAATTGTCGGAGGAGAAGCGTAAACTTGCCAATATGCCATTTACCACACGGAGTGGCAAGGAACGGCTGAGGCCCTGGCCTATGTTCATGGCTAGTGGTTCAGCTTCACATGAGGATGGAAGCACTCAGCCTCTCGCTAGAAAAATGAAAAGACTCAAGCTGGAAAAAGCACAGCAAAGAACTGTGCGTTCTTCGAAATCCCAAATCCACAAGGAGAGTCCAATTGTGTCGGTTGCGATGCCTGACCTTCCCAACACTGGACGTGAAGAGCATGCGCCTTCCACCATTTGCACGCCCCCTGCAAGTGCTAGAAGGAGCACCCGCAGTCCAGTTCCTGATAGTCAGATTGAAGATGTCAGTGTTGAAGTACACCAGGATGAGGAGGATATGGGTGTTGCTGGCGCTGGGGAGGAAATTGACCAGGAGGATTCTGATGGTGAGGTGGTTTGTTTAAGTCAGGCACCCGGGGAGACACCTGTTGTCCATGGGAGGAATATGGCCGTTGACATGCCTGGTGAAAATACCAAAAAAATCAGCTCTTCGGTGTGGAAGTATTTCACCAGAAATGCGGACAACATTTGTCAAGCTGTGTGTTCCCTTTGTCAAGCTGTAATAAGTAGGGGTAAGGACGTTAACCACCTCGGAACATCCTCCCTTATACGTCACCTGCAGCGCATTCATAATAAGTCAGTGACAAGTTCAAAAACTTTGGCCGACAGCGGAAGCAGTCCACTGACCAGTAAATCCCTTCCTCTTGTAACCAAGCTCACGCAAACCACCCCACCAACTCCCTCAGTGTCAATTTCCTCCTTCCCCAGGAATGCCAATAGTCCTGCAGGCCATGTCACTGGCAATTCTGATGATTCCTCTCCTGCCTGGGATTCCTCCGATGCATCCTTGCGTGTAACGCCTACTGCTGCTGGCGCTGCTGTTGTTGCTGCTGGGAGTCGATGGTCATCCCAGAGGGGAAGTCGTAAGACCACTTTTACTACTTCCACCAAGCAATTGACTGTCCAACAGTCCTTTGCGAGGAAGATGAAATATCACAGCAGTCATCCTACTGCAAAGCGGATAACTGAGGCCTTGGCATCCTGGGTGGTGAGAAACGTGGTTCCGGTATCCATCATTACTGCAGAGCCAACTAGAGACTTGTTGGAGGTACTGTGTCCCCGGTACCAAATACCATCTAGGTTCCATTTCTCTAGGCAGGCGATACCGAAAATGTACACAGACCTCAGAAAAAGAGTCACCAGTGTCCTAAAAAATGCAGCTGTACCCAATGTCCACTTAACCACGGACATGTGGACAAGTGGAGCAGGGCAGGGTCAGGACTATATGACTGTGACAGCCCACTGGGTAGATGTATGGACTCCCGCCGCAAGAACAGCAGCGGCGGCACCAGTAGCAGCATCTCGCAAACGCCAACTCTTTCCTAGGCAGGCTACGCTTTGTATCACCGGTTTCCAGAATACGCACACAGCTGAAAACCTCTTACGGCAACTGAGGAAGATCATCGCGGAATGGCTTACCCCAATTGGACTCTCCTGTGGATTTGTGGCATCGGACAACGCCAGCAATATTGTGTGTGCATTAAATATGGGCAAATTCCAGCACGTCCCATGTTTTGCACATACCTTGAATTTGGTGGTGCAGAATTTTTAAAAAAACGACAGGGGCGTGCAAGAGATGCTGTCGGTGGCCAGAAGAATTGCGGGACACTTTCGGCGTACAGGCACCACGTACAGAAGACTGGAGCACCACCAAAAACTACTGAACCTGCCCTGCCATCATCTGAAGCAAGAAGTGGTAACGAGGTGGAATTCAACCCTCTATATGCTTCAGAGGTTGGAGGAGCAGCAAAAGGCCATTCAAGCCTATACAATTGAGCACGATATAGGAGGTGGAATGCACCTGTCTCAAGCGCAGTGGAGAATGATTTCAACGTTGTGCAAGGTTCTGATGCCCTTTGAACTTGCCACACGTGAAGTCAGTTCAGACACTGCCAGCCTGAGTCAGGTCATTCCCCTCATCAGGCTTTTGCAGAAGAAGCTGGAGACATTGAAGGAGGAGCTAACACGGAGCGATTCCGCTAGGCATGTGGGACTTGTGGATGGAGCCCTTAATTCGCTTAACAAGGATTCACGGGTGGTCAATCTGTTGAAATCAGAGCACTACATTTTGGCCACCATGCTCGATCCTAGATTTAAAGCCTACCTTGGATCTCTCTTTCCGGCAGACACAAGTCTGCTGGGGTTGAAAGACCTGCTGGTGAGAAAATTGTCAAGTCAAGCGGAACGCGACCTGTCAACATCTCCTCCTTCACATTCTCCCGCAACTGGGGGTGCGAGGAAAAGGCTCAGAATTCCGAGCCCACCCGCTGGCGGTGATGCAGGGCAGTCTGGAGCGACTGCTGATGCTGACATCTGGTCCGGACTGAAGGACCTGACAACGATTACGGACATGTCGTCTACTGTCACTGCATATGATTCTCTCAACATTGAAAGAATGGTGGAGGATTATATGAGTGACCGCATCCAAGTAGGCACGTCACACAGTCCGTACTTATACTGGCAGGAAAAAGAGGCAATTTGGAGGCCCTTGCACAAACTGGCTTTATTCTACCTAAGTTGCCCTCCCACAAGTGTGTACTCCGAAAGAGTGTTTAGTGCCGCCGCTCACCTTGTCAGCAATCGGCGTACGAGGTTACATCCAGAAAATGTGGAGAAGATGATGTTCATTAAAATTAATTATAATCAATTCCTCCGCGGAGACATTGACCAGCAGCAATTGCCTCCACAAAGTACACAGGGAGCTGAGATGGTGGATTCCAGTGGGGACGAATTGATAATCTGTGAGGAGGGGGATGTACACGGTGATATATCAGAGGATGATGATGAGGTGGACATCTTGCCTCTGTAGAGCCAGTTTGTGCAAGGAGAGATTAATTGCTTCTTTTTTTGGGGGGGTCCAAACCAACCCGTCATATCAGTCACAGTCGTGTGGCAGACCCTGTCACTGAAATGATGGGTTGGTTAAAGTGTGCATGTCCTGTTTTGTTTATACAACATAAGGGTGGGTGGGAGGGCCCAAGGATAATTCCATCTTGCACCTCTTTTTTCTTTTATTTTTCTTTGCATCATGTGCTGTTTGGGGAGGGTTTTTTGGAAGGGCCATCCTGCGTGACACTGCAGTGCCACTCCTAGATGGGCCTGGTGTTTGTGTCGGCCACTAGGGTCGCTTATCTTACTCACACAGTCAGCTACCTCATTGCGCCTCTTTTTTTCTTTGCGTCATGTGCTGTTTGGGGAGGGTTTTTTGGAAGGGACATCCTGCGTGACACTGCAGTGCCACTCCTAGATGGGCCCGGTGTTTGTGTCGGCCACTAGGGTCGCTTATCTTACTCACACAGTCAGCTACCTCATTGCGCCTCTTTTTTTCTTTGCGTCATGTGCTGTTTGGGGAGGGTTTTTTGGAAGGGACATCCTGCGTGACACTGCAGTGCCACTCCTAGATGGGCCCGGTGTTTGTGTCGGCCACTAGGGTCGCTTATCTTACTCACACAGCTACCTCATTGCGCCTCTTTTTTTCTTTGCGTCATGTGCTGTTTGGGGAGGGTTTTTTGGAAGGGACATCCTGCGTGACACTGCAGTGCCACTCCTAGATGGGCCCGGTGTTTGTGTCGGCCACTAGGGTCACTTATCTTACTCACACAGCGACCTCGGTGCAAATTTTAGGACTAAAAATAATATTGTGAGGTGTGAGGTATTCAGAATAGACTGAAAATGAGTGGAAATTATGGTTTTTGAGGTTAATAATACTTTGGGATCAAAATAACCCCCAAATTCTATGATTTAAGCTGTTTTTTAGGGTTTTTTGAAAAAAACCACCCGAATCCAAAACACACCCGAATCCGACAAAAAAAATTTGGTGAGGTTTTGCCAAAACGCGGTCGAACCCAAAACACGGCCGCGGAACCGAACCCAAAACCAAAACACAAAACCCGAAAAATTTCCGGCGCTCATCTCTAGTATTTGTTAGGTTTTTTATTTTCAGTGAGATCTGCTGGCAACAGACTCACTGCTACGAGGGACTGAGGGGAGAGAAGCAAACCTACCTGCTTGCAGCTAGCTTGTGCTTCTAAGGCTACTGGACACCATTAGCTCCAGAGGGATCGAACACAGGGCCCGACCTCGATCGTCCATTCCCGGAGCCGCGCCGCCGTCGCCCTTGCAGAGCCAGAAGACGGAAGAACCAGGAGAAAATCGGCGGCTGAAGACTCCGGTCTTCAATAAGGTAGCGCACAGCACTGCAGCTGTGCGCCATTGCTCCCACAGCACACCACACGCTCTGGTCACTGGTGGGTGCAGGGCGCTGAGGGGGGGGGGCGCCCTGGGCTGCAATATGTATACCTTTTTGGCAAATGTGCACATAATACAGTTTTAAACTGTATATGTGCCTAATCCCCCGCCATACACATTAGTAAAAAAGCGGGAGAAGCCCGCCGCGGAGGGGGCGGGGCTATCTCCCTCAGCACACCGGCGCCATTTTTTCTTCACAGCTCCGCTGGAAGGACGCTCCCCAGGCTCTCCCCTGCAGTATACACTACAAGAAGGGTAAAAAAGAGAGGGGGGGCACATAAATTTAGGCGCAAAAGGTGATATAAGCAGCTATTGGGGGAAAATTCACTTTCTGTTAGTGTAAATCCCTCTGTTATATAGCGCTCTGGTGTGTGCTGGCATACTCCCTCTCTGTCTCCCCAAAGGACTTTGTGGGGTCCTGTCCTCAGTCAGAGCATTCCATGTGTGTGTGCGGTGTGTCGGTACGGCTGTGTCGACATGTTTGAGGAGGACGCTTACGTGGAGGCGGAGCAGGTGCCGATAAGTGTGATGTCGCCCCCTGCGGGGCCGACACCAGAGTGGATGGATACGTGGAAGGTATTAACCGACAGTGTCAACTCCTTGCATAAAAGGTTCGATGACGCAGCTTTGGGACAGCCGGCATCTCAGCCCGCGCCTGCCCAGGCATCTCAGAGGCCATCAGGGGCTCAAAAACGCCCGCTACCTCAGATGGCAGACATAGATGTCGACACGGAGTCTGACTCCAGTGTAGACGAGGATGAGACAAATGTACAGTCCACAAGGGCCATCCGATGCATGATTACGGCTATGAAAAATGTGTTGCACATTTCTGACATTAACCCGGTTACCACTAAAAAGGGTATTATGTTTGGGGAGAAAAAGCAGCCAGTGACTTTTCCCCCATCTGATGAGTTAAATGAATTGTGTGAAGAAGCGTGGTGTTCCCCAGATAAGAAATTAGTGATTTCTAAGAGGTTACTAATGGCGTACCCTTTCCCGCCAACGGACAGGTTACGTTGGGAAACATCCCCTAGGGTGGACAAGGCGCTCACACGCTTATCAAAAAAGGTGGCACTGCCGTCTCAGGACACGGCCGCCTTAAAGGAGCCTGCTGATAGAAAGCAGGAGGCTATCCTGAAGTCTGTGTATACACACTCAGGTACTATACTGAGACCTGCAATTGCTTCAGAATGGATGTGTAGTGCTGCAGCTGCTTGGTCTGATACCCTGTCAGATAACATTGATTCCCTTGACAGGGATACTATTTTGCTAACCACGGAGCATATTAAAGACGTCGTCTTATATATGAGGGATGCACAGAGGGACATTTGCCGGCTGGCATCTAGAATTAATGCAATGTCCATTTCTGCCAGGAGAGTATTATGGACTCGGCAGTGGACAGGTGATGCTAATTCTAAAAGGCACATGGAGGTTTTGCCTTATAAGGGTGAGGAATTGTTTGGGGACGGTCTCTCGGACCTCGTATCCACAGCAACAGCTGGGAAGTCGACAGGTGGAGCCAGGTGCGGTGGGGGCACGTCTCCGGAACTTCAGCGACCAGTGGGTTCGCTCACAGGTGGATCTCTGGGTTCTACAGGTGGTATCTCAGGGATACAAGCTGGAGTTCGAGGCGTCTCCCCCTCGCCGTTACCTTAAATCAGCCTTGCCAGCTGCTCCCAAGGAAAGGGAGGTAGTACTGGCGGCAATTCACAAGCTGTACCTTCAGTAGGTGATAATTAAAGTTCCCCTCCTTCAACAGGGACGGGGTTACTATTACACAATGTTTGTGGTACCAAAACCAGACGGTTCGGTGAGACCCATTCTAAATTTTAAATCCTTGAACACTTATATAAGGAAGTACAAGTTCAAAATGGAATCGCTCAGGGCGGTTATTGCAAGCCTGGAAGAGGGGGATTTTATGGTGTCACTGGACATCAAGGATGCTTACCTACATGTCCCCATTTACCCACCTCACCACGAGTACCTCAGGTTTGTGGTACAGGACTGTCATTACCAATTCCAGACATTGCCGTTTGGTCTGTCCACGGCGCCGAGGGTGTTTACCAAGGTAATGGCCGAAATGATGATACTCCTTCGAAAGAAGGGAGTTATAATTATCCCGTACTTGGACGATCTCCTTATAAAGGCGAGGTCCAAGGAGCAGTTGTTAGTCGGAGTAGCACTATCTCGGGAAGTGCTACAGCAGCATGGCTGGATTCTGAATATCCCAAAGTCGCAGCTGATTCCTACGACGCGTCTGCTGTTCTTGGGCATGATTCTGGACACAGAACAGAAGAAGGTGTTTCTCCCGGAGGAGAAGGCCAAGGAATTGTCATCTCTGGTCAGGGACCTCCTGAAACCAAAACAGGTGTCGGTGCATCACTGCACGCGAGTCCTGGGAAAGATGGTAGCTTCTTACGAAGCAATTCCCTTTGGCAGGTTCCATGCAAGGATCTTTCAGTGGGATCTGTTAGACAAGTGGTCCGGATCGCATCTTCAGATGCATCGGTTGATCACCCTGTCCCCGAGGGCCAGGGTGTCTCTGCTGTGGTGGCTGCAGAGTGCTCATCTTCTCGAGGGCCGCAGATTCGGCATTCAGGACTGGGTCCTGGTGACCACGGATGCAAGCCTCCGAGGTTGGGGGGCAGTCACTCAGGGAAGAAACTTCCAAGGACAGTGGTCGAGTCAGGAGACTTCCCTACACATAAATATTCTGGAACTAAGGGCCATTTACAATGCCCTGAGTCAAGCAGAACCCCTGCTTCAAAACCAACCGGTGCTAATTCAGTCAGACAACATCACGGCGGTCGCCCATGTAAACCGACAGGGCGGCACAAGAAGCAGGATGGCGATGGCAGAAGCCACAAGGATTCTTCGATAGGCGGAGAATCACGTGCTAGCACTGTCAGCGGTGTTCATTCCGGGAGTGGACAACTGGGAAGCAGACTTCCTCAGCAGGCACGACCTCCACCCGGGAGAGTGGGGACATCATCCAGAAGTCTTCAAGCTGATTGTAAATCGTTGGGAAAGGCCACAGGTGGACATGATGGCGTCCCGCCTCAACAAAAAGCTAAAAAGATATTGCGCCAGGTCAAGGGACCCTCAGGCGATAGCTGTGGACGCTCTAGTGACACCGTGGGTGTACCAGTCGGTTTATGTGTTCCCTCCTCTTCCTCTCATACCAAAGGTACTGAGGATTATAAGAAAGAGAGGAGTAAGAACTATACTCATCGTTCCGGATTGGCCAAGAAGAACTTGGTACCCGGAACTACAAGAAATGATCTCAGAGGACCCTTGGCCTCTGCCGCTCCGACAGGACCTGCTGCAGCAGGGGCCCTGTCTGTTCCAAGACTTACCGCGGCTGCGTTTGACGGCATGGCGGTTGAACGCCGGATCCTAATGGAAAAGGGCATTCCGGTTGAAGTCATTCCTACGCTGATTAAAGCCAGGAAGGATGTGACAGCAAAACATTATCACCGCATATGGCGAAAATATGTTGCTTGGTGTGAGGCTAGGAAGGCCCCAACAGAGGAATTTCAGCTGGGTCGATTTCTGCACTTCCTACAGTCAGGAGTGACTATGGGCCTAAAATTGGGATCCATTAAAGTCCAGATTTCGGCCCTGTCTATTTTCTTTCAAAAAGAACTGGCTTCACTGCTTGAAGTTCAGACGTTTGTTAAGGGAGTGCTGCATATTCAGCCCCCTTTTGTGCCTCCAGTGGCACCTTGGGATCTCAACGTTGTGTTGGATTTCCTAAAATCACATTGGTTTGAGCCACTTCAGACCGTGGAGTTGAAGTATCTCACGTGGAAGGTAGTCATGCTGTTGGCCTTGGCCTCAGCTAGGCGTGTGTCAGAATTGGCGGCTTTGTCCTGTAAAAGCCCATATCTGATTTTCCATATGGACAGGGCAGAATTGAGGACTCGTCCCCAATTTCTCCCAAAGGTGGTATCAGCGTTTCATTTGAACCAACCTATTGTGGTGCCTGCGGCTACTCGGGACTTGGAGGATTCCAAGTTGCTGGACGTAGTCCGGGCCCTGAAAATCTATGTTTCCAGGACGGCTAGAGTCAGGAAAACCGACTCGCTGTTTATCCTGCATGCACCCAACAAGCTGGGTGCTCCTGCTTCTAAGCAGACTATTGCTTGCTGGATCTGTAGCACGATTCAACTTGCACATTCTGCGGCTGGACTGCCGCATCCTAAATCAGTAAAAGCCCATTCCACGAGGAAGGTGGGCTCTTCTTGGGCGGCTGCCCGAGGGGTCTCGGCTTTACAACTTTGCCGAGCTGCTACTTGGTCGGGATCAAACACTTTTGCAAAATTCTACAAGTTTGATACCCTGGCTGAGGAGGACCTTGAATTTGCTCATTCGGTGCTGCAGAGTCATCCGCACTCTCCCGCCCGTTTGGGAGCTTTGGTATAATCCCCATGGTCCTTACGGAGTACCCAGCATCCACTAGGACGTCAGAGAAAATAAGAATTTACTCACCGGTAATTCTATTTCTCGTAGTCCGTAGTGGATGCTGGGAGCCCGTCCCAAGTGCGGACTTTCTGCAATACATGTATATAGTTATTGCTTAACTATAGGGTTTTGTTATGAGCCATCTGTTAAATGAGGCTCAGTTGTTGTTCATACTGTTAACTGGGTATAGTTATCACAAGTTGTACAGTGTGATTGGTGTGGCTGGTATGAGTCTTACCCTGGATTCCAAATCCTTTCCTAGTAATGTCAGCTCTTCCGGGCACAGTTTCCCTAACTGAGGTCTGGAGGAGGGGCATAGAGGGAGGAGCCAGTGCACACCAGATGTAGTACCTAATCTTTCTTTTAAGAGTGCTCAGTCTCCTGCGGAGCCCGTCTATTCCCCATGGTCCTTACGGAGAACCCAGCATCCACTACGGACTACGAGAAATAGAATTACCGGTGAGTAAATTCTTATTTACTATTTGCATATATACCCTGAAAACTAATGTTATAGCTGCTACTCTGCATAATTTGGAAACTAGTTTGGAGCTATTAATAATGGATTTTGTGCACATGAATATGTTCTGCAGTCCCCACACCTGGTCCAATGTCTGCTCCTAACCCCACAACTGGGACAAGACAATTTTCACATTCCTACTAAGCGTTGTTTATACAAATGATTATATTATGGTATTTTTATTGATGTATAACTGATGGGCTAATACAATTTACTGTTGCTTTTTCAGGGGTGTGCACAATGTACGTTATGTACAAACGCATGACCAGCAGCATTGATGTGGAAGACAGCCATCCTATTGCACAGAAGATCTTGCTCCTGATTGGAAGGCTGTCGTGCATTGGAATTTTGAGTCTTGCTCTTGTTCAGGTTTGTAAACTCACCAACGGCATCTTACACTAAGATTATTTGATACCTAGCCTAATGGTCAGGAAGCTATAAAATAGGATCCTTCCCCTCAATACTCCGGTTCACCAAAGCTAATCTCAGTAGGGAATAATCAGCTGATGTAGCTACAGGTTTGGGTCTATCTGGGAGAAACTGAAGTAACTATTGGGTCTATTCATGAAGCAGTGAAAAGAGTAGAGAAAAGTACCAGTGGAGAAGTTACCTATGGCAACCAATCAGCTTAAAAGGAATCCTTTATCAAGTACATTCTATAAAATGTAAGGGAGAAGCTGATTGGTTGCCATGGGCAACTTCTTCACTAGTCTGTTTCTTTACTCATTTCACTACTTCATGAATAGACCCCTCAGTCAGGTATCTGCTTTTAAGAGGAGCAGAATGTAAGCAAATGAGTGTGTTATGAGATGTCAACATTCATCATGTAGATAGCGATGGTAACTTACCCGCAGTGGCTCCAGCATGGCTCCTGGGTCCCAATGGTCATATGACTATGACTTCTGGGTCAGACCCTAGATTCCCTGGCATTCCAGTGAATATTTCTCCCCTACCCTTACCCTTCCTCTAGTGCCTAACCCTAACCTCCTTCCCGCACATGTTACATCTGCCGCACCTGATATGCAACATGGTTTTGCTCAATTTCTAACTTTTTTGTTTGCTAACAACTCTAAATAACTCTCTATGAGGGCAGCAGTACCCAGGATAAAAGAGGTAACATCGGAGACAGCACTGACTTATTTTCATAATTTTCCACTATTTACCTATTGTTGTACAGGTTGAGTTTCCCTTATCCAAAATGCTTGGGACCAGAAGTATTTTGGATATCGGAATAATTGCATACCATAATGAGATATTATGGTGATGGGACCTATGTCTAAGCACAGAATGCATTTATGTTTCATATACACCTTATACACACAGCCTGAAGGTCAATTTAGCCAATATTTTTAATAAATTTGTGCATTAAACAAAGTGTGTCTACATTCACACAATTCATGTATGTTTCATATACACCTTATACACACAGCCTGAAGGTCATTTAATACAATATTTTTAATAACTTTGTGTATTAAACAAAGTTTGTTTACATTGTGCCATCAGAAAACAAAGATTTCACTAACTCACTGTCACTCCAAAAATTCTGTATTTCGGAATATTCCGTATTTCGGAATATTTGGATATGGGATACTCAACCTGTATCAGGATAAGGTGTAATAATCGCTTTCTGCAGTCAACAGGCAGGAGAAAGGGTTTATCAGCACCTGTTATATAGACCTCATAGACAGTGCAGGACATGGGAAGTAGCAGCAGCTGCAGAACATACTGCACCTATACTGTACCAATCAGGACATTTTCTTATACTTTCTAGTTACATTGCAGATCATTATATGTTATGATGACCTTTGTAAGGGATCAATACGTAATCCCGCCAGACGGGATCCCAGCGGTCGGAATCCCGACACCGGAATCCTGACCGGCACAATCCCGACAGGGGGGCGAGCGTAACGCAGCCCCTTGCGGGCTCGCCGCGCCCACCGCGCTGCGGGCGCGGTGCCTCTCGGCACACTAATTTGTTCTCCCTCTATGGGTGTCGTGGACACCCACAGAGGGAGAATATGTCGGGATTGTGTCATTCAGGATTCCGGTGTCGGTATTCCGACCGCCGGGATTCCGTCCGGTGGGATCTTGACCGCATCCCCTTTGTAAACCTTTACTGGATAACTGTATACAGTGACTGCAGTACGTTGCATTATAAGCTCACATATATGGTCTCTGTTTTTATTTTAGACGAAACTCCATCCAAACTGGCATTTCGGGGCAACACTGCTGGCCATAACCTCTGGCTTAGTGTATAACATCAGCCAGGCGTTCTACCTATACGCGGTCTGCAAGAGCAAGAGACCCATCAGGCACCTTAGAGCAGCGCTGTGCTTGGTGACATTATTAACCTTTCTCACATGTATCCTTCTCATGTGATAGACAAAGTGACGTATTTGGGTTCAACTACTATATGGTCAGATCTTACTAGCAATCTCCTATCTCTTCTTTGACGTTAAAGAACAACTCTATGGAGCAGAGCTGTAACAAAGGGTGTGCGAGCAGTGCCACTGCTCAGACCGCAGGGCTTTCTGGGCACCGTCACTGCCTCACAGTCCCTGCATTGGGCTAGTAGGGCACCTGGACGGCACCATGCAGCAGGTGTCATTGTAGCAACATTGCCAGAGTATCTGAAGGACAGTCCAGACATGCACACATGTAGCACCCTGATTATGCTTTTGCGGTGCTGCTATTGTCCCTACACTGGTGGCCCCGCCCCCTCAGCATGATGTCATGACATGTATAGATGGCATAGCCTATCGGGTACAAGCTCCAGAAAGTTTTGCTTTGTACACATGGAAAATGTGGTAAAATTTCCAAAAATACAGTTTTCAGAGTTTTCACAGCATTTTACCATTAGTATATCCTGCCCTAAGTATCTATCTCTGTATAGCGTATTGCACCTTTACCTCTAGTTAGGAATTAAGATGAAGGTTCCCAAACTCCACCAATATATTCCACATTTTAAAGATATCCCTGCTTGAGCACAGATGATTTAGATCCTCAGTCAATTTTATTTAGCCATATGGCCTCAAGAATGGATATCCTTAAAACCTGGACTGGAATGGCACAGTTTGGGAAACTCTGTATTAAGGGCCTAATTCAGACCTGAACGCTCCTCTGCGAATTTGCAGAGGTTTGCGATCAGATTGTTGGCACCCACACAGAGTGAAAATCCGCCCCATGCAAGTTTCTGTATGCCTTGTGAAAACCTGTTCGAATGCCGGTCAGCTGCATATCAGTTTGCAACTCTCTCACCATTGAATGCTTTTTCCAGCCTGGAACCTACTCCTACAGTGCGATGGAATCAGGCTGATCGGGGCCGGAGCTGACGTCACACACCCTCCCTGAAAAAGCTCGGGAATGTCTGCATTTTACCTGACATTCCCAGAAAACATCCAGTTACTACCCCCAAATGTCCGCTTCCTGTCAACTTGCATAAAAAAAAGACTTGCTGAATTTTTTCTCAGTATGGCCTCTCGTGTGCACACTATGATCCGTACGCATGCACAGTCGATCGATAATAGGTCACCTTGCGAATTCAAACAACAGTGATCAGGTCTGAATTAGTCCCTTAGGCTTGGGGGGAATATTATCTTGATAAAGCAATCGAAAAGTACAGTGTTTTCCTTAATACATCCACCTCTCAGTGGTTGCATGTAAGATAGTGTTCATATTTGCGTGTAACGGAGGACATTGTGAACAGGTACGTTTAATTCACTAATAATCCTTGACATATATTGTGATGTACATGTATGTAATCAATGTTTCCTCTGTTCACATGCATCCAGGGCCGGCTCCAGTCCTACTAGCACCTTAAGTGAGAATTTTTGAAGCACCTCTCCCTCCCACCATCCCCCCTGCCCGCAAATATATATATATATTATTCACACACCCCTCTACACACACACACACACACACACACACACACACACACACACACACACACACACACACAAAATTAGCAGCCTTACACATAATGGACACAGCTGTACTCCTTACACATTCTGCTCCCAGTAATGGCCCTTATACATATTGCCAACAGTAGTGCCAGATATACATAATGTCCCCAGTATAGTGTCAGTTACACATAATGCCCCCAATAGTGTTGCTTACACAAATTGCCCCCAATAGTACTCACAGCTGCTGCTAGACTGAGCTCTGCTGCTGGCCTCTGAGTGAGAATTTTTTAAGTGTCCCCCCGCCTTTCCCTTCCTGGGAAAGTGGGCATCCCTTCAAAAGTCCAAAAGTCTATCTTTTGTTATCAAACTATAAATATAATATATATATATATATATATATATATATATATATATATATACACCAGAAGATTGAGCTGCACTCACAGACTTATAAAATGAATAAATCCCCGGCGAGGACAAAGAGTCAGACAGCCAGGGTAGTTTTCCAACGTTTCATGTCTATTTACGACATTTTGTCAAGGATAAACAAGACATACAAATAAAACTATCTTTATAGACACTCACCCAGACGTGTGCTCGTTGCCGTCCCGCTCCGTTCCGTGGCGCACTGACGTCACTCTCCCGCGACTCGCGATGACGTACCTGTCCACGGCAACGGAAGAGTGCGGCTGCAGTGTTCCCATCACCATAGAGACGTATAAACAAAGAGAAACACTACAAACATAGCAAGCATTGTCCGTCGGCTGCAGAGCGATCAGAAAGGCATAGCACTAATTTAAATAGATGTATAACACTGAAGGCAAGTGATTAGCTAGTACTATAAGCTATTTTCGCATAATGTAGGTTAAATAAAACAGTTTAATGAACAATGGTCATTAAGCCCTAGCGGATGGAGGGTCTGCAGTTTGTCAATCCACATTGCCTCTTTTTGAAGCAAAAGACGTCCCCTGTCTCCCCCTCTATTGTTGAGGGGTACATGGTCAATCATCTTGTATCTTAAACTGGCCAGATTGTGTCTAAAGTTCTTAAAGTGTCGGGCCACAGGTTGTTCCTGGTCAGTCCCTTCTAATGCTTGGCGGATGGACATGCGGTGCATGGCCATGCGTTCCTTAAATTGTCTGACAGTTTTGCCAATGTACAGTAGCCCGCATGGGCATTTGATGTAATATATGACAAATTTAGAGGAACATGTCAAGGGATACCTGATTTGGAAAATTCTGCCGGACCTTGGATGTGAGAAGGTGTCCCCAGTGTCGAGATAATTACAAGTGGTGCAGCCTAGACAACGGAAATTGCCAGGTTTTCTAGCTAAAAAATTTCCCCGAAGGTACAATTTTCAATTTAGAGACATCATTATGCACCACGTGATTTTTTATGTTTTTTCCCCTGCGTTGTCCAATCATAAGACGTTTCTGGTAAAGTGCAGGAAGCTCCTGTTCGGTATTCACCAAGGGCCATAGCCTCTTGGTTGCTGCATTGATTACTCCACTCGCCGTGGAGAAATCAGTCACCCAAATGATAGATTCCTGTTGATTGGATGATTTTTTGACCTCCAGGGATTTGGCTCTAGGGGTAGACAACACTCTTAACATGGATTTCTTTAAGGATATAGGGTTATACCCTCTGGCAATAAATTTATTCATCATCATGTTCAATTGTGTTTTGAGATCCTGACTATCACTGCAGATTCTGAGAGCCCTCATGATTTGAGAAAATGGCAGTCCTTGTTTTAACGACCGTGGATGATGGCTTTCTGCTCTCAACAAAGTGTTTTGATCCGTGGTTTTGTGATGAACAGTGGTGTGAAATTGACCATCTTTAATAGAGATAGAGACGTCCAAAAAATTAATAGCACAATTGCTGATGTTGTAAGTAAACTTGATGCTATCATCAGCCTGATTAATAACTTGCATCATGGACAAGAATTGGTTTTTGTTGCCTGTCCAGAGAACGAATATATCATCAATGTACCGGTGGAAACTATGGATGGATTGCCCAAAATTAGGGTCAGCAAAAAATAAATCTTGTTCTAGAGAAAACATAAACGCATTCGCGTAACTGGGGGCCACGCAAGACCCCATCGCACAGCCGAGTCTTTGTATGAAGAATTTTCCATCATATTGAAAGTAGTTTCTTGTCAATGTTAGTTCTAAGAGACTCATAAAAAAATCAAGGTCAGGACCCTGATAGAGCAAGTTGTTAGTAAGGAGCCTCCTCGTTGCGGCCAACCCCCTGCTGTGTGGGATGCTCGTGTAGAAGCTAACTACATCGATGGTAGCTATCCACCAATGTGCCTCCACCTTGGGGATGTTGAGCAGTTTAAGGATAAATGCCGTCGTATCTTTAAGGAAAGTTCTTTCATTCTGGATGACCGGTTGTAAATAAAAATCCAAAAATTTGGAGATCGCATAACACTTATCCAAAACCTTGCCCAGTAATCCTGCTATTAAATGTTTTACCTCTCAACTGGGCAAGGTTTTGGATAAGTGGGCAGATGTGAAATCCCCTATATGCAGTAATCTCACTGAGGGGGAGACTATTGCTCTAAAGAACTTGAGCTCCTATACTGACATAATTGTCCGCCCCGCCGATAAAGGTGGGGGCATCATCATCCAGGACCTCACACAATACAAAGTTGAAATTGAAAGGCAACTCAATGAGCCGAATGTCTACAGCCGACTGGATCAAGATCCCACCCTCCTTTTCAAAAAGGAACTGGATACCCTTCTCTCTTCAGCTGTTCAAAATAACATCATCTCCCAGAAGGTATGTGATTCCCTCACAGTTGATCACCCCAAGATTCCATTAATATATACCATACCTAAGGAGCACAAAGACGCCAACAACCCCCCAGGACGGCCGATTATCTCTGCCCGAGATTCTCTGTATTATGGGATCTCCAAATTTTTGGATTTTTATTTACAACC
Organism: Pseudophryne corroboree; assembly: GCF_028390025.1. NCBI lineage: Eukaryota > Metazoa > Chordata > Amphibia > Anura > Myobatrachidae > Pseudophryne > Pseudophryne corroboree. The sequence goes on along the minus strand of NC_086450.1, from coordinate 82,467,139 downwards.
GGTCATCCAGAATGAAAGAACTTTCCTTAAAGATACGACGGCATTTATCCTTAAACTGCTCAACATCCCCAAGGTGGAGACACATTGGTGGATGGCTACCATCGATGTAGTTAGCTTCTACACGAGCATCCCACACAGCAGGGGGTTGGCCGCAACGAGGAGGCTCCTTACTAACAACTTGCTCTATCAGGGTCCTGACCTTGATTTTTTTATGAGTCTCTTAGAACTAACATTGACAAGAAACTACTTTCAATATGATGGAAAATTCTTCATACAAAGACTCGGCTGTGCGATGGGGTCTTGCGTGGCCCCCAGTTACGCGAATGCATTTATGTTTTCTCTAGAACAAGATTTATTTTTTGCTGACCCTAATTTTGGGCAATCCATCCATAGTTTCCACCGGTACATTGATGATATATTCGTTCTCTGGACAGGCAACAAAAACCAATTCTTGTCCATGATGCAAGTTATTAATCAGGCTGATGATAGCATCAAGTTTACTTACAACATCAGCAATTGTGCTATTAATTTTTTGGACGTCTCTATCTCTATAAAAGATGGTCAATTTCACACCACTGTTCATCACAAAACCACGGATCAAAACACTTTGTTGAGAGCAGAAAGCCATCATCCACGGTCGTTAAAACAAGGACTGCCATTTTCTCAATTCATGAGGGCTCTCAGAATCTGCAGTGATAGTCAGGATCTCAAAACACAATTGAACATGATGATGAATAAATTTATTGCCAGAGGGTATAACCCTATATCCTTAAAGAAATCCATGTTAAGAGTGTTGTCTACCCCTAGAGCCAAATCCCTGGAGGTCAAAAAATCATCCAATCAACAGGAATCTATCATTTGGGTGACTGATTTCTCCACGGCGAGTGGAGTAATCAATGCAGCAACCAAGAGGCTATGGCCCTTGGTGAATACCGAACAGGAGCTTCCTGCACTTTACCAGAAACGTCTTATGATTGGACAACGCAGGGGAAAAAACATAAAAAATCACGTGGTGCATAATGATGTCTCTAAATTGAAAAAATTTTAGCTAGAAAACCTGGCAATTTCCGTTGCCTAGGCTGCATCACTTGTAATTATCTCGACACTGGGGACACCTTCTCACATCCAAGGTCCGGCAGAATTTTCCAAATCAGGTATCCCTTGACATGTTCCTCTAAATTTGTCATATATTACATCAAATGCCCATGTGGGCTACTGTACATTGGCAAAACTGTCAGACAATTTAAGGAACGCATGGCCATGCACCGCATGTCCATCCGCCAAGCATTAGAAGGGACTGACCAGGAACAACCTGTGGCCCGACACTTTAAGAACTTTAGACACAATCTGGCCAGTTTAAGATACAAGATGATTGACCATGTACCCCTCAACAATAGAGGGGGAGACAGGGGACGTCTTTTGCTTCAAAAAGAGGCAATGTGGATTGACAAACTGCAGACCCTCCATCCGCTAGGGCTTAATGACCATTGTTCATTAAACTGTTTTATTTAACCTACATTATGCGAAAATAGCTTATAGTACTAGCTAATCACTTGCCTTCAGTGTTATACATCTATTTAAATTAGTGCTATGCCTTTCTGATCGCTCTGCAGCCGACGGACAATGCTTGCTATGTTTGTAGTGTTTCTCTTTGTTTATACGTCTCTATGGTGATGGGAACACTGCAGCCGCACTCTTCCGTTGCCGTGGACAGGTACGTCATCGCGAGTCGCGGGAGAGTGACGTCAGTGCGCCACGGAACGGAGCGGGACGGCAACGAGCACACGTCTGGGTGAGTGTCTATAAAGAGTTTTATTTTTATGTCTTGTTTATCCTTGACAAAATGTCGTAAATAGACATGAAACGTTGGAAAACTACCCTGGCTGTCTGACTCTTTGTCCTCGCCGGGGATTTATTCATTTTATAAGTCTGTGAGTGCAGCTCAATCTTCTGGTGTATGCAAACTCTATGGAGCCGCACCACAGCAGTTGTGAGATATTCTGGAGTGCCGGACATTCCTTTGGGCTATATATATATATATATATATATATATATTATCACCCCCCCTCTACACACACACACACACACACACACTCACACACACAATTAGCAGCCTTGCACATAATGCCTACAGTAGTGCTCTTTACACGTACTGCCCCCAGTAATGCCTCTTACACAAAATGCCTACAGTAGTGCCAAATTCACATAATGTCTGCAGTATAGTACCAGTTACACATAATGTCCCCAGTATAGTGCCAGTCACACATAATTTCCAGTATACTGTCATATACACATAATGCCCCCAGTAATGGCAGGTACACATAATGCACCCAATAGTGCCAGGTGCAAATAATGCCCCAGTATAGTGCCAGTTACACATAATGCACCATATATTGCCAGATACACAAAATCCCCCCAATAGTGCCAGATGCACATAATGCCCCTTATAGTGCCATATACACATAATGCACCCAATAGTGCTCCTTACATAAACTGACCCAATAGTGCTCACTGACAATGTTGCTGGGCTCTGCTGCCTGTGAGGAGGGGCACTGATTCAGCTGAGTGCAACCTAACCAGTAAGCAGGCGAGCAGTATTAGAGCATCTGGTAAACTTGGCTGATGTAGTATTCAAGGTGTTTAAAACTCAGTGTTCAATAGTAGAATGAATGGTCTTCTTTTTTTCTTTTAAGGTCACCGTTGTCTCTGCAGTTGGAGAGTGGGTAATAGCAGCTACACTCATGTTGAACAACCTGACATACATACCATATTTTCAGGTACGAACTCTAAGGGGGACTGCGCTATGGCATGTAGAGGGTAACCTGTGCTATGGCATGTAGAGGGTAACCTGTGCTATGGCATGGAGAGGGTAACCTGTGTTATGGCATGTAGAGGGTAACCTGTGCTATGGCATGTAGAGGGTAACCTGTGCTATGGCATGTAGAGGGTAATGTGATCTCCAAGCGCTGGGTTGGAAAGTGCAGTGGGAAAGGGGCCAGAGGCGGGTCATGCCCAGGAAACACCTGTGTCAGGCTCCTGAGTGCAACCCGCCATATGTGGTGTAAAAGTGGTATAAGTGATAACGGGCACTATATCTCCATATAATAATGACACAACTGTGTAAATGTATAAACTATATATTATAGTTATGTACTGAAATTTCTATAGATTTGCTGAAATACATATGTTGTACTTTAATAGTAATGTTTTTTTTTCTCTCCTTTAACAGGAGTTATCTATGAAATGTCCCAGCAACCTACAGCAGGACTGGATCTGCCTGAGGGAAAGGGTCAATGCTGGGCCTGAGTACCCATGATCTGTCAGAGGCAACAAGTGGTACATACATGATGTATGTAAGCTGATGACATGAGCAGATCAAGGACTGGACTGACAGACCCATCTCCAGGAGTGCCGTAGCCTTGAGGGTGCAGCCAAGCGCCCACAGCCACCATCTGAACGCCTGGTCCACACTGACATCTGTGGATTTTTGCCCCTTAATGTACAATAAAATAATAAGGCTTATTATCTTAGGCGCTCTAAGACAAATCAAAATAATGAGAATGAGTGAGATTTGTTTATACGACCCTTCTGATCATTGTTGTGAGTCCACTCTTGACCAGAAGACAAACTCCTCCTTTGTACCTTTTCTTAGGTACATGTTCTCAGTGGCGGAACAAGCAAGCGGTGGGCCCAGGTGCAACAAAATGCTTTGGGCCCCCCCCATCCCATCCAAGTCCACCCCATGGGCAGTGCGCGCCGTAGGCGCGCGCAAAAATACATAGTGGCGTGGCTTCGTGGGGAAGGGGTGTGTCCACAAAATAATACCAATTCATAAAACGGTGCACAGTAGTCTCCATTCTTCAAATTACGCCGCACAGTAGCACCACTACACCAGGTAGAGACCCTTTTACTCCTTACAGCGAACAGATTCCCCTTTTTACACATAACGGCAGACAGTGTGCACTTTTTACACATAACGGCAGACAGCGTGCCCTCGTTACACATAGCGGCAGACAGCATACACTTTTTACACAATGGCAGACAGCGTGCCCTCGTTACACATAGCGGCAGACAGCATACACTTTTTACACAATGGCAGACAGCGTGCCCTCGTTACACATAGCGGCAGACTGCGTGCCCTCGTTACACATAGCGGCAGACAGCGTGCACTTTTTACACGTTACGGCAGACAGCGTCCCCATTTTACACATTACGGCAGACAGCGTCCCCATTTTACACATTACGGCAGACACCATACACTTTTACACATAACGGCAGATAGCGTGCCCTTTTTACACATTACGGCAGGCAGATTCTACCTTTTTACACATAGCGGCAGGCAGATTCCCCATTTTTATACATAGCGGCAGGCAGATTCCCCATTTTTACACATTGCCGCAGGCAGATTCCCCATTTTTACATTGCGGCAGGCAGATTCCCCATTTTTACACATTGCGGCAGGCAGATTCCCCATTTTTACATTGCGGCAGGCAGATTCCCCATTTTTTACATTGCGGCAGGCAGATTCCCCATTTTTATACATAGCGGCAGGCAGTCCCGACTCCCCCCTTTTTACACATTGCGGCAGGCAGTCCCAACAAATAAAAAAAGAAAGAGACAGAAAGAAAGAAAGAAAGAAAGAAAGAAAGAAAGAAAGAAAGAAAGAAAGAAAGAAAGAAAGAAAGAAAGAAAGAAAGAAAGAAAGAAAGAAAGAAAGAAAGAAGAATTATACTTACCCTCTCTGTTGGCTCAGGCTCCTCGGTGCAGCTTCCCGGGCAGTAGAGAAGAAGGAGGAGGGAGGTGAAGGAGGGAGCCGCAGCAGCGCTGTGTTACTGGTGGAGGCGCTGCTGCTGCTGCCCCTCTGCTTCCCTATAGGCTGTTCTCAGAGACAGCCTATAGTGAAGCAGAGGAGCAGCAGCAGCAGCGCCTCCACCAGTAACAAAGCGCTGCTGCGGCTCTCTCCTTCACTGAGAGACTGTGACCTGTTTGTATATGAGGGAGGGAGGGACGGACCCTCCTCCCTCCTTCGTGTGCGGGTGGCCAGAATCGTTCCTTATGACGGGCGGGTCACGGGAGCGCTGGTGTGCGGCTGCGGCATGACATACAATGAGTCATTGTGACTCATTCATATAATGCCGGCCGGCGGCTGTGGGCCCTTGAGTGCGGCGGGGCCCCAGTGCAATGCACTGCCTGCCCCGCCAGTAGTTCCGCCCCTGCATGTTCTCATAAAAAAGAATAATAAATACATATGTGTAGAACAGTTTTTCTGGTTTTTATTTCAAAATACCCTTTGTGTTGGATAGAAGGAAAACTGTATGAAGATGTGGGTGATTTACTGAGGAGTCAGGAGATGACAGGTACCTAAAGGTATCTATATCATAAATAATGTTTCAAGGAATATGGGCGTACCCTTCTCACAGCAGATAAAAATAGTTTGAACTATGGCCCTCATTCCGAGTTGATCGGTCGCAAGGCGAATTTAGCAGAGTTACACACGCTAAGCCGCCGCCTACTGGGAGTGAATCTTAGCTTCTTAAAATTGCGACCGATGTATTCGCAATATTGCGATTACTAACTACTTAGCAGTTTCTGAGTAGCTCCAGACTTACTCTGCCTGTACGATCAGTTCAGTGCTTGTCGTTCCTGGTTGACGTCACAAACACACCCAGCGTTCGCCCAGGCACTCCCACCGTTTCTCCGGCCACTCCTGCGTTTTTTCCGGAAACGGTAGCGTTTTCAGCCACACGCCCCTGAAACGCCGTGTTTCCGCCCAGTAACACCCATTTCCTGTCAATCACATTACGATCGCCGGAGCGAAGAAAAAGCCGTGAGTAAAAATACTTTCTTCATAGTAAAGTTACTTGGCGCAGTCGCAGTGCGAACTTTGCGCATGCGTACTAAGCGGATTTTCACTGCGATGCGATGAAAAAGAACGAGCGAACAACTCGGAATGAGGGCCTATATCTGGGTTTCGTTTAGATTTTGGTATGTTAAAATCCCATGTCTCGAACCTCTTATATCAGGATGCTCCAGAAAATTGCCACCAATGCAGAATTGTATTTCAAGATTTTCTCTTACGTCCTAGAGGATGCTGGGGACTCCGTAAGGACCATGGGGTATAGACGGGCTCCGCAGGAGATAGGGCACCTAAAAAGAACTTTGACTATGGGTGTGCACTGGCTCCTCCCTCTATGCCCCTCCTCCAGACCTCAGTTAGATCTTGTGCCCAGAGGAGAATGGGTGCACTGCAGAGAGCTCTCCAGAGTTTTCTGTGGATAAGAATTTTGTTAGGTTTTTTATTTTCAGGGAGTCCTGTTGGCAACAGGCTCCCTGCATCGTGGGACTGAGGAGAGAGAAGCAGAGCTGGCTTGTCAAGTTGGGCTCTGTTTCTAGGCTACTGGACACCATTAGCTCCAGAGGGAGTCGGAACACAGGTCTCACCTGGGGTTCGTCCCGGAGCCGCGCCGCCGTCCTCCTCACAGATGCCGAAGATAGAAGCCGGGTGAGTATGAGAAGGCAGAAGACATCATAGGCGGCAGAAGACATCAGATCTTCATGAGGTAAGGCGCGCAGCGGTAAGCTGCGTGCCATTGCTCCCAGTCACACACACAGAGCAGCACACAGGGTGCAGGGCACAGGGGGGGGCGCCCTGGGCAGCAATAAACCTCACATTTGGGCACTGACAAGGTAGATTAGGCTGCTGGGCAGTAATTCTACGATCCCCCGCCATTTTCTATAAAAAAATCACCGGCCCCGAAGCCCGCCGTCGGGTGGGCGGAGCTTGATCCCCAGCACTAACCAGCGACATTTTCTCCACAGAAGCTGCATGAGGAAAACGCTGGCTCTCTGGTCTCTCCCCTGCTGAACATTCAGGCTGGAAAAAAGAGGAGGGGGGCATTTTGAGCGCAGTGAGTTGGAATCTGGTCATTTTATAGATATATAAAAGCGCTATCTGGTCATATCTTTCCAGTGTTATTAAGCGCTGGGTGTGTGCTGGCATACTCTCTCTCTGTCTCTCCTAAGGGCCTGGTTGGGGCTTTGTCCCCTTATAGGTTAATCCCTGTGTGTGTGTGGGGTGTCAGTACCTGTGTGTCGACATGTCTGAGGCGGAAGGCTTCTCCAAGGAGGCGGTGGAGCAAATGAGTGGTGTGTCCCCGTCGGTTGTGCCGACTCCGGATTGGATGGACATGTGGCATATGTTGAATGCAAGTGTGACATCTTTACAAAAAAGGCTTGATAAGGCTGAATTAGCGGGGACATCAGGGGGTCAATCCTCGGATTGGACCGACTCACAGGGCCCGTCGGGGTCTCAAAAGCGTCCCTTAACACAAGACACTACTACAGACACGGATTCTGACTCCAGTGTCGATTACGACGAAGTAAAATTGCACCCTAGGGTGACCAAAACCATTCAGTGTATGATTGTGGCAATAAGGGATGTGTTACATATTGAGGATGAACCCTCGGCCCCCGACACAAGAGTACACATGTTTAAGGAAAAGAAACAGATTATTAATTTTCCCACATCTCATGAATTAAATGATTTCTTTGGGAAAGCTTGGGAGACTCCGGACAAGAGACCGCAGATCCCCAAAATAATTTATATGGCATACCCCTTCCCTAAGCAGGACAGGGAGATTTGGGAATCATCCCCCACTGTGGACAAGGCCCTGACGCGCTTGTCCAAGAAAGTGGCGCTACCGTCTCCTGACACAGCGGTCCTTAAGGACCCTGCAGATCGCAGGCAAGAAACTTACCTTAAAGTGTATTTATTCTCATACGGGGGCTGTGCTAAGACCGACAATTGCGTCGGCATGGGTGTGTAGCGCAATTGCAGCTTGGACAGATGAGCTGACAGATCAATTTGATAATATGGATAAGGATACTATATTCTTAACTCTAGCCCACATAAAAGACGCAGTCTTATTTATGAGGGATGCTCAAAGGGACATTGGATTGCTAGCTTCTAGGGCCAATGCCATGTCTATCTCAGCGAGAAGATCCTTATGGACTCGCCAATGGACGGGTGATGCGGATTCCAAAAAACATATGGAAGTACTACCCTATAAGGGTGATGTATTGTTTGGGGATGGGCTGACGGACCTGGTTTCCACAGCTACAGCAGGTAAATCAAATTTTTTACCATATATTCCCCAACAGCAAAAGAAAGTAACACCCTATCAGATGCAGTCCTTTCAGTTGCACAAGTCCAGAAGAGGTCGGGGATCCTCTTTCCTCGCCAGAGGTAAGGGCAGAGGCAAAAGAGCACCTGCTTCGGCAGGTGCCCAGGAACAAAAGTCCTCCCCGGCTGCTCCAAAACCCACAGCATGACGCTGGGGCTCCCCTGAGGGAGTCCGCACCGGTGGTGGCACGTCTTTGACTTTTCAGTCAGGCCTGGGTCAGTTCAGACCTGAATCCCTGGGTGTTGGAAATAGTTTCCCAGGGTTACAAATTGGAATTCGAGGAGGTGCCCCCGCGCCGATTTTTCAAATCGGCCCTACCAGCTTCCACATCGGAAAGGGATATAGTGTTAGCTGCAATTCAAACGCTGTGTATACAGCAAGTGATAATCAAGGTTCCCCTGCACCAGCAGGGAAGAGGTTACTACTCAACCCTATTTGTGGTCCCAAAACCGGACGGTTCGGTCAGACCTATTTTGAATCTGAAATCCCTAAACCTGTACATAAAAAGATTCAAATTCAAAATGGAATCACTCAGAGCGATAATAGCCAACATGGAGGAGGGGGAGTTTATGGTGTCTCTGGACATAAAGGATGCGTACCTTCATGTCCCCATATATGCCCCCCATCAGGAATACCTGAGATTCGCTGTACAGGATTGTCATTACCAATTTAAGACGTTGCCGTTCGGACTCTCCACGGCCCCGAGGATTTTCACCAAGATAATGGCGGAAATGATGGTGGTCCTGCGCAAGCATGGAGTCACAATTACCCCATACTTGGACGATCTCCTGATAAAAGCGAGATCAAGGGAGAAATTGCTGAGCAGTGTGGCGCTCTCTCTGAGAGTGCTCAAGAAACATGGTTGGATTCTAAATCTACCGAAGTCACAGTTGATTCCGACAACTCGACTACTGTTCCTAGGTATGATACTGGATACGGAACAAATGAAGGTCTTCCTCCCAATAGAGAAAGCCCAAAACATCCAGAACATGATCAGAGACCTGTTAAAACCGAAAAGGGTGTCAGTTCACCAATGCACTTGAGTTCTGGGAAAAATGGTGGCGTCCTACGAGGCCATTCCCTTCTGAAAGGTTCCATGCAAGGACTTTTCAATGGGACCTTCTGGACAAGTGGTCGAGGTCCAATCTGCACTTACATCGGAAAATAACTCTGTCCCCAGGGGCCAGAGTGTCCCTCCTGTGGTGGTTGCAAAGTGTTCACCTCCTGGAGGGTCGCAGGTTCGGAATTCAGGATTGGATCCTGGTTACCAGGAACGCGAGCCTCCGAGGATGGGGAGCAGTCACATAGGGGGAAAAATTTCAGGGTCTTTGGTCAGACCAGGAGTCCTGTCTACACATCAATGTGTTGGAACTCAGGGCCATTTACAACGGCCTTCGACAAGCGGAGAGTCTTCTTCGAAACCTGCCGGTTCTGATTCAATTAGACAATGTCACAGCAGTGGCTCATGTGAACCGCCAAGGCGAGACAAGAAGCAGAGTCGTAATGGCGGAAGCCACAAGGATCCTTCGCTGGGCGGAAAATCATGTAAGCACTCTGTCGGCTGTCTTCATTCCGGGAGTGGACAACTGGGAAGCAGACTTCCTCAGCAGACACGATCTCCATCCAGGAGAGTGGGGACTTCATCAAGAAGTCTTTGCAGACGTAACGCGTCTTTGAGGAACTCCTCAAATAGACATGATGGCATCACGCCTCAACAAAAAGCTTCGGAGGTATTGTGCCAGGTCTCGGGACCCTCAGGTCCCACCCACCGTGGGTGTTCAAATCGGTCTACGTGTTTCCTCCTCTTCCTCTCATCACAAAAGTGTTGAGGATCATAAGACGAAGAAGAGTACAGACGATACTCGTTGTCCCAGACTGGCCTCGAAGGGCCTGGTACTCGGATCTACAAGAGATGCTCACAGGGGATCCCTGGCCTCTTCCTCTGAGGGAAGAGCTGTTGCAACAGGAGCCCTGTGTATTTCAAGACTTACCGCGGTTACGTTTGACGGCATGGCGGTTGAACGCCGAATCCTAGCAAAAAAAGGGGATTCCGGAAGAGGTCATCCCTACTTTAATAAAGGCTAGGAAGGAGGTGACGGTAAAACATTATCACCGTATCTGGCGAAAGTATGTGTCTTGGTGTGAGACCAAGAATGCACCTACGGAAGATTTTCTTCTGGGTCGTCTTCTCCACTTCCTACAGACAGGAGTGGATACGGGCCTGAAATTAGGCTCTGTTAAGGTACAGATTTCGGCCCTCTCTATTTTCTTTCAGAAGGAATTGGCTTCTCTTCCGAAGTCCAGACGTTTGTAAAGGGAGTGCTGCACATCCAGCCCGCTTTTGTGCCTCCGGTGGCACCATGGGACCTGAACGTGGTGTTGCAGTTCCTAAAATCACACTGGTTTGAACCGCTTAACAAGGTTGAGTTGAAATTTCTTACCTGGAAGGTGGTCATGTTGTTGGCCTTAGCATCAGAAAGGCGAGTGTCAGAATTGGCGGCTTTGTCACACAAGAGCCCCTACTTGATTTTTCATGTGGATCGAGCTGAATTGAGGACACGTCTGCAATTTTTGCCTAAAGTGGTTTCTTCATTCCATATGAATCAACCTATTGTGGTGCCTGTGGCTACAAGTGACCTGGAGGATTCCAGATCTCTGGACGTAGTCAGGGCCTTAAAGATTTATTTAGCCCGGACGGCTAGAATTAGGAAAACAGAGGCTCTGTTTGTCTTGTATGCTGCTAATAAGATTGGCGCACCTGCTTCGAAGCAGACTATTGCTCGCTGGATCTGTAATACGATTCAGCAGGCTCATTCTACGGCTGGATTGTCGGTACCAAATTCAGTTAAAGCCCATTCCACTAGGAAGGTGGGCTCTTCTTGGGCGGCTGCCCGAGGCGTCTCGGCATTACAGCTTTGCCGAGCGGCGACTTGGTCGGGGTCAAACACTTTTGCTAAATTCTAGAAGTTTGATACCCTGGCTGATGAGGACCTAGTGTTTGCTCAGTCGGTGCTGCAGAGTCATACGCACTCTTCCGCCCGATTGGATGCTTTGGTATAAACCCCATGGTCCTTACGGAGTCCCCAGCATCCTCTAGGACGTAAGAGAAAATAAGATTTTAAACCTACCGGTAAATCTATTTCTCCTAGTCCGTAGAGGATGCTGGCCGCCCGTCCCAGTGCAGAAACTCTGCAAGACTTGTATATAGTTGTTGCTTACATAAGGGTTATGTTACAGTTGGAATAGGTCTTGGAACGTTACTGTTGTTTGTTCATACTGTTAACTGGTTATGTATGTTCCAGGTTACATGGTATGATTGGTGTGGGCTGGTATGAATCTTGCCCTGGGATTGCTAAATCCTGCCTTGTATTGTCCATCTCCTCTGGGCACAGTTCTCTAACTGAGGTCTGGAGGAGGGGCATAGAGGGAGGAGCCAGTGCACACCCATAGTCAAAGTTCTTTTTAGGTGCCCTATCTCCTGCGGAGCCCGTCTATACCCCATGGTCCTTACGGAGTCCCCAGCATCCTCTACGGACTAGGAGAAATAGATTTACCGGTAGGTTTAAAATCTTATTTTTTTATAAATCCCAACAGATGGGATATTTTCAAAACACCATATAAAAAACATTCAAGTCGCAATGAGATTTTTGTAAAGGCAACAGGGCAGCAATACAAAATGATCAAAGTATCAAAAATAAAAATGATCCAAAGGTATTTTTCAGATACTCCAGTGGAGTCATAAAAGTCATACCTAAGATGCTGAAGTTTGGAAAAACGGCTGTTCACACTTCTAACTCTGTCAACGCGTTTCGGCCTTTATCCACAGGATTTTTGCCCCTGCCCCTCCTTTCTTTTTAATGATCCGAGGAGACATCAGTGAACAGCCCAGAAGCCACGCCCCCAGTGCTCAGACTCAGATCAGAGACCCAGAAGCCACGTGTCAGGTTCGGTTTTGTTTGTGTCCCCGGAGGGGGCGCTAGTGGGTCAGTGGAGGTTGGAGGGAAGAAGTGAGGAGGCTGAATTGGGTTTCTGCGCATGGGCGCAATGATGTTTTATTAACTGAAAAGTTCACACAATAAGGCAGCAGAAATAAACAGTAAGGAATGCAATGATAATGGTGCAGCGTAAAAGCTGAGAGTCTATGGCAAATGTAATATGACAGTATGATGAATGAGTTCACTGGTATGGGAACCAGAGTTGTTTAAAACGTGGAGCCAGCAGAGATGGTGATATATGGGTAGCAAACCTGGTAGCAGATGCAGGAGACTTGGTAAAAGTTCACAGTGCAGTTGATGAGGCACAGGCAGCTAGCAAGCTGCTTCACAGGTGAGGTGATGGAATGCACCTGGAGAGAGAGAGTCTCTACTGCTGAGGCTGAAGCACACTGTGGATGTAGATAGGTGTGGAGCCAGATAGTAAACGCAGGGATTGCTGATGCTTGTAGTTCCACGGAGATGCAGGAAGGTAACCAGGAACACGGAGGAACAGGAAGGTAACCAGGAACACGGAGGATCCAGGAAGGTAACCAGGAACACGGAGGATCCAGGCACATGGGTCGCAGGAGTGACACAAAGTTCAGGACAACTACAGCCTCATCCTGCAGCTTCTGATATACCCCCTGGTGTGCAGGCATTGGCTGGAGTGGAACGAGGAGGTGCGGCCAAGCTCCAGATTGGCCGCCGCACTCAGACTGATGGAAACTGTCATGGCGGCGCCCATGCCGCGGCCCAGCGGGAACGCGGCGTGCTCTCACGCCTGCTGACAACAGGAGTGCTCCCAGGCCTAGGATGACGTCCGGCGACAGGGAGTCGGGTGACAGCAAAATGTAGGGACCCCGGACGGAGTCCGCACCAACGGACAGATGTAACTGTGGTGAGTCGATTCCTGACAGTACCCCCTCCTTTATGGGTGGGCACCGAACACCCACGTGGCTTGGAAGGGTGAGTTCTGTGGAAGACACGGACTAACCTTGGAGCATGGACGTCTGAAGAATTCACCCAGCTTCTCTCCTCAGGACCATAACCGGACCAGTCGATGAGGTATTGCAGACGACCGTACCGGCAACGAGAAACTTCTCTATTTCAAACTCTACGCCCCGCTGGGTTCGTATTCTGGGACCAACTGGAAGAGCTCTTTGGAAGCGATTCAGGACTAACGGTCTGAGGAGAGAGACATGAAAGGCATTAGGAATTCGTAACGAAGGAGGCAATTTGAGTTTGTAAGCCACAGGACTGATGACTCTTTCGATGGTGAAGGGACCGATGAAGCGCGGTGCGAACTTCATCGATGGCACTCTAAGACGGAGGTTCCGAGTGGAGAGCCAAACCTTGTCACCTGGCTTCAGGCTAGGAACTGCACGTCTTTTACGGTCAGCAAAGAACTTATATCGACTGGAAGCTTTCTTGAGGGAAGCATGAATCTTCTTCCAGGTTGAAGAGAACTGACCCAAAACAGCAGTGGCGGCAGGAACATCGATGTTAGGAAGATCTTGAAAATCCGGAACACGAGGATGTTGTCCATATACAGCAAAGAATGGAGTTGTTTCTGTAGCAGTATGGTAGCGGAAGTTGTGGGCAAATTCGGCCCACGGAAGCAGATCCAACCAGTCATCCTGAGAAGATGAAACATAAAGTCTTAAAAAGGTTTCCAACTCTTGGTTTACCCTCTCTGTCTGCCCATTTGTCTGAGGGTGGTAAGCTGACGAAAACTTGAGGCTAACTTGCATGGCAGAACAAAGAGCTCTCCAAAACCTTGCCACGAACTGAACTCCACGGTCGGATATAATTTCAGTGGGCAGTCCATGTAAACGGAAAATCTCCCGTAGGAAGATTTGAGCAAGTTTTGGGGCAGAAGGGAGACCCTGGAGAGGAACAAAATGAGCCATTTTGGTAAACCGGTCAACCACAACCCAGATGGTATTATATCCTTGAGAAGAGGGAAGGTCGGAGATGAAATCCATGGACAGGTGTGACCAGGGACGGCTGGGAACAGATAATGGCTGTAACTGACCTGCTGGAGACTGACGAGGAGTCTTGTGCTGCGCACACTTAGGACAGGATGCCACAAAGTCTTTGATGACGACTTTCATCTTCGGCCACCAGTATGTCTTGGAGAGGAACTTGAAGGTCTTTAGGACACCAGGATGCCCAGTGAATTTGGACTGATGAGCCCAAGACAGCAACTTGGGACGAAGTTCTGGGGAAACAAAAGTCTTACCAGGAGGCGGAGCAGGAGAAACTTGAGATGAAGCAAATACGACTGGATTCAGGATGGAATGCGGAACTGGATCGGACGTCCCTTCTTCGGACTCCATAGATCGGGACAAAGCGTCTGCTTTGATATTCTGGGAACCTGGGCGGAAATGAAGCTTAAAGTTAAAACGAGAGAAGAACATAGCCCACCGGGACTGGCGAGGATTAAGACACTGGGCTGCCTTTAAGTAAAGCAGATTTTTATGATCCGTATAGATGTTGAACGGAAATTTGGCTCCTTCCAGGAGATACCTCCATTCCTCAAGGGCCAGCTTGATCGCCAGTAGTTCTTGGTCACCAATGGAATAGTTAACTTCTGCAGGAAGGAATTTACGAGAATAAAATCCACAAGGGTGAATCTTCCCATCAGTTCCCTTCTGGGAGAGAACAGCTCCAACTCCTACTGTGGAAGCATCCACCTCCAACTCGAATGGCTTGTTAACATCTGGTTGAGACAGAACTGGAGCAGACATAAAAGCCAGCTTGATTTTTTGAAACGCAGCTAAAGCCTCTTCTGACCAGTTGGAATGTTCTGCCCCCTTCCGAGTTAAGTTGGTAATAGGAGCGATGAGAGTTGAGAATCCTCGGATAAACTTCCTATAATAATTAGCGAATCCCAGGAATCGCTGAATGGACTTGAGAGTATTCGGAATGGACCAATTGGCAATAGCTTCCAACTTTGTCGGGTCCATCTGGAGATCCGATCCGGAAATTATATACCCCAGGAAGGGTATGGAAGAAACTTCAAAAGTACACTTGGACAACTTGCCGTAGAGACGGTTCTCACGAAGACGTCGGAGGACCTCACGGACTTGTAGACGATGAGAAGAGATATCTTGGGAGAAGATGAGGATATCATCCAGGTAAACTACAATATACTTATACAGAACGTCACGGAAGATTTCGTTAACGAAGTGCTGGAATACTGCTGGGGCATTGCTCAACCCGAATGGCATTACCAGGTACTCGTAATGACCATCTCGAGTATTAAAAGCTGTCTTCCATTCGTCACCACTACGGATTCTGATGAGATTATAGGCACCGCGGAGATCTAACTTGGTGAAGATGCGGGCTCCCTTGACTCTATCAAACAACTCAGTGATGAGGGGTAATGGATAGCTATTTTTGATGGTAATGTCATTGAGACCCCGGTAGTCGATGCAGGGACGTAATCCTCCATCCTTCTTTTTAACAAAGAAAAAGCCCGCACCAGCGGGTGAAGATGAGGGGCGGATGAATCCCTTCTGTAAGTTCTCCCTGATGTAATCGCTCATCGCCTCGGTTTCAGGAACAGATAACGGATACATACGCCCCCTAGGTGGTTTTTTGCCGGGAAAGAGGTCAATGGGGCAATCCCACTCTCTATGGGGCGGCAGAACATCAGCAGCCTTTTCACTGAAGATGTCAGAGAAATCTTGGTAGGCCACAGGAAGACTTGACTGGGACTTGACTTCAGAAGACCTTATAGGGTAAACTTGAGCTAAGCAGGACTGACGGCAATGTGAACCCCAGGAAGTGAGTTGTAATGTGGACCAATCAATCCGCGGATTATGTAGTTGGAGCCAGGGCATACCCAACACAATCTCCTGGGTTGCCTGAGGAATAACTAAAAACTTTATTAATTCAGAATGCAGGAACCCGACTCCCAGTACCACTGGCTTGGTCTGGTGAGAGATATAGCCCTTGGAAATTCGGCTACCATCCACTGCAGTAATGGATATGAGAGTTCGCAGACAGGCAAATGAAACTTATCTACTGCAGCTTGAGTGATAAAATTTCCCGCGGCTCCACAGTCCACCAACGCAGTTGCAGATTGGAGTCCAGCCGTAGTCTCTAAAGTCACAGGAAGAATAAGGTCTTGGTTTGAAGGAGCTTGTCTAGAAGATCCCAACTTGACTCCTCCTTTACAAGTCAGGATCTGGCGTTTCCCGAACGCACTGTACAAGAATTGATTTGGTGACCTGTAGCCGCACAATAAAGACACAGTCTCTCACGGAGTCTTCTTGACCGCTCCTCAGGAGTTAAGCATAATTAATTTGCATAGGCTCATCAGAAGGTGGAGGCTGAAATTGTACTGAAGGTACCATTCTTGACTTGCGAGGCTCACTACGAGCACGCTCACTGTTACGTTCGCGAATGCGAGAGTCCAACTTGATGCACAGAGAGATTAGTTCAGACAATTGCTCAGGGATATCACGGGTTGCCAGTTCATCCTTGATCCGATCCGAAAGTCCATGCCAGAAGGCTGCTACCAGGGCTTGGTTATTCCACTGGATCTCTGCGGCTAACGTCTGGAACTGGATGACATATTGGCCCATACTCCGGGTACCTCGACGAAGCTGAATAAGATCTGCAGAGGCTGATGTTGCCCGACCCGGTTCGTCAAAGATGCGTCTGAAGGTTGACACAAATTCAGCGTAGTTGTTCATCAGAGGGTCAGCACGTTCCCACAGAGGAGACACCCAACTCAAGGCAGAACCAGAGAGCAGTGAGATAATGTAGGCAACCTTGGATCTTGGCGTGGGGAAATTGTGTGATAATAACTCAAACTGGATTTCACATTGGTTAAGGAACCCGCGGCATAGCTTCGGACTGCCATCATATTTGCTGGGCACGGGCAGGTGCAAGCGTGACACTGGAGCTGATGCAGCCGACATTGAAGAACTCACAGCACTTGCAGGTGCTGGGGTAACTGGAACTGGAGAAGCAGGTACACTAGGCAGGGATTGTTGCAGTGTATCAATCCGGGAGGACATTCCTTGCAGGAACTGAAACATCTGCTGCTGCACAGCCTCTTGACCATCCAAGCGGGAGACCAGATTTTGTAAGGCCCCTGACCCCACACTCTGACCACCGTCCGAGTCCATCGGTCCTGAACTTACTGTCAGGTTCGGTTTTGTTTGTGTCCCCGGAGGGGGCGCTAGTGGGTCAGTGGAGGTTGGAGGGAAGAAGTGAGGAGGCTGAATTGGGTTTTTGCGCATGGGCGCAATGATGTTTTATTAACTGAAAAGTTCACACAATAAGGCAGCAGAAATAAACAGTAAGGAATGCAATGATAATGGTGCAGCGTAAAAGCTGAGAGTCTATGGCAAATGTAATATGACAGTATGATGAATGAGTTCACTGGTATGGGAACCAGAGTTGTTTAAAACGTGGAGCCAGCAGAGATGGTGATATATGGGTAGCAAACCTGGTAGCAGATGCAGGAGACTTGGTAAAAGTTCACAGTGCAGTTGATGAGGCACAGGCAGCTAGCAAGCTGCTTCACAGGTGAGGTGATGGAATGCACCTGGAGAGAGAGAGTCTCTACTGCTGAGGCTGAAGCACACTGTGGATGTAGATAGGTGTGGAGCCAGATAGTAAACGCAGGGATTGCTGATGCTTGTAGTTCCACGGAGATGCAGGAAGGTAACCAGGAACACGGAGGAACAGGAAGGTAACCAGGAACACGGAGGATCCAGGAAGGTAACCAGGAACACGGAGGATCCAGGCACATGGGTCGCAGGAGTGACACAAAGTTCAGGACAACTACAGCCTCATCCTGCAGCTTCTGATATACCCCCTGGTGTGCAGGCATTGGCTGGAGTGGAACGAGGAGGTGCGGCCAAGCTCCGGATTGGCCGCCGCACTCAGACTGATGGAAACTGTCATGGCGGCGCCCATGCCGCAGCCCAGCGGGAACGCGACGTGCTCTCACGCCTGCTGACAACAGGAGTGCTCCCAGGCCTAGGATGACGTCCGGCGACAGGGAGTCGGGTGACAGCAAAACGTAGGGACCCCGGACGGAGTCCGCACCGACGGACAGATGTAACTGTGGTGAGTCGATTCCTGACACCACGCCTCAAGTGCTCAGACTCAGAGCCCCAGATGCTGTGCCACATGCTCAGCTTCAAATCAGAAGTCAGGATGTGTGTCCTGCCTGAGGATCTGACAACTGCAGAGGATGCCAGATGGAGTATGGAGGAGCAACAGGAGCCTAACACAGGGCACAGCATAAAGGTAAGCACCTGCTGGGTTAGGGGGTGATGGGACAGGTAATTGATCGTGCCCCCTCTGGATTTGCCCCTGGCTGAGGGGCACGATAGCGCCCCCACATCTGTGCCACCATCATTTGCATAAGGGGGTACAGTCACACCTACCCACAATTAAGGAACACCCCTCAAATCCATACTCAAGCCTACCACAGCTCTCTACACCCCTGAGTAGGACCTTTACAGTAGCGGAGTTGAAGTGTAAGGGAAGGGTCCTTGGATCAATTATAGAATTAATAAAATTAGAAAGTCTATCTACAATGCAGGGGCATAGTGTTTAAAAAAAATCCTCCACTAAATCCGTTAAGGCCAGGAGATTTCATTGGTTTCAAAGTTTGGCCAATCTCAGAGGTTGTAATCAGATATAGGGGTATATGCAATTCCGGACGAATTGCGCCTTTTTTTCGTCCGTTTTAAAATTCGCCTGTACTCGACAGCCGCAGCCCCCCCGCCGGGACCATGAATTCACGTTTGCAGCCCTTTATTAGGGCTTGTTTGCTGCGTGCTCAGCAGCCATTTTGTGAACCTGCAGAGAGGTGTGTGGAGGTGCAGAGCTAGCAAATTGGTTGTTTGCTGTGGTATCGTTTGGACACCCAGCAGGCTTTAATCCAGGACAGACAGGAGGATACCTGTTACCCCGGAGGAGAGTCGTTTTTGGAGCTATTTCTAGATTTTTAGGTAAGTACCACATGTGGGTCTGGTGTTGCATGTATGCGTTTGTGTAGTGGGGGTTGCCATGAGGTGTACATGGGGTGTTTGGGGTATGTCTTTGGGGTGTTTGGGGTATGTATATATATGTGTGCAGGTATGTGTATAGCTCCTGCTTGTATTGCTGCATTTTTGGGGGGAGTTTTGTGTTTTGGGGTAGTTTTTCACGTTGTTTTTTTTCATAAAATGACTTTTTGGGCCATGCTTTAGCATTGGTGTACCTCCAGCATGTGCAGGGATGTTTTTTGTCTTGTTTGGGGTGATTTTAGTGCGTGTCGGTATCAATGTGGTCGACATGTGATGTCGTTTGTTTGCTAAAACAGGTTTTTTTGCTCCTATTTTAGCACTGGTGTACCTCCAGCATGTGCAGGGATGCTTTTTGGCTTGTTTGGGGTGACTTGGAGCAAGTTTGTGTCGGCCATGCGGTCGACATGTCATGTCGTTTGTTTGCCAAACATGTTTTATTGCTCCTATTTTAGCACTGGTGTACCTCCAGCATGTGCAGGGATGCTTTTTGGCTTGTTTGGGGTGACTTGGAGCAAGTTTGTGTCGGCCATGCGGTCGACATGTCATGTCGTTTGTTTGCCAAACATGTTTTTTGGATCCTATTTTAGCACTGGTGTACCTCCAGCATGTGCAGGGATGCTTTTTGGCTTGTTTGGGGTGACTGTGTGTGTCAGCCATTTTGTGTGTGTCAGCCATTTTGTGTGAGTCAGCCATTTTGTGTGTGTGTCAGCCATTGTTGACCTCCAGTATGTGCAGGGATGCTTGTACGGGGGTTTTGTCTTATTTGGCTGTTTTGTTTTTTCAATTTTTTTAAATTTTTTTTTAATGTGTGTTTGGTCCTGCTTGAGAACTAGGGTCCCAGCAGCATGACCTGTGGTTGCATGTAATTTTGTAATGTGTGTTAAATTTGTAAAAATATATTTTTTTTCTTTTTACAACAGAGATGTCCAGAGACAAGCGGCCCCGATCCCCCCCATTCCCCCCACCCCTCAGAAGAACTTTCCCTGCATAGCAACGAGGAGTGGGAGCCGACCCAGGAGGAGGATACGACCGACCAGGCATGCAGTGACCAGCCGCGGTCGTCAAGGGACCAAATGGAGAAGTCAAAGAAAAAGAAAAAGCCTAGACAGGTAAATACTGACAACACCTGCAGACACAATAGCATCCAACTTGACACACCCTAGTTTGCGCACTGCCATGAACACCTACAGGTATCTTTGCGCACTGCCAGGGATACTGACACTCACAGGTACATACCGATCTTAGTAAATGCATGGGTTTTTTTTTTAATCCCTAAAGGCAAGAAGCCAGCCAGAGGAGCAGTCAGAGGAGGAAGCCTCTGGTGAAGATGCAGGACTGAAGAAGCCGCGTGGACCCAGATACACTGAGGCGGAAAACTGTGCCCTAGTGGATGGCGTCGACGGGTCCTACGACGTTCTGTATGGACCAAGGGCACAGTCCACAGCAGCTAAGACCAAGCGAAACATCTGGGATGCCATCGCGAGACAAGTCACTGCAGTATCTGGAAACCGCCGGAGCACCAGAAACTGCATGAAGCGGTATAGTGATTGCCGCAGACAGACCAAGAAGAAGATGGGGATTCAGCGCCGACATGAGACAGCTACGGGAGGTGGTCCGGCTCTCAATCTGAAGTGGCTACCCTGGGAGAACGTTATTAGAAGGCGCATGAACCCTGCCATGGTCGAAGGAGTTCGTGGAGGTGTGGACTCTAGCCGTCATGCTGGCTTTCCCGAGGAGGAAGAACCGCCCAGAAGACGGAAGACGGCGGGAGACAAGCAGTCCAAAAGGAGGCCTGATGGTAAGAATACATTCAGATGAGCTGTTCTAAATCTTTTTTTTTTTTATTTGCTAATGTGTTTTGTTTTTTTTCCACAGACACGCCTACCCAGAGGACATCACCTGCGCGCAGGACATCGCCAGCGCGCGAACCATTACCTGCGCAGCAGGCATCGACAGCAGCGCGCGGACCATCACCTGCGCAGCAAGCACCGGGAGCGTGCAGACCATCACCTGCGCGCCACACATCGTCATCGCGCAGAAAGTCACCTGCGCGCCAGACGTCGTCAGCGCGCAGACCATCACCTGCGCGCCAGACATCAGCGCGCAGAACGTCACCTGTGCGCCAGACACCGTCGGCGACCACACCACCAGATGGGCGCCAAACTACAGCTCCTGCGCGCAGGCCATCACCAGCTCATCTCTCCAGGAGCTCTGGGACTGTGACCGAAGAGCCTCAACAAGACACTACCCTTGTGGACCCATCACCCGACTTGTTTGAGTCTACAGGGTTAACGGATGAGACTTTTCTTGGGTTTGAAGACAGCCGTGCAGAAGTATCCAGCCGGACCCTTGAAAAGTCTCCAGAATTGAGGACAAGCGAAGCTCCTGGAGCAACGGCACCTCAGGATGGAGAAGGTTTGTATTTACTTTTTTGGGGGGGGGGGGTGGGGGGGTGCAACAGTTTTGTATAGTTTATTAACTTTAATATTTTTTTTCTATTGCAAACAGAGGTGCCATGGACCAGCAGAGGACTTGCGTCGGGGATTGGTCTCTACTACAGGCCGAATCTCCTACAGGATTCGTCAGAGGATGACGAGGTGGAAGTGCAGCAGCCTGCTGTTTCTACATCCCTGTGTAAGTAAATATCGAATTGTGAGCCTTCAAACAAATGTATGAATGTGTATAATAATTTCTAATTTTCTTTTCAGCTGCACAAATGCAATTGGTGGCAGACGTACAGGAAGGGCAGGATCCCTCAAATGTTCAGAGGGTACACACCCTGGCATCCCACATTACTTCCCGCCAGGATACTTACACGAATGTCGTTGAAACCAGACTGGACGCCATTGAGAAGACAATAGAGAAGATTGCAAACAGTCTGGTTGAAATGCAAAAGGCTCATGCCGACAGCACGGCCGAAATGCAAAAGACCAGACGAGAAGATCACAGGGAGACTATGGACATCCCTTCACGTTCTGGCCACATCCATCAACCGGCTGGTGGAGAACACATCATGCCTGGCACACAGCACTGACAACATGTCGGAGAGCCAACGACATTCGGCATCCAGCCAACAGATCATCGCAACCACACTGCAGATGATGTACGATAATCTCCCAGAGCTAGCTCATCAACACGCTGGTGATCCACCACTTCCGCCATCACAAGCCACATGGACGCCTCCTTCCCTTCCTCCACCACCATCCTGGTATAGACGGTCACAGCTGTACCAAGGATATACAGGGATGTACCCCACCCACCAGATGCCTCCACCACCAACACCGGCCGCAACATCTACACCTGCACAGGCACCGAGGCCAAGTCAACACAGTCAACACACTCCCCAGCCGCCCAGGGCATCGACGCCCCATCAGGAGGAAGAAGAGGATCCGGACAGACAACCACCATAAGCCCGGTCGTATTGTTTTATTTACTGTTATGTTTTTCATGTATCCCTTTCTCCCCCTCCCATTAGTTTGTTTTTTTTCTTACTATTGTTTTCTATTTGTGTTGGGCTCCCCCACCCGTGACCGGGTACTACCAAGGAGCTTTATGTCTAGGCATACATGCGCGGGCATGTATGCGGGCGCGTGTGGTAACGGATGAAAGCTCCTTGTGGCTACATGTATGATGGGCCAAAGAGCTTTTTTTTTTAACCACTTTTTTTTTTAACAAAAAATCCTTTTTGTATTGGTGTACAATAGGCTTTCACTGTTGTGTGAATTTACTATTCACTAGTGTTTGTTTTTGGCTTATTCATAGGATTGGGTGGAAAATTGAAGTGGACGGCATAGTTCGTGTTGTGCGTACCAAGGTGAGTAAAGCAATGTTTCAATGTAAATATTCAAGAAACTTTTGACCGCCTGCCCTTGTGAAACCACACAGCCCAGCAATGGGTCATGCTGGGCTGTGTGGTTCCACAAGTGCAGGCGTGTCAAAGTGCTGACCACTGACACCACTATTCCACTTTGGACCGCCTGCCTTTGTGGAACCACACAGCCCAGCAATGGGTCATGCTGGGCTGTGTGGTTCCACAAGTGCAGGCGTGTCAAAGTGCTGACCACTGACACCACTATTCCACTTTGGACCGCCTGCCTTTGTGGAACCACACAGCCCAGCAATGGGTCATGCTGGGCTGTGTGGTTCCACAAGTGCAGGCGTGTCAAAGTGCTGACCACTGACACCACTATTCCACTTTGGACCGCCTGCCTTTGTGGAACCACACAGCCCAGCAATGGGTCATGCTGGGCTGTGTGGTTCCACAAATGTTCTTGGGAAAGGAATGAACATGACATCATTACTGTCTTTACTTAATGTTTTTTTTCCCACAGATATCTATCTACACAAGAAAAGAATGTAAAGAAGAACAAACTACTTTTTTGTTTTATTACATTTCATTTTTTATTTCAAAAATAAAATACAATTTTATATATTTCTTCAATAAATTTTTAAAATTAGAAGATTTCTGTGGTTTTTATTTCAATTATTAGTAAATACAATGTTAAATATGAGATGCAGTGGTATTGTGTTAGGTCGCCCATGGTACAGCAAGGGAACTGTTGTGTCCCTTTTCATCCATGAGGATTCAAGCCACTTGGGAAGGATACTCCGCAAGACCTGTGGAAGAGAATAGTGTGAGGTTCCAGCTATTGGTAGTGTCACCCTTCTATGGAAAAGGTAAAGGTACAAGCAACACGACACAAGCAGATTACAGCGGCCCCAAATGCAACCCTCCGGCACTTGCGTAACTACACATCCAAACATTCCCTGACGCAGCGTAAGCATTGCTGTCAGGGCATGATTGGATGTGCAGTTTTGCAAATGCTGGAGGGCTACACTTGGGACACGCCGGGGTGACTTTGGACAAGAGGGAGTTTTGGGCAATACATCTCACCTGAGCAGGGTTGTCTGCAACATGGCGGAGGTTCAGGTCCACATCACAAGTAGGTCGCCCATGGAACATCAGGGGAAATGTCGTGTCTCTTCACATCCGCGCCACTTGGGAAGGATACTCCGCAAGACCTGTGGAAGAGAATAGTATGAGGCTCCAGCTATTGGTAGTGTCACCCTTCTATTTGACCGCGGGTAACCCCACCGCTGACCACAAAGTTCCCACCATTGAAACTAATGGAGGGAGCTGTGCGATGCGCTGTCTGCCAGCTCAGACGCGCAAAGCCAATCAGGAGAGTGCCACGAAGTGGCGCTTCCTGATTGGCTGAAGGGACCTTTCTATGACATGAGTCACGGGGGGGTCTCTGCATTCGGGGAAAGGGGTCCCATGTGTAAACATGGGACCCCTTTCAGTCCGTCTGGTTCGGGTTAATGCGGTTTGTTTTTTTGCCAAGTACGTGGATTATAATAAAAGACCAGACACTGGATCAGGTGAGTATAATTTTATTTTCAGGTACCCCGGACGTCGACATTGGAGACGAGGCCAGAGTCGGCGTGTCAACATAGGTAAGTATGTGTGTCAGCATGTATGTAATAAAGTTATACTTTCACGGTGTCTGTGTCCTGTTTTTATTTGGGTATTTTTTTGCAGTAGAACTACAGGTACCAGCGGGCCCGTTTCCCCCCCGCATGCTGGTACTTGTGGTTCTCCAAGTACCGGCTTGTGGGGAGGCTTGCTGGGACTTGTAGTTCTTCTGCAAAAAAAAAACAATATTCTTACATTTTACTCAAGGCTATCAGCCCCCCATCCGCAGCCCTTGGATGGGGGGGACAGCCTCGGGCTTCACCCCTGGCCCTTGGGTGGCTCGGGGGGGGGGGACCCCTTGATTGAAGGGGTCCCCACTCCTCCAGGGTACCCCGGCCAGGGGTGACTAGTTGGATATTTAATGCCACGGCCGCAGGGCGCTGTATAAAAGTGACCCCCGGCTGTGGCATCTGTCCAGCTAGTGGAGCCCGGTGCTGGTGTAAAAAATACGGGGGACCCCTACTCTTTTTGTCCCCTGTATTTTTTGCACCAGGACCAGGCGCAGAGCCCGGTGCTGGTTGTTAAAATACGGGGGATCCCCTGTCAGTTTTTCCCCCGAATTTTTAGAACCAGGACCGGCTCGAAGAGCCCGAGGCTGGTTATGCTTAGGAGGGGGGACCCCACGCATTTTTTTTTCTGATTTTTACCATTCCATTTAAAAAAAATAATAATAATATTTTTAAAAATATATAAATAATACTTGTGCCTCCAAAATAGACAAACCAAGTACCTAATCCCTTCTAATATAAATAGATATGCTATTACCAATAAAAAACACACAAAAAAAACATGTTTTTAAATTTTTTTATTAGATTCCCCCAGCCAAGTGTGGCGGATTGAAAATGACGAATTTACTGTCTAAAAGCACTGTTGTCGAATTTACAATCTTCAATTGAATATACTTTTGTCGAATTGCCGCATTTGTACCATTGCAGAAATGTCGAATTTGACAAATGTCGAATTTCAAAAAGTCGAATTTTGATAGTCCGTTTTTTTGACGAAAAGTACTGAATTGCATTGTCGAATTTTTTTTTTTGGGGCGAAAATGTCCCGTTTTTCGACATTTTCGGGAATTCGACCGCAATTGCATATACTCCACAGAGAGAAAGAGAGAATGTCCTGAATAAAAAAAATGGGTGTATATATATATATACATACATACATACATACATGCACACGCACACACACATTTCATTAACACTTCTTTTAAATCACACCTTTCTTAGCAGTCATACCCAGGATTAGAGCCCATGACCTGTTACATTGAAGGTAGACACCTTACTGATAAAGCTATTTGCTCCTGCTTAGCAAGGCTGCGGATTCTAACTATGGGGGTCATTCCGAGTTGATCGCTAGCTGCCGTTGTTCGCAGCGATCAGGCTGAAAATTGGCACTTCTGCGCATGCGTATGGCGCGCAGTGCACACGTGTGACGTACTTTCACAAAAGCCGATGCAGTTTCACACAAGGTCTAGCGACGCTTTTCAGTCGCACTGCTGATTGGTGAGTGATTGACAGGAATGGGGCGTTTCTTGGAGGTAACTGACCGTTTTCCGGGAATGTGCTGAAAAACGCAGGCGTGTCAGATACAAACGCAGGCGTGCCTGGGGAAACGGGGGAGTGGCTGGCCGAACGCAGGGCGTGTTTGTGACGTCAAAACAGGAACTAAACATTCTGAAGCGATCGCTAGCTAGGAGTAAGTCTCGAGCTACTCTGAAACTGCACAATCTTTTTTTGTAGCAGATATGCGATCCTTTCGTTCGCACTTCTGCTAAGCTAAGATACACTCCCAGAGGGCGGTGGCTTAGCGTTTGCACTGCTGTTAAAAGAAGCTAGCAAGCGAACAACTCGCAATGAGGGCCAATATGAAGCTAGAATTGTCAGTTCAAAACCATTGCATCTGTGCAGCCACACACTACATAGAAATGCTCCGGAAAAGGGGGCATGGCCACTCAAAGGAGGGCGTGTCCTTCAGTGTAGTTTACCGCACCATATACCCCTTAAACACATTATGCACCACAATAGTAGGACCCCTTATACTATCTAGTACTGGTGCCCCTTTCACATTATACCACACAGTATGAGCCGAAATTCACATTATACCACACAGTATGAGCCGAAATTCACATTCTAGCTCACGGTATGAGCCGAAATTCACATTATAGCACACGGTATGAGCCGAAATTCACATTATACTACACGGTATGAGCCGAAATTCCCATTATACTACACAGTATGAGCCGAAATTCACATTATAGCACACGGTATGAGCCGAAATTCACATTATACTACACGGTATGAGCCGAAATTCCCATTATACTACACAGTATGAGCCGAAATTCACATTATAGCACACGGTATGAGCTGAAATTCACATTATAGCACACTGAATGAGCCGAAATTCACATTATGCTACATGGATTGAGACAAAATTCAGGGAGAGTGACAGCACAGACATAGGGACAGGGAGAGTGACAGAGGGACAGGGAAAGTGACAGCAGGGACAGGTGTCAAAGTCGAAAAATATTGTAGCACACACACCACGTACTAACCACACACACATGCCCGCTGCGCGTGCACTTGTTCCGCCGTGCGTGCACATATCCGCAATTTGCGTATGATCGCTCCCACGGTCCTGCGCGTGGTATGGGTATTTACGGCGGAGGTTGTGAGCGCATAGAGGGTTATCAAAACATTACATATTTAACCCAAATAGTGCACATTGTACACATAGCCCCCCCGCACCACATCAGCAAGTATCAACAGTTTAAATGATTCCAGGACTAAGGGATTCGCCTTTGCATGATAGGAAGGGACAGACTAAGGTTATAAGGTGATGTCTAGTATCCAGCTGTAGGGTATTTTAAGGGTAACATTCCGGTGTTGGTTAGAGGAAGATCTCATGTTCCTGCGTATAGTTATGTGCAGAAGTAGAATATAGATATAAACTGTATTTACTGTATATTATGTATGCGGCGGGAATCCAGAGGAGACCACCCACAAGAGCAGTTGGGAAAGACATCGCCCACCTTTTCAAATCAACCTATGACCTCTCCTGTAATGTAAAGATGTATCTCTGTGTCCAATAGACAAAGGGATTACAGTAACCATTGTATTGTTTATGGAAGTAGTGTATAAAAAGCCTGTTGCTGCCTGGCCGGTCAGAAGACTCTGAATGCTATCTACCTGATGAGCGGAGGACTGGTCCAGGTTGCGCAAGCGAATATGCTCACGTATGTACATTGACTGTAGCCATTTTACTCTGTTGTATTTTGTAGTGTATAAATTGTATTGTTATCCCCTTTCAGATATATACGCTGAGGTTTCGGAGCCCAGTGTTTAATTACAAATCGGTGTTGTGTCTTCTTTTCCCTGCTAGGGTTTAAAGTGTATTATATTACCTAACTGTATAAGGTTTAAGAGTGTATTGATAAGGTGTGTACGTACTGCGGGTACTTTATACCGTCAGCGCTGCATAAGGTTTAAGGTGTAACATCATTGCAGTGCTTTGCTGCATAAGGTTTAGAGAGTAACAATATCATTGCATTGCATTACGAATAAGGTTTAACGTTTAACAAGAGTGTGTGCGCGCGCTGTATGTACTTTGTACCCCCAGCGCGACGTTTGTACGCTAAGTCCGTACGCGGTACGGGACTCTGTACGCAAATAGCGTACAAAGTACGTAGCGTGGGTATCAAGTGAAGCGGCCGCAGCGGCTCCATTATAAAAGTGTGTTTAAAGGTATAGCTTTATGGTTTAAGATAATATCGACATTATCACAGGGAAAGTGACAGCAGGAACATAGGGATAGGGAGAGTGACAGACAGAGGGACAGCAAGGACATACAGTAGGGACTAGGGAGAGAGAAAGTCAGCAGGGTAAGATTACCTATTTAGTAATGGCGGTGCTGAGGATTCTGTGGTGTGCGGTGCGATGGATGAGGTTGTGGTCATCATGGTGAGGAGGTGCAGAGAAGGACTGAGGGCGGCTGCAGGACGGCTGAGGGTGGCGGTGTAGAGCAGGAGGCAGAGGGCGGTGACGGTGCAAGTATGAGGAGGCTGTGGTCGGCAGCTTTGCTGGTCCTATGACCGCGGCGCTACTATTTCAAATCTGCAGGGGACCGGCAGCCAATGAGGAGCGGGAGAGAGAGCTCAATGCGACGGCGGGGGACTTCAGCGGTCAGTGCTCGAAGAAGTGCCAGTATGCCATACCGTTGTATACCGGCCCACTTCGAGCCCTGCATATTATATATATAAACTCTTATGCCAGACACTCGCTGTAATGGGATAAAGTAGTTGGGCGTTTGCTTATAGCAAAATACTAGCAAACATCTTAAGGTGCATACACACGGAGAGATTTTGACTATGAGAGATTTTGACTAACTTTTCCCTTGAACTGGCAGTAGGAGATTTTGACTAACTTTACCAGAGATTTTGTCTAACTATGCAAGAGATTTTGGCTATGGGAGATTTTGGCTATGGGAGATTTTGACTATCTCATTTAAATAAGGGGATGAGTGTCATATATAGGACGATTTTACAGGGTGGCTGGTATTTAAATAGCTAAAAGTTAAAAAAATAATTTGCGTGGGGTCCCCCCTCCTATGTAAAACCAGCCTCGGGCTCTTTGAGCCAGTCCTGGTTGTTAAAATACAGAGGAAAAAATGAGTAGGGTTCCCCCATATTTAGACAACCAGCACCGGGCTCTGCGTCCGGTCCT
The DNA here is from genome assembly GCF_028390025.1 of Pseudophryne corroboree. Lineage (NCBI taxonomy): Eukaryota > Metazoa > Chordata > Amphibia > Anura > Myobatrachidae > Pseudophryne > Pseudophryne corroboree. The sequence goes on along the minus strand of NC_086450.1, from coordinate 82,437,745 downwards.
GGTTTAAAAAATACGGGGGACAAAAGACATATGGGTCCCCCGTATTTTTCAAACCCGCACCGGGCTCCACTATCCAGGGAGATAATGCCACAGCCGGGGGACACTTTTATATTGGTCCCTGCGGCCGTGCCATTACCCCCCCCAACTAGTCACCCCTGGCCGGGGTACACTGGAGGAGTGAGGACCCCTTAAATCAAGGGGTCCCCCCCCCTCCAGCCACCCAAGGGCCAGGGGTGACGCCCGAGGCTGTCCCCCCCATCCGTGGGCGGTGGATGGGAGGCTGATAGCCTTTCAATAGTAATATTGTTCTTTACAGGTGGCCTACAGGTCCCAGCAAGCCTGCCCCAGCATGCTGGCACTTGGAGAACCACAAGTGCCAGCATGCCCGGACATAAAGGGCCCGCTGGCACCTGTAGTCCACCTGTAAAGAAAATATTGGGGGAAAAACACGACACATTCTTTAAAAAATCCTTTATTAAACTGGGTCTTCACCTGGGAGGCGGCGGCCTTTAAGCTCTTTTGCATGGCCGCCGCCTTCCCAGGACTTCCAGCATCTTCACCTGGTGGGCGGCGGCTGCTAAGCTCTTTTGCATAGCCGCCGCCCATCCAGGACTTCCACGGCGTCTTCAGTCTTCAGGAGCTCTTCTCCGCTCCTCCTCCGCCGTCGGACTTAACGCCGCTGCCTCGCGCTGACTTATATAAGTCAGCGGGAGGGGGCGGGGCGATGACGCGACGAGCTGTGATTGGCTCGCGGCGGCCATCTTGAATTTCAAAAATGACGCTGAGGCGCCATTTTTGAAACTGGTACCGCTCCCCTGCCAAACTCTGCAAGATAAAGGTAAATTTCCCCCGCCCGCACCGCTGCCGCAACCCGCCGCCGCCCGCACCGCCGCCGCCCACACCGCAACCCGCCGCCGCCCGCACCGCCGCCGCAACCCGCCGTCGCCCACACCGCCACCGCAACCCGCCGCCGCCCGCACCGCCGCCACAACCCGCCGCCGCCCGCACCACCGCCGCCTGCAACATCGCTATCGCTGGGAAAAATCGCTGGCCTCTTAAAGTATTAGCGATTTTGACTAACTTTTGCAGCGACATAGCCAAAATTGACTTGCCTGCACAGACTATTTTTCCCAGCGATAGCGACCTAGCGGGGACGCGCATCGCTATCGCTGCCTGTATACACACGGAGCGATCTGCACTAACTTTCTGAGCGATTTTGACTATATAGTCAAAATCGCTCAGTTATATCGCTCCGTGTGTATGCACCTTAAGATTGCAGCACTCAAAATAAGACACTGTCACAGCGCTGCTAATTATGCCACTGTGACTGTCTTATTTGTTGTGCTGCATTTTCAGATGTTTGCATATATTATATATATATAAATAATATATAGATAAAAAAATATTTGGTAGCACTGTGTCTACCCCCCCCCCCCTCCCCACATGCTCCCTCTCCAAATAAGGCTTGCACATACAGTAGCGTACAGTTTTCAGGAGTCCACACTCCTGACTGTGACAGCCAGCCCTGCTTCCTTGCACTGCGCCCTCTCTCTCCTGGCGGCTGCCGTTGCTGTGTCCTGGCGTGCGGCGGCTCTGGTTTGCGGTCGGATGTCACGTGACATCCGTGACCCAGAGCACAGCAGCAGAGCATAGAGAGGAGGAGCGAGCGCCGCTGATGCCGATAGGCGCTGCGCTCGTTCGTTCGTCGGCTCCTCTAGCAGCTCCTGCTGCACTACAGAAATTAATAATGTGTGGATGGGACGGGGGACAACAGAGCAGGTGCCATGCCCCCTTCAGAGCCAGGAGCCCGGCGGCAACAGACTCCGTTGTCTCCAGGAGTTCCGCCCCTGGCAGGAGATCACAAATGGGAGTGAGAATCCAAGATGAGTTTCAAAGGTGTTGTCTGATATAGAAATGGGCTCAATAGCAGTGTCTAAATCCTTCGGAGACAGTGAGATAGATAGATAGATAGATAGATAGATAGATAGATAGATAGATAGATAGATAGATAGATAGATAGATAGATAGAAATAATCCAATCTAGAGTAGATTTTGTGGGTGGAGGAATAATAAGCATATTCAAAATCAACTGGGTGGCATTACTTCCAGGAGACCTAGCCGGGAGACCTAGCAGTTTAATCTAACCTAAAGTTGGGCTAAGAGTATTAGCAGACATACCTTTTCTGTCTACGATTGGAGACGCTATTGAGCTATAAACTCAATCTAAAATAATCTGACCATCTCCAAAGAAGTGCAATTTACTGGCTAATAACAAAAAAATATTTTTTTTATATGTATTAGGCCCATAAACATTGCATAAAGTTTATCAGTTGACATCCAGGGTAGTATCTCAATTAATATAATGGCCCAATGGATTGATGCCTGTATGATACATTTTAAAGGATATTTACTTATTAAGATTGCCACTCCCTTGGCCTTAGATAAATCAGAGGATGAGGCCAAAACCTGCTGGTTTACCATCTTCAACTTGGCATGTTTTTTTTTTTTTGTAATCATGTAGTTTTTATTTTGGGGGAGAAATATACAATTCAGCTGAAAAGAGCGTGACAGATATATAAACAATAAACAAGTGGCTGAAATGCCGATATGAATACAGGTACATAAAATTTCTCCAAGAAAGTAATAAAAAGGAAAGAACATGTAATATATTAATCGTCATATATAGAGACTTGAGACATATGTAGTAAGACGTTTTCGGAGGGTAGAAAGATATAAGAACAGAAAAAGGAGTGGGATCGTAGAGTTCTGAGCTATAGTAGAGACAGTGTATAGTTAGCAGGGCAGATAGGAAAAGTTTGTAGGAAGGGAGGAACAGAAAGGAGAGATTATTTATTAATTAACAGTTTCTTATATAGCGCAGCAAATTCCGTTGCGCTTTACAATTTGAAATAACAATAACAAACTGGGTGATAACAGTCATAGAGGTAGGAAGGAGAGATCAAGTGATATAGAAGAGAGAAGAAGATAAAGAAAAAGGAAAGGTTCTCCTAAGAGTCGGGGGGCTGAGAAGCAGAAAGGGAATGAGGGGAGGGAGAAAAAAAAAAAAAAACTTGGCATGTTTGTTGGCCAACATACAAATGTATTGGACAGATACCAAGACATTGAAAAGATACCAATACTAAATTCCCCATTGGGCACTCGCAGTCTATGATAATAATGACATTTAAATAAAATAAGTTCATACAGGATATCTGATACTGCTCCCCATAAAATACCCATTGGACTAAGGCGAACTATAAAGTAAGAACTAAATAATAAAGTGAAAATGAACAAACACAACCAGTTACATATAAGACAAATTACAAACATGTTGTTTAGTTAACAATGTTTAATAAAAATATATGAGTTAAAATAATGGATTTATAAACACGTAATACAGATTTTTTAATTGATGTACATGTAAAAGGTCAATGTTCATTAGATGGGTCTCCTGAAGATACATGATATGAGCTTGTAATTTGTTAATGTGAGTAAACAATACACATTCTTTTTATAGGGAAATGAATGCCCCGTACATTCCATAAGTAGTGAGGCCATATATTATAATATATAAACGCACAAGCCCTCACTCACTCACTGACTGATTGACTCACTCACTCACTCACTGATTGACTCACTCACTCACTCACTCACTCACTCACTGACTGACTCATCACTAATTCTCTTACTTCCTGATATCTTAGGAAGATCAAATTTAACATAGGTATTCTGCAGGTGGGAGATAGGAAAACTACGTAATTAGAATTTTAATAAACCTCCCCTAAGGGGGTGAAAAGGGGGTTGACATCATTAACGATGGATGGCTGAACGATAACGCCAAAACGGACAAATGTTCCTGTCACTTTTTACCGTATCATTCACTCACTCATCACTAATTCTGTTACTTCCCGATATGTTAGGAAGCTGAAATTTTACATAGGTATTCTACAGGTGGGAAATGGGAAAACGACATAATCAGAATTTTAATAAACCTCCCCTAAGGGGATGAAAAATAAGATTTTACTTACCGATAAATCTATTTCTCGTAGTCCGTAGTGGATGCTGGGGACTCCGTCAGGACCATGGGGATTAGCGGCTCCGCAGGAGACAGGGCACAAAAATAAAGCTTTAGGATCAGGTGGTGTGCACTGGCTCCTCCCCCTATGACCCTCCTCCAAGCCTCAGTTAGGATACTGTGCCCGGACGAGCGTACACAATAAGGAAGGATTTTGAATCCCGGGTAAGACTCATACCAGCCACACCAATCACACCGTACAACTTGTGATCTGAACCCAGTTAACAGTATGACAACGTAGGAGCCTCTGAACAGACGGCTCACAACAATAACAACCCGATTTTTTTGTAACAATAACTATGTACAAGTATTGCAGACAATCCGCACTTGGGATGGGCGCCCAGCATCCACTACGGACTACGAGAAATAGATTTATCGGTAAGTAAAATCTTATTTTCTCTAACGTCCTAGTGGATGCTGGGGACTCCGTCAGGACCATGGGGATTATACCAAAGCTCCCAAACGGGCGGGAGAGTGCGGATGACTCTGCAGCACCGAATGAGAGAACTCCAGGTCCTCTTTAGCCAGGGTATCAAATTTGTAGAATTTTACAAACGTGTTCTCCCCCGACCACGTAGCTGCTCGGCAGAGTTGTAATGCCGAGACCCCTCGGGCAGCCGCCCAGGATGAGCCCACCTTCCTTGTGGAATGGGCCTTGACAGATTTAGGCTGTGGCAGGCCTGCCACAGAATGTGCAAGTTGAATTGTGCTACAAATCCAACGAGCAATCGTCTGCTTAGAAGCAGGAGCACCCAGCTTGTTGGGTGCATACAGTATAAACAGCGAGTCAGATTTTCTGACTCCAGCCGTCCTTGAAATATATATTTTCAATGCCCTGATAACGTCCAGCAACTTGGAAACCTCCAAATCGCTAGTAGCCGCAGGCACCACAATAGGCTGGTTCAGGTGAAACGCTGACACCACCTTAGGCAGAAAATGAGGACGCGTCCGCAGTTCTGCCCTGTCCGAATGGAAAATCAGATATGGGCTTTTATACGATAAAGCCGCCAATTCTGACACTCTCCTGGCTGAAGCCAGGGCCAGTAGCATGGTTACTTTCCATGTAAGATATTTCAAATCCGCCGATTTGAGTGGCTCAAACCAATGGGATTTGAGAAAATCCAAAACTACATTAAAGTCCCACGGAGCCACTGGAGGCACAACCGGGGGCTGTATATGTAGTACTCCTTTTACAAAAGTCTGGACTTCAGGAACTGAAGCCAATTCTTTCTGGAAGAAAATCGACAGGGCCGAAATTTGAACCTTAATGGACCCCAACTTGAGGCCCATAGACAATCCTGTTTGCAGGAAATGTAGGAATCGACCCAATTGAAATTCCTCCGTGGGGGCCTTCCTGGCCTCACACCACGCAACATATTTTCTCCAAATGCGGTGATAATGTTGTGCAGTCACCTCCTTCCTGGCTTTTACCAGTGTAGGAATGACCTCTTCCGGAATGCCTTTTTCCCTTAGAATTCGGCGTTCAACCGCCATGCCGTCAAACGCAGCCGCGGTAAGTCTTGGAATAGACACGGTCCCTGCTGAAGCAGGTCCCGTCTTAGAGGTAGAGGCCACGGATCTTCCGTGAGCATCTCCTGAAGTTCCGGGTACCAAGTTCTTCTTGGCCAATCCGGAGCCACGAGTATCGTTCTTACTCCCCTTTGCCGTATAATTCTCAGTACTTTTGGTATGAGAGGCAGAGGAGGAAACACATACACTGACTGGAACACCCACGGCGTTACCAGAGCGTCCACAGCTATTGCCTGAGGGTCTCTTGACCTGGCGCAATACCTGTCCAGTTTTTTGTTGAGGCGAGACGCCATCATGTCCACCTTTGGTTTTTCCCAACGGTTCACAATCATGTGGAAGACTTCTGGATGAAGTCCCCACTCTCCCGGGTGTAGATCGTGTCTGCTGAGGAAGTCTGCTTCCCAGTTGTCCACTCCCGGAATGAACACTGCTGACAGTGCTATCACATGATCTTCCGCCCAGCGAAGAATCCTTGCAGCTTCTGCCATTGCTCTCCTGCTTCTTGTGCCGCCCTGTCTGTTTACGTGGGCGACTGCCGTGATGTTGTCCGACTGGATCAACACCGGCTGACCCTGAAGCAGGGGTTTTGCCAGGCTTAGAGCATTGTAAATCGCTCTTAGCTCCAGTATATTTATGTGAAGAGACATCTCCAGGTTTGACCATACTCCCTGGAAGTTTCTTCCCTGTGTGACCGCTCCCCAGCCTCTCAGACTGGCATCCGTGGTCACCAGGACCCAGTCCTGTATGCCGAATCTGCGGCCCTCTAACAGATGAGCACTCTGCAACCACCACAGAAGAGACACCCTTGTCCGTGGCGACAAGGTTATCCGCTGATGCATCTGCAGATGCGATCCGGACCATTTGTCCAGCAGATCCCACTGAAAAGTTCGTGCGTGGAATCTGCCGAATGGAATCGCTTCGTAAGAAGCCATTATCTTTCCCAGGACTCTTGTGCATTGATGCACAGACACTTTCCCTGGTTTTAGGAGGTTCCTGACAAGTTCGGATAACTCCTTGGCTTTCTCCTCCGGAAGAAACACCTTTTTCTGAACCGTGTCCAGAATCATTCCCAGGAACAGCAGACGTGTCGTCGGGGTCAATTGAGATTTTGGAAAATTCAGAATCCACCCGTGCTGTTGCAGCACTATTTGGGTTAGTGCTACTACGTCCTCCAGCTGTTCCCTGGACCTTGCCCTTATCAGGAGATCGTCCAAGTAAGGGATCATTAATACGCCTTTTCTTCGTAGAAGAAACATCATTTCGGCCATTACCTTGGTAAAGACCCGAGGTGCCGTGGACAATCCAAACGGCAGCGTCTGAAACTGATAATGACAGTTTTGCACCACGAACCTGAGGTACCCTTGATGTGAAGGGAAAATTGGGACATGCAGGTAAGCATCCTTGATGTGCAGGGACACCATAAAGTCCCCTTCTTCCAGATTCGCTATCACTGCTCTGAGTGACTCCATCTTGAACTTGAATTTTTGTATGTACAGGTTCAAAGATTTCAGATTTAGAATAGGTCTTACCGAGCCGTCCGGCTTCGGTACCACAAATAGTGTGGAATAATACCCCTTTCCCTGTTGTAGGAGGGGTACCTTGACTATCACCTGCTGAGAATACAGCTTGTGAATGGCTTCCAATACCGTCACCCTGTCTGAGGGAGACGTTGGCAGAGCAGACTTTAGGAACCGGCGAGGGGGAGACTTCTCGAATTCCAACCTGTAACCCTGAGATATTATCTGCAGGATCCAGGGGTCCACCTGTGAGTGAGCCCACTGTGCGCTGAAATTCTTGAGTCGACCCCCCACCGCCCCTGAGTCCGCTTGTAAAGCCCCAACGTCATGCTGAGGGCTTTGCAGAAGCCGGGGGGGGCTTCTGCTCCTGGGAAGAAGCTGCTTGGTGCACTCTCTTACCCTTTCCTTTGCCTCGGGGCAAATATGACTGTCCTTTCGCCCGCTTGTTCCTATAGGAACGAAAGGACTGCGGCTGAAAAGACGGTGTCTTTTTCTGTTGGGAGGGGACCTGAGGTAAAAAGGTGGATTTCCCGGCTGTTGCCGTGGCCACCAAATCCGATAGACCGACCCCAAATAATTCCTCCCCCTTATACGGCAATACTTCCATATGCCGTTTGGAATCCGCATCACCTGACCATTGTCGCGTCCATAAACTTCTTCTGGCAGATATGGACATCGCACTTACTCTCGATGCCAGAGTGCAAATATCCCTCTGTGCATCTCGCATATATAGAAATGCATCCTTTAAATGCTCTATAGTCAGTAAAATACTGTCCCTATCCAGGGTATCAATATTTTCAGTCAGGGAATCCGACCAAACCACCCCAGCACTGCACATCCATGCAGAGGCGATGGCTGGTCGCAGTATAACACCAGTATGAGTGTATATACTTTTCAGGGTAGTTTCCAGCCTCCTATCTGCTGGATCCTTGAGGGCGGCCGTTTCAGGAGACGGTAACGCCACTTGTTTTGATAAGCGTGTGAGCGCCTTATCCACCCTAGGGGGTGTTTCCCAGCGCGCCCTAACCTCTGGCGGGAAAGGATATAATGCCAATAACTTCTTTGAAATTAGCAGTTTTCTATCGGGGTTAACCCACGCTTCATCACACACTTCATTCAATTCGTCTGATTCAGGAAAAACTACAGGTAGTTTTTTCAGACCCCACATAATACCCCTTTTTGTGGTACATGCAGTATCAGAGATATGTAAAGTCTCCTTCATTGCCGTGATCATATAACGTGTGGCCCTACTGGAAAATACGTTTGTTTCTTCACCGTCGACACTAGATTCGGTGTCCGTGTCTGGGTCTGTGTCGACCGACTGAGGTAAAGAGCGTTTTACAGCCCCTGACGGTGTCTGAGACGCCTGTACAGGTACTAACTGGTTTGCCGGCCGTCTCATGTCGTCAACTGATTTTTGTAATGTGCTGACATTATCACGTAATTCCATAAATAAAGCCATCCATTCCGATGTCGACTCCCTAGGGGGTGACATCACCATTACCGGCAATTGCTCCGCCTCCACACCAACATCGTCCTCATACATGTCGACACACACGTACCGACACACAGCAGACACACAGGGAATGCTCTTATCGAAGACAGGACCCCACTAGCCCTTTGGGGAGACAGAGGGAGAGTTTGCCAGCACACACCCAAGCGCTATAAATATATAGGAACAACCCTATAGAAGTGTTGTCTCCCTTATAGCAGCTTAATATATATCAAAAACGCCAAAAAAAGTGCCCCCCCCCCTCTCTTTTTTACCCTGTTTCTGTAGTGCAGTGCAGGGGAGAGTCCTGGGAGCCTTCCTCGCAGCGGAGCTGAGCAGGAAAATGGCGCTGTGTGCTGAGGAGATAGGCCCCGCCCCCTATTTCGGCGGGCTCTTCTCCGGAGTTTGTGAGACCTGGCAGGGGTTAAATACATCCATATAGCCCCAAGGGCTATATGTGATGTATTTTTTAGCCAGAACAAGGTATTCTCATTGCTGCCCAGGGCGCCCCCTGCAGCGCCCTGCACCCTCCGTGACCGCTGGTGTGAAGTGTGTGACAACAATGGCGCACAGCTGCAGTGCTGTGCGCTACCTCATGAAGACTGAAAAGTCTTCTGCCGCCGGTTTCTGGACCTCTTCGCTTTTCGGCATCTGCAAGGGGGTCGGCGGCGCGGCTCCGGGACCGGACTCCATGGCTGGGCCTGTGTTCGATCCCTCTGGAGCTAATGGTGTCCAGTAGCCTAAGAAGCCAATCCGTCCTGCACGCAGGTGAGTTCACTTCTTCTCCCCTAAGTCCCTCGTTGCAGTGAGCCTGTTGCCAGCAGGACTCACTGAAAATAAAAAACCTAAAAACTTTTTCTAAGCAGCTCTTTAGGAGAGCCACCTAGATTGCACCCTGCTCGGACGGGCACAAAAACCTAACTGAGGCTTGGAGGAGGGTCATAGGGGGAGGAGCCAGTGCACACCACCTGATCCTAAAGCTTTATTTTTGTGCCCTGTCTCCTGCGGAGCCGCTAATCCCCATGGTCCTGACGGAGTCCCCAGCATCCACTAGGACGTTAGAGAAAGGGGGTTGACATAATGACGTCATTACCGATGCCTGGCTTGCGTTGTGTGAACGATAACGCCCAAACGGACAATCGGATCAAAATTTGGATTGCATCTCCAGTGTGCAGAATTTAATAAACTACAAAAATGGTCCTGTCACCAGGGGTTAAAGTGAGCCGGAACAGGGCGGAACTGCGTTCCGTCAGTTCCACTTGGAGACGGAACGCAGTTCCGCCTCCCCCGGCTCACCTAACCCGATGTCCCGGCGCTGCAGGGAGATGCCGGGCGGCCGCTGTTATCAGCGGCGCCCGGCTCTCCCCGCACAGCGGCAGCCGGAGGCAGGAGCTCAGTACTGAGCTCCTGCCTCCGGCTCTGTCAGTACGCGCTATGGGAGAGACGTCATGACGCCTCTCCCATAGTGCCGAGGAGCGGGCGCCAAGAGAGGACTGCGGCAGGAGCGGGGCTTGGTAAGTATGGTGCCTCTCTCCCCCCCCCCCTCTCCCATATGTGCACTACTAGCGGCGCTGTTATTGGGGGGTCTATACTACTGGGGGCAAACTACTGGGGGGCTATACTACAGAGGGGCCAAACTACTGGGGGGCTATACTACAGAGGGGCAAACTACTGGGGGGCTATACTACAGAGGGGCAAACTACTGGGGGGCTATACTACAGAGGGGCAAACTACTGGGGGGCTATACTACAGAGGGGCAAATGACTGGGGGCTATACTACGGAGGCAAACTACTGGGGGGCTATACTACAGAGGGGCAAATGACTGGGGGGCTATACTACGGAGGCAAACTACTGGGGGCTTTACTACTGGGGCAGACTACTGGGGGGCTATACTACAGAGGCAAACTACTGGGGGCTTTACTACTGGGGCAAACTAGAGAGGGGCAAACTACTGGGGGGCTTTAATACTGGGGACAAACTACAAAGGGGAAAACTACTGGGGGGCTTTACTACTGGGGGCATTACTACAAGGGGGCAAACTACAGGGCGGCTGGGGCAAACTACTGGGGGCATTACTAACGGGGCTAAACTACATGGGGCAAAACTACTGGGGCCATTACCACTGGGAGGCTAAACTAAAGGGGGGGGGGAGTAAATTACTGGGGTCATAACTGCAGGGGCATTACCAGTGGGGGCATGACTACTGGGGCTAAACTACAGGGGGCAATACTACACAGGGGCATTACCATTAAGGGCATTACTGATGGGGTGCACTGCTAATGAGGGCATTGTAAAGGGGGCACTTCATAAGGGGCACCACTCCTGGGGACATAAGGGGCACTACTACTGTGGGCATAGTATAAGGGGTGCTACTGCTGTGGGCATTACTGTATGGGCCGACAAAGAAGCTGAGCTCCCGGTCCGCCCTCCGACGCTCCGCCCCTACCATCGCCGCCGCACTGGAAACCATGGTTCCAGACTCCCAGCTGCAGCGGATCTGGGACCAGGCCGGCTTTATTATCCCTGCCGCCGCATCGCGCTCCTGTGACTGCGGCGCTACTAGTTCAAATCTGTCGCTGATTGGCTGCCGGTCCGCAGCAGTTTTGAAATATTAGCACCGTGGTCACAGGAGCTCGATGCAGCGGCAGGGATAATAAAGCCAGCCTGGTTCCCGATCCACTGCAGCCGCCCTCAGCCTCCTCTGCCGCCCCGCCCTCGGACCTCTGCATGCCCACAGCCTCCTCCTCCGCACTATCTCCGAGGCCCACAGCCTCCTCCACTCCACGCCTACCACAGCCTACTCATCCACAGCACCGCAGACCACCGCCGCTGCTAAACAGGTAATCTTACCCTGCTGCCTTTCTCTTTCCCTAGCGCCTACTGTATTCCCCTGCTGTCACTCTCCATGTCCCTGCTGTCACTTTGCATGTCCCTGCTGTCATTTTCCATGTCCCTGCTGTCACCCCCCCTGTCACTCTATAATGTGAATTTCGGCTCATTCTGTATGCTATAATGTGAATGGCAGCTCATACCGTGTGCTATAATGTGAATTTTGGCGCATACCGTGTGCTATAATGTGAATTTCGGCTCATACTATGTGCTATAATGTGAATTTCGGCTCATACCGTGTGCTATAATGTGAATTTCGGCTTATACTGTGTGGTGTAATGTGAATTTGGCTCATACTGTGTGGTGTAATGTGAATCTCGGCTCATACTGTGTGGTATAATGTGAATATCGGCTCATACTATGTGCTATAATGTGAATTTCGGCTTATACTGTGTGGTGTAATGTGAATTTGGCTCATACTGTGTGGTGTAATGTGAATCTCGGCTCATACTGTGTGGTATAATGTGAATATCGGCTCATACTATGTGCTATAATGTGAAAGGGGTCCTGTTATTGTGGTGTATAAGGGGTATATGGTGTGGTAAACTACACTGAAGGGCACACCCCCTTTTGCGTGGCCATGCCCCCTTTTCAGGAGCGCGCAAGCCATCGGCGCACACATAATTACAACCTTCACTTTTCCATACCCCCACTTCAAATTTTACACTTGGGTGCTACTACTGTGGGCATTATTACTATTGTGTGACCACGCCCCTTTCTTTTTGAGACCACTCCCCCTTTTTGCCGCGCGCACCATAGGCGCGCAATACCTTTATTACATGGGCGCCGTGGGGAGGGGGATGAGTTCCACCACCTCTCTAGGACCACTTTAAGCACTGCCTGTCACTATTTACCGTATCTGCTACTGGTGCTCCTTGGCTAACGCCAAGAACAATAGATTAATATTTACTTACATTAACACGTCTCAAATGTACATCTCTATAAATTGACCAAATTTTTAACACTCATTTATATGTACAACCGTGAATATCAGTAACTACCATGCAAAGAACGGGTAGAAGTTCAATATAAGGTAAGGAAAAAAGTAAATGCTGACACGCTCTAGCTCATCCCATCGAACCCCTGTCATAGAGAAAGAAAGAGAATACTAAGAAACTGAGATGAACAATCTCAACTAAGGTATAACAAGTTCAAATTTGTGGTCTGGCAATAAAGATGTCAACTGAGTTAAAGGGGGGTACACACGGGGAGATGTGTGCTGAGCGATCTAGCACAGAATGGTCAGCGCACATCTCTCCCCCCCACCCAGCACACAGCGCGATGTGCTGAGCGAGAGGGACGTGCATGCAGGCCAATCTAGAACCGGCGATAGCGCTGCGCAGGGCCGCGCATTGCTATCGCTATGGGGCATACACACGGAGAGATCTGTGCTTAATTTCAAAGCAATCTGGTCAGATTGCTTAGAAATTAAGCACTGATCTCTCTGTGTGTACCCCCCTTAAGAATACCAACAAGGAAAGATGGTAATGTAATGATAGGAAAAGAACAGCAGGTGAACAACATTAACAATATGCAATCAAACAAACAGTGTCAAATATCCAGGTGTGTAGCATAAAGGGGGGTACTCACCGAGCGATAATCTAAGCAATCTGACTAGATTGCTTAGATTTTAAGTATGATCGCTGCGTGTGTACCCCCTACAGTGATAGCGATGCGCAGCCCCGCGCATCGCTATCACTGGTGCTAGATTGGCCTAGCAGGTCGCTCATATCACCCGCTGGGTGGAATGAGCGCCCTCCCCCCGCACGCTCAGCACACATCGCGCTGTGCTGAGCGTGGGGAGAGATGTGTGCTGAGCGGTTCGCCCAGCACACATCTCTCCCAAATCGGGCCGTGAATACTGGCCTTAACAGTTTCAAGTGAAAACAAATAGTATGCATCAAGTCTTATCTACTGAGATATAAGAAGACTGAAGAGAACGGGATCCGGTCTCTAGGTCAACAGTAACTAGGTCGATAATGTCTAGGTCGACCGCTATTGGTTGTCAGTAACTAGGTCGACAGGGTTTCTAGGTCGACAGGGTCTTTAGGTCGACATGTTCTAGGTCGACAGGTCAAAAGGTTGACATGAGTTTTTCACAATTTTTTTCTTTTTTTTGAACTTTTTCATACTTAACGATCCACGCGGACTACAATTGGGAACGGCAATCTGCAAGCCATGCGAGGGGACATGGTGCACTAATTGGGGTTCTCGGTCACTGTACGGAGAAAACGACACCAAAAAAACATTCAAAACTCATGTCGACCTTTTGGCCTGTCGACCTAGACAATGTTGACCTACAGACCCTGTCGACCTAGTTACTGTCGACCAATAGTGGTCAACCTAGACACCGTCGACCTAGTTATTATCTACCTTCCATACCACACCCGAAGAGAACAAAGGTACCTAGGAATGAGAAAACAGTAATGCTATGAACAACTGAAACTAAGGGGTAAATTTACTAAAGCTTCTAAAACAAAGAATTGGTGATGTTACTCAGGGGCTGAATGGGCAGGGGGGCGGGATGCCATCTGCCCCCTAGGCTAGTGCAATTTAGGTGTTCCAGGGCCATTTTTGCATTGCATTCCCTGTTAAAAGCTGGGCCACTTGCTTGAGTCTACCCCCCAGGCTGAAAGTTGCCAGCTAGCCCCTGATGCATAGCCAGATTAAGGGGGGGATGCAGGGCATATTGTACCCTGGGCCCCCCTCTGTCAGCCCCCCCCCCCCCCCTTCCCTGGCCAGAGCACACTGACATCACTCCCTCTTATACAGCAGCAGAATCAGACAGCCAGAATGTGAGCAACAGCAGTATCAGATTTCATGAACTATCGACAGAGCTTCCCAACCAGAGGAGAGATAGGAGGGTGGAGATAGCTGCAAGTGACACAGGGTGGGAACACTGTGGTATCTGAGTCCTGTGTAACTTGTTATCTAATGAAGGTCTAGACGCACAGAGTACTCCTGAGTCCAAACCCAGTGTGTAAGTAGTACAGAGGCTGCTGCTATTTTTGCATGTGACAAGATACATTATAGATTTATTTTTTCTATGTGTATTTTAATTTTTAAGAATGTTTAAGTTGTCTTTTGTACCACTACAAGAACAATTTATAAAACAGTTGTCTTTCATTTACGTGGCGCTATAAACAGTACCCAGGCATTATTACACTATTAGTTTAAATCTAATATACACCATTGGGCTAAATTTAATATACACAATCCATACATCCCAACATGACCCACTCCAGTAGGGACAAAATGCTCTCTACCTGGACTTTCTTATATACACCCACCCCCCACCACCCCCTTCCACTGGGTCCCCCTGTCTAAAGTACCACGAGCACCCCCAAGGCTTAATCCGGCCCTGCACAGATGTTGCCAATAGCAACCAATCAAATGCTTTCTATAAATTCTCTATTGCCTTGTAGAAAATGATAGACAGCATCTGATTGGTTTCTATGGGCAACATCACCAATTCTCTGTTTTAAAAGCTTTACTTAATTTACCCCTAATTATGTTGATCCATCCACATCAGCTATAATGTGTTGTGTTCCTTGTAAAGATATTCCCGGACATCAGCAGCAGCAGTAAAATCTTTAGGGCCTCATGTCGTGAAGAGTCGAAGCCTGGGATATAGGAGGCAAAACGTTTACCCGCTTGAATTAACTGGGAACAAATACGTGACATTTTCCTTCTGGCTCTCGAGACCTATATGGAGTACAGAAGTCCTGGGAAAGATAAACACATTTTAGTTCCCAATAAAGGAGCCTATTTTTCCAGACGGTCATCAAAATAAGGTCTGTATGGCTAATGTTTAGGCATTTGAAAATAACTGCGTGTGGTCGAGCAGTTTGAGCATTTTTCGGAAAGTTCCCAGCCAGTGTGCCCATTCAATTTCCATGTTAAGAAACTCCTCTGAAATCCCAAGAAGCGCCGACAACAGGACTTTTATAATATTACTTCCTTTAACAAATTAAATTATTATCAAATTATTTTAGGCAAGGCCGTAACTAGGTGTGGGCGGATGGTGCCTTGCCCACAGCGCAATGCGCTGTTGAGCGGAAAAACCTCTATCAGCACCTGCCGCACCACACTACTTGTCCGCCCGCCAGATAGATGCGGTGCTGCCCGCAGAGAGGAACACCCGGCTTCTTTTCTCACTGTTAACAGTTGTAGCCAGGCAGCGCTACAGCCACGAGCCCGCAAGCTCCGCCCCCTCCCTCTGTGTTGAGACTCAGGAGAGACGTCATGATGTCTCTCCCAACTTGCCCCCAGCACAAACACACCATGGCTGCCTACCCTCCTAGATAGTCCCGGAACAATGAGACATCTACCGCTACTCCGGGAGTACGGAGGAGTCATGCTGATGTCACAGCACAGTGAAGATGAACTGGCAGCTGTGTTTCTGGCTGCCGTTGAGGAGCTTTGCAGTGGAAGGGCTCCTGACTTTGGGGGTCATTCCGAGTTGATCGCTCGCTGCCGATTTTCCAAGCGCAGCGATTAGGTAAAAAAACGGCATTTATGCGCATGCGTATGCCCTGCAATGCGCACGTGCGACGTACGGGTACAAAGCCCTTTGTGGTTGTGCTCAGGTTTTAGCGAAGTTTGTCTTCGCACTGGCGGCCGCTAGAAGATTGACAGGAAGGGGGCGTTACTGGGTGTCAACTGACCGTTTTCAGGGAGTGTTTGCAAAAACACAAGCGTGCCCGAAAAAACGCAGGCGTGGCTGGGCGTTCTCTGGGCGGGTGTATGACGTCAAATCCGGACACGAATAGGCTGAAGTGATCGCAAGCGCTGAGTAGGTTCAGAGCTGCTCTGAAACTCTGAAACTGCTCTGAAACTGCACAAACTTTTTTTGCAGAGCTCGGCTGCACATGCGCTCGCACTTCTGCTAAGCTAAAATACACTCCCCAGTGGGTAGCGGCATAGCGTTTGCACGGCTGCTAAAACTAGCTAGCGAGCGATCAACTCGGAATGCTACTTTATTACTAGTCATGTCCTACCTGTGCACTCCCTCGGCTGACTGCTGCTGGCTGTGTCTAAAGAGCTCTTCCACATAGTAAGCTTATAGCATTATTTTGTTCTAAAACACCACACATTTCTATTATACTGTACTTTATTTAGGATAACATCCAGGGCTGTTTCTAGCCAATTTGGCTCGCAGTGCGAGATTTCAAAATGCGCCCCCCTCCCCCCCCCAATTGACATAAAAAAAATGCCCCCCCATAGATATAAAAAGAAAAAGCATGCGTGTGCGCTCCCGGCAAGGGTGTGACCTCAATAAAATGGGCGTTGCCTCATTGAAATGGGCGTGGCCTCATCTGATCTCATCATCATGGCCACCACAGTAAAAAAAAAGTCCCCATTTTACACATTACGGCAGGCAAGAGTCCCCATTTTACACATTGCGGCAGGCACGTGTCCCATTTTACACAATACGGCAGGCACGTGTCCCCATTTTACACATAACGGCAGGCAAGAGTCCCCATTTTACACAGTACGGCAGGCAAGAGTCCCCATTTTACACAGTATGGCAGGGAAGAGTCCCCATTTTCTACAATACTGCAGGCAAGTGTCCCCATTTTACACATGACGGCAGGCAAGTGTCCCCATTTTACACATGACGGCAGGCAAGAGTCCCCATTTTACACATTACGGCAGGCAAGTGTCCCCATTTTACACATTACGGCAGGCAAGAGTCCACATTTTACACAATACAGCAGGCAAGTGTTCCCATTTTACACATTACGGCAGGCAAGTGTCCCCATTTTACACATTGCGGCAGGCAAAAGTCTCCATTTTACACAGTACGGCAGGCAAGAGTCCCCATTTTACACATTACGGTAGGCACGTGTCCCCATTTTACACATTGCAGCAGGCACGTGTCCCCATTTTACACATTACGGCAGGCAAGAGTCCCCATTTTACACAGTACATTAGGCACATGTCCCCAGTTTACACATTGCGGCAGGCACGTGTCCCCATTTTACACATTGCGGCAGGCACGTGTCCCCATTTTACACAGTACGGCAGGCAAGAGTCCCCATTTTACACAGTACGGCAGGCAAGAGTCCCCATTTTACACAGTACAGCAGGCATGTGTCCCCATTTTACACAGTACAGCAGGCAAGAGTCCCCATTTTACACAGTACAGCAGGCATGTGTCCCCATTTTACACAGTACAGCAAGCATGTGTCCCCATTTTACACAGTACAGCAGGCATGTGTCCCCATTTTATACATTGTGGCAGGCACGTGTCCCCATTTTACACATTATGGCAGACAAGAGTCCCCATTTTACACAGTGCGGCAGGCAAGAGTCCCCATTTTACACATTACAGCAGGCACGTGTCCCCATTTTACACAGTATTGCAGGCAAGTGTCCCCATTTTACACAGTATTGCAGGCAACAGTCCATATTTTATACAGTACGGCAGGCAAGTGTCAAGTGGGGGGAGAGAAAGGGAGAGGGGGGGGGGGAGAGAGAGAGACTACTTACATACAGTATGGGGAGGATCTTCCCGCTCTTCGGCCTGCGCCGGCCGCCTCCTCCTTCCAGCTTGGCTCCCCCTCCTCTTGTCATCGGTACTCCTGTTCGGGGGGCGGAGTTTTGCGTAATGACGCGATTGCGTCGTGACGTCATGATGCAACCGCGTCATTCCGCAAAACTCCGCCCCCCGAACAGAAGTTCTCGGGAAGGGGGCGGAGGGGGAAACAAGGACCTGCAAAGTGATTGCTATTTAACACTCTTCAGCATGTGCACATATGCATATGTTTTACAAAGAAAAATGTATTTCTGAATTATTATATTCATTTTTGTTAGACACTATGGGGGTCATTCCGACCTGTTCGCACGCAGCGGTTCTTCGCTGCGGTGCGAACGGGACGGAACTGTGCACGCACGGCGTTGCCCGGCGACGGACATCGCCAGGCAACGGAGCGGCGAGTGGAAAAGTAAAGACGCAGCGCTGGACGGAAGAAGATTGACAGCTTAGAGGCTTTCCGGGTCGATACTCACCGTTGGAGGCCGTTTTCGGGGAGTAGTAAGAAGAACACAGGCGTGTCCAGGCGAACAGAGGGTGGATGTCTGACGTCAGGACCGGGACCTTCATTGCTGGATCTGTCGCACAGGGTAAGTAGCTGCAGGGCTGGTCTTGTTTTGCAGGAAAATTTTTAAGCATAGCAAGGTTGCACAAGCGATCGCAGCCCTGCTATGCTAAAATACACTCCCCCATAGGCGGGGATTAGTTGATCGCAGCAGCAGCAAAAAGTTGCTGGCTGCCATCAACTCGGATTGACCCCCTATGCCTTGTATTTTAACATAGATATATATGCCATAATGTTAAAACGGGGACGCTGCCTGCCATAATGTGTAAAAGGGGACGCTGCCTGCCGTAATGTGTAAAAAGGGACTCTGGCTGCCGTAATGTGTAAAAGGGGGACTCTACCTGGCGTAATGTGTGATAGGGGCCCTACCTGGTGTAATGTGTGTAAGTGGCGCTACTGTGCAGCATAATTTGAATAATGGAGACTACTGTGCAGGTAATATGAATTGGTAGTATTTTGTGGCCACACCCCTTCCCCATAAAGCCACGCCCCTATATTTTTGGCATGTGCTTACCGCGCACTGGCCCTATTTTAAATATGGGGGGGGGGGGGCGTGCTGATGCTGTTTCTTGCACACAGCGCTTAAATGTCTAGTTACGGCACTAATTTTAGGTCCAGGAGACGTACATTGTTAGACCTTGATCTATTTTAAGGTCACCCACTTTTGGTAATAAGTGTTATTGGGTAAATGTGTGGTACCACCATAAAATGGGGTCACCCCTAAAGTTAGTTAAGCCGCCCCTGTCCCCCCACTGTTGATATATAGGGGAAGGGTGTATTATATATGTGACTGCAGTGCCTGTAGTTTTTTCTTTAGTGTAGTGCTGTCCCACTGAGCCCTAACTGAGCAGCCAGGTGACCTTATGCGACCCTTTCTCCAAGGCCCTCACTGAGCATGTGCAGGAGAGTCTGGCAGGGTCCCTGAGCTGCCAGCAACACAAATCCCAGGAAAATCACTTTCAGCTGATTGGGAACTCGGGTTGCAAGATAAAGGAGCCTGGGGGCTGTCTGTCTCCAGGGGATCCCAGACCTTTAAGGTGACAGTGGAGAGGCAGAACTCTCAGCAGGAAAGGAATAAGAGAGTCAGCCAAGGAGCAGGAGGTAGCTCCGGCAGATGGGAATGTACCTGAGGAGCAGTCTCACCACGTAACAGCCAGGAGCAGGCCCGGCGAAAGGGGGGGACAAAGGGGCACCTGTACAGAGCCCCAAGGATCAGGGACACAAAAAATGGGGCTGCAGTGCCAATGTTGCTTTCTCTTACGTCCTAGAGGATGCTGGGGACTCTGTAAGGACCATGGGGTATAGACAGGCTCCAAAGGAGACATGGGCACTACAAAGAACTTTTAGTATGGGTGTGCACTGGCTCCTCCCTCTATGCCCCTCCTCTAGACCCCAGTTGGATCCTGTGCCCAGAGGAGCTGGGTGCACTACAGGGAGCTCTCCTGAGTTTCTCTGAAAAATAATTTTGTTAGGTTTTTTATTTTCAGGGAGCACTGCTGGTAACAGGCTCCCTGCATCGTGGGACTGAGGAGAGAGAAGCAGACCTACTTAAGTGATAGGCTCTGCTTCTTAGGCTACTGGACACCATTAGCTCCAGAGGGAGTCGGAACGCAGGTCTCCCCTTGCTGTTCGTCCCGGAGCCGCGCCGCCGTCTTCCTCGCAGAGCCGGAAGACAGAAGCCGGGTGAGTATAAGAAGAAAAGAAGACTTCAAGGCGGCAGAAGACTTCAGATCTTCCCTGAGGTAAGCGCTGCGCGCCATTGTTCCCACACACTGCACACACTGGCAGGCACTGTTGGGTGCAGGGCGCGGGGGGGGGGGGGGGGGGCCTGGGCAGCAATATAAACCTCTAGGTTGGCATCTATATTGGTATATGCTGCGGAGGCAGTTAGTGGATAAATCCCCCGCCAGTTTTTATAAAATTGAGCGGGACCGAAGCCCGCCGCTGGAGGGGGCGGAGCTTGGTCCCTCAGCACTAACCAGCGCCATTTTCTCCACAGAGCACTGCAGCAACGCTGGCTCCCCGGACTCTCCCCTGCTGAACACGGTGACAGAGGGAAGAAAAAGAGGGGGGGGCCACTTGTATGGCGCAGTGAGTGTATTACACGGTTATTATATATAAAAGCGCTATATCTGGGAATTTGTTTCCAGTGTCAGTTGGCACTGGGTGTGTGCTGGCATACTCTCTCTCTGTCTCTCCAAAGGGCCTTGTTGGGGAACTGTCCCCTTATAGATATATCCCTGTGTGTGTGGGGGTGTCGGTATGCGTGTGTCGGCATGTCTGAGGCGGAAGGCTCATCTAAGGAAGAGGTGAAGCAGATGATTGTGGTGTCTCCCTCGGCGATGCCGACTCATGATTGGATGGACATGTGGAATGTTTTAAATGCAAATGTGACCTTATTACATAAAAGATTGGACAAAGCAGAGTCCAGGGAAAAAGCAGGGAGTCAATCCACGGCTTTGACTGGGTCACCGGGCCCTTCTGGGTCTCATAAACGTCCCATATCCCAAATAGCAGACACTGATACCGACACGGATTCTGACTCCAGTGTCGACTACGATGATGCGAGGTTACACCCAAGTGTGGCCAAAAGTATTCATTATAGGATTATTGCAATAAAAGATGTTTTGCATATCACTGAGGACCCCTCGGTCCCTGACACGAGGGTGCGCATGTATAAGGAAAATAAACCTGAGGTAACCTTTCCCCCATCTCATGAGCTTAACGAGTTATTTGAAAAAGCTTGGGAAACGCCAGATAAAAAACTGCAGATTCCCAAAAGGATTCTTATGGCGTATCCTTTCCCTGCACAGGACAGGGTACGTTGGGAATCCTCACCCAGGGTGGACAAGGCTTTAACGCGCCTGTCCAAGAAGGTGGCACTACCGTCTCCGGACATGGCAGCCCTCAAGGATCCTGCTGATCGCAGACAGGAAACTACTTTAAAATCTATTTCTCTAACGTCCTAGTGGATGCTGCGGACTCCGTAAGGACCATGGGGAATAGACGGGCTCCGCAGAAGACATGGGCACTTTAAGAAAGAATTTAGATTCTGGTGTACTCTGGCTCCTCCCTCTATGTCCCTCCTCCAGACCTCAGTTTGAATCTGTGCCCGGACGAGCTGGGTGCTGTTCAGTGAGCTCTCCTGAGCTTGCTGTAAGAAAGTATTTTGTTAGGTTTTTTATTTTCAGGGAGCTCTGCTGGCAACAGACTCCCTGCATCGTGGGACAGAGGGGAGAGAAGCAGCCCTACTCTCTGAAGCTAGGTCCTGCTTCTTAGGCTACTGGACACCATTAGCTCCAGAGGGATCGTACACAGGATCTCACCCTCTTCGTCCGATCCCAGAGCCGCGCCGCCGTCCCCCTCGCAGAGCCGGAAGACAGAAGCCGGGTGAGTATGAGAAGCAAGAAGACTTCGAAATCGGCGGCAGAAGACTCCGTTCTTCACATGAGGTAACGCACAGCACTGCAGCTGTGCGCCATTGCTCCAAACACACCTCACATACTCCGGTCACTGTAAGGGTGCAGGGCGCAGGGGGGGGGGGGCGCCCTGGGCAGCATATGGACCTCTTTTGGCAAAAGGACACATATATACAGTTGGGCACTGTATATATGTATGAGCCCCCGCCAAGAAAATGTATATTTAAGCGGGACAGAAGCCCGACGTCGAGGGGGCGGGGCTTCTTCCTCAGCACTCACCTGCGCCATTTTTTCTCCACAGCTCCGCTGAGAGGAAGCTCCCCAGGCTCTCCCCTGCAGATACACGGTAGAAGAGGGTAAAAAGAGAGGGGGGGCACATAATTAATTAGGCGCAAAAATCTATATAAACAGCAGCTACTGGGTTAACATTAAGTTACTGTGTTATTCCTGGGTTTATAGCGCTGGGGTGTGTGCTGGCATACTCTCTCTCTGTCTCTCCAAAGGGCCTTGTGGGGGAATAATCTTCAGATGAGCATTCCCTGAGTGTGTGGTGTGTCGGTACGTGTGTGTCGACATGTCTGAGGTAAAAGGCTCCCCTAGGAGGAGATGGAGCAAATGTGTGTGTGAGTGGTGTCTCCGTCGACAACGCCGACACCTGTTTGGATATGTGTAATTAAGTGCTAAGGTAAAATTATTGCACAAAAGATTAGAGAACAGACAGGGAATCTACCCATGTCTGTCCCTATGTCGCAGAGACCTTCAGAGTCTCACAATGCTCACTATCCAAAATAATACACACTGATATCGACACGGAGTCTGACTCAAGTGTGGACTACGATAATGTAAAGTTACAGCCAAAATGGCAGGAAAGTATTCAATATATGATTATTGTAATAAAAAAATAAGAATTTACTTACCGATAATTCTATTTCTCATAGTCCGTAGTGGATGCTGGGGACTCCGAAAGGACCATGGGAATAGCGGCTCCGCAGGAGACTGGGCACAAAGTAAAAGCTTTAGGACTAGCTGGTGTGCACTGGCTCCTCCCCCTATGACCCTCCTCCAAGCCTCAGTTAGGATACTGTGCCCGGACGAGCGTACACAATAAGGAAGGATTTTGAATCCCGGGTAAGACTCATACCAGCCACACCAATCACACCGTACAACTTGTGATCTGAACCCAGTTAACAGCATGATAACAGAAGGAGCCTCTGAAAAGATGGCTCACAACAACAATAACCCGATTTTTGTAACAATAACTATGTACAAGTAATGCAGACAATCCGCACTTGGGATGGGCGCCCAGCATCCACTACGGACTATGAGAAATAGAATTATCGGTAAGTGAATTCTTATTTTCTCTAACGTCCTAGTGGATGCTGGGGACTCCGAAAGGACCATGGGGATTATACCAAAGCTCCCAAACGGGCGGGAGAGTGCGGATGACTCTGCAGCACCGAATGAGAGAACTCCAGGTCCTCCTCAGCCAGGGTATCAAATTTGTAGAATTTAGCAAACGTGTTTGCCCCTGACCAAGTAGCAGCTCGGCAAAGTTGTAAAGCCGAGACCCCTTGGGCAGCCGCCCAAGATGAGCCCACTTTCCGTGTGGAATGGGCTTTTATAGATTTTGGCTGTGGCAGGCCTGCCACAGAATGTGCAAGCTGAATTGTACTACAAATCCAATGAGCAATCGTCTGCTTAGAAGCAGGAGCACCCAGCTTGTTGGGTGCATACAGGATAAACAGCGAGTCAGATTTTCTGACTCCAGCCGTCCTGGAAACATATATTTTCAGGGCCCTGACTACGTCCAGCAACTTGGAATCCTCCAAGTCCCTAGTAGCCGCAGGCACCACAATAGGTTGGTTTAAGTGAAATGCTGAAACCACCTTAGGGAGAAATTGAGGACGAGTCCTCAATTCTGCCCTGTCCGTATGAAAAATTAGGTAAGGGCTTTTATAGGATAAAGCCGCCAATTCTGATACACGCCTGGCTGAAGCCAGGGCTAACAGCATTACCACTTTCCATGTGAGATATTTCAAGTCCACAGTGGTGAGTGGTTCAAACCAATGTGATTTTAGGAATCCCAACACTACATTGAGATCCCAAGGTGCCACTGGAGGCACAAAAGGAGGCTGTATATGCAGTACTCCCTTGACAAACGTCTGAACTTCAGGAACAGAAGCTAGTTCTTTTTGGAAGAATATCGACAGGGCCGAAATTTGAACCTTAATGGACCCTAATTTGAGGCCCATAGACAGTCCTGTTTGCAGGAAATGCAGGAATCGACCCTTGAAATTCCTCCGTAGGGGCCTTCCTGGCCTCGCACCACGCAACATATTTACGCCAAATACGGTGATAATGTTGTACGGTTACATCCTTCCTGGCTTTGATCAGGGTAGGGATGACTTCATCCGGAATGCCTTTTTCCTTCAGGATCCGGCGTTCAACCGCCATGCCGTCAAACGCAGCCGCGGTAAGTCTTGGAACAGACATGGTCCCTGCTGGAGCAGGTCCTGTCTTAGAGGTAGAGGCCACGGGTCTTCCGTGAGCATCTCTTGCATTTCCGGGTACCAAGTCCTTCTTGGCCAATCCGGAGCCACGAGTATAGTCTTTACTCCTCTCCTTCTTATGATTCTCAGTACTTTTGGTATGAGAGGAAGAGGAGGGAACACATACACTGACCGGTACACCCACGGTGTTACCAGAGCGTCCACAGCTATTGTCTGAGGGTCCCTTGACCTGGAGCAATATCTGTCCAGTTTTTTGTTGAGGCGAGACGCCATCATGTCCACCTTTGGTTTTTCCCAACGGTTTACAATCATGTGGAAGACTTCTGGGTGAAGTCCCCACTCCCCCGGGTGAAGATCGTGTCTGCTGAGGAAGTCTGCTTCCCAGTTGTCCACTCCCGGAATGAACACTGCTGACAGTGCTATCACATGATTTTCCGCCCAGCGAAGAATCCTTGTCACTTCCGTCATTGCCCTCCTGCTTCTTGTGCCGCCCTGTCTGTTTACGTGGGCGACTGCCGTGATGTTGTCCGACTGGATCAATACTGGCTGACCCTGAAGCAGAGGCCTTGCCTGACTTAGGGCATTGTAAATGGCCCTTAGTTCCAGGATATTTATCTGAAGTGACGTTTCCATGCTTGACCACAAGCCCTGGAAATTTTTTCCCTGTGTGACTGCTCCCCAGCCTCTCAGGCTGGCATCCATGGTCACCAGGACCCAATCCTGAATGCCGAATCTGCGGCCCTCTAGGAGATGAGCACTCTGTAACCACCACAGGAGAGACACCCTTGTCCTTGGAGACAGGGTTATCCGCTGATGCATTTGAAGATGCGATCCGGACCATTTGTCTAGCAGATCCAACTGAAAAGTTCTTGCGTGGAATCTGCCGAATGGAATCGCTTCGTAAGAAGCCACCATCTTTCCCAGGACCCTTGTGCACTGATGCACTGACACCTGGCCTGGTCTTAGGAGTTTCCTGACTAGGTCGGATAACTCCCTGGCTTTCTCTTCCGGGAGAAACACCTTTTTCTGTACTGTGTCCAGAATCATCCCTAGGAACAGCAGACGTGTCGTCGGAATCAGCTGCGATTTTGGAATATTTAGAATCCATCCGTGCTGTCGTAGTACTATTTGAGATAGTGCTACTCCGACCTCTAACTGTTCTCTGGACCGTGCCCTTATCAGGAGATCGTCCAAGTAAGGGATAATTAAGACGCCTTTTCTTCGAAGAAGAATCATCATTTCGGCCATTACCTTGGTAAAGACCCGGGGTGCCGTGGACAATCCAAACGGCAGCGTCTGAAACTGATAGTGACAGTTCTGTACCACAAACCTGAGGTACCCTTGGTGAGAAGGGCAAATTGGGACATGGAGGTAAGCATCCTTGATGTCCAGAGACACCATGTAGTCCCCTTCTTCCAGGTTCGCTATCACTGCTCTGAGTGACTCCATCTTGAACTTGAACCTTTTTATGTAAGTGTTCAAGGCTTTCAGATTTAAAATGGGTCTCACCGAGCCGTCCGGCTTCGGTACCACAAACAGCGTGGAGTAATACCCCTTTCCCTGTTGTAGGAGGGGTACCTTGATTATCACTTGCTGGGAATACAGCTTGTGAAAAGCTTCCAATACCGCCTCCCTGTCGGGGGTAGACGTTGGTAAAGCAGACTTCAGGAACCGGCGAGGGGGAGACGTCTCGAATTCCAATTTGTACCCCTGAGATACTACCTGCAGGATCCAGGGGTCCACTTGCGAGTGAGCCCACTGCGCGCTGAAATTCTTGAGACGGGCTCCCACCGTGCCTGAGTCCGCTTGTAAGGCCCCAGCGTCATGCTGAGGACTTGGCAGAAGCGGGGGAGGGCTTCTGGTCGTGGGAAGAAGCTGTCTGTTGCAGTCTTTTTCCCCTTCCTCTGCCCCGGGGCAGATATGAGTGGCCTTTTGCCCGCTTGCCCTTATGGGGACGAAAGGACTGGGCCTTTCCATATGCCGTTTGGAATCCGCATCCCCTGACCACTGTCGCGTCCATAATCCTCTTCTGACAGAAATGGACATCGCACTTACTCTTGATGCCAGAGTGCAAATGTCTCTCTGTGCATCTCGCATATATAGGAATGCATCCTTTAAATGCTCTATAGTCAATAATATATTGTCCCTGTCCAGGGTATCAATATTTTCAGTCAGGGAATCCGACCAAGCCACCCCAGCACTGCACATCCAGGCTGAGGCGATTGCTGGTCGCAGTATAACACCATTATGTGTGTATATACTTTTAAGGATATTTTCCAGCCTCCTATCTGCTGGCTCTTTAAGGGCGGCCGTTTCTGGAGACGGTAACGCCACTTGTTTTGATAAGCGTGTGAGCGCCTTATCCACCCTAGGGGGTGTTTCCCAACGAGCCCTAACCTCTGGTGGGAAGGGATATAGTGCCAATAATTTTTTAGAAATTAGCAGTTTTTTGTCGGGGGTAACCCACGCTTCATCACACACTTCATTCAATTCATCTGATTCAGGAAAAACTACGGGTAGTTTTTTCACACCCCACATAATACCCCTTTTTGTGGTACTTGCAGTATCAGAGATGTGCAAAACCTCCTTCATTGCCGTGATCATGTAACGTGTGGCCCTACTGGAAAATACGTTTGTTTCTTCACCGTCGACACTGGAGTCAGTGTCTGTGTCTGGGTCCGTGTCGACCCACTGAGGTAACGGGCGTTTAATAGCCCCTGACGGTGTTTGAGACGC
The DNA here is from genome assembly GCF_028390025.1 of Pseudophryne corroboree. NCBI lineage: Eukaryota > Metazoa > Chordata > Amphibia > Anura > Myobatrachidae > Pseudophryne > Pseudophryne corroboree. Next base: position 82,410,473 of record NC_086450.1, on the reverse strand, counting down.
CTGGACAGGCACTAACTGAGCTGCCGGCTGTCTCATGTCGTCAACAGTTTTCTGTAACGTGCCGACACTGTCACGTAATTCCTTAATTACGGCCATCCATTCAGGTGTCGACTCCCTAGGGGGTGACATCACCATTATAGGCAATTGCTCCGCCTCCACATCATTTTCCTCCTCATACATGTCGACACACACGTACCGACACCCAGCACACACACAGGGAATGCTCTGATAGAGGACAGGACCCACTTAGCCCCTTGGGGAGACAGAGGGAGAGTTTGCCAGCACACACCAGAGCGCTATATATGTATAGGGACAACCTTACAATAAGTGTCTATCCCTTATAGCTGCTTATATCTGTTATTTTGCCAAATAAGTGCCCCCCTCTCTTTTTTACCCTGTTTCTGTAGTTGCAGGATGCAGGGGAGATTCTGGGAGCCTTCCTACCAGCGGAGCTGTGTGGGAAAAATGGCGCTGTGTGCTGAGGAGATAGGCCCCGCCCCCTTCATGGCAGGCTCTTCTCCCGCTTTTTTCTGGAAAACTGGCAGGGGTTAAATACATCCATATAGCCCAGGAGCTATATGTGATGTATTTTTTGCCAAATAAGGTAAATTCATTGCTTCCCAGGGCGCCCCCCCCCAGCGTCCTGCACCCTCAGTGACCGAAGTGTGCTGAGAGCAATGGCGCACAGCTGCAGTGCTGTGCGCTACCTTATGAAGACAGGAAAGTCTTCTGCCGCCGATTTATGGACCTCTTCTTGCTTCAGCATCTGTAAGGGGGCCGGCGGCGCGGCTCCGGGACCCATCCATGGCTGGGCCTGTGATCGTCCCTCTGGAGCTAATGTCCAGTAGCCTAAGAAGCCCAATCCACTCTGCACGCAGGTGAGTTCGCTTCTTCTCCCCTTAGTCCCTCGATGCAGTGAGCCTGTTGCCAGCAGGTCTCACTGAAAATAAAAAACCTATTTAAACTTTTACTCTAAGCAGCTCAGGAGAGCCACCTAGATTGCACCCTTCTCGTTCGGGCACAAAATCTTAACTGAGGCTTGGAGGAGGGTCATAGGGGGAGGAGCCAGTGCACACCAGCTAGTCCTAAAGCTTTTACTTTGTGCCCAGTCTCCTGCGGAGCCGCTATTCCCATGGTCCTTTCGGAGTCCCCAGCATCCACTAGGACGTTAGAGAAATGTTTTGCATATCACTGATGACTCATCTGTCCCTGACACAAGGGTACACATGTTTAAGGGGAAGAAAGCCGAGGTAAATTTCCCTCCTCTCATGAAGAAAAAGAGCGGGAATCTCCAGACAAGAGACTGCAGTTTCCCACAAAGAATTCTCAGGGAGTATCCTTTCCCTACTAGGGCCAGGATATGATGGGAATCTTCCCCTAGGGTGTCACGTCTGCCTAAAAGGTAGCGCTGACTTAACAGCTATCCTCAGGGATCCTGCAGATAGCATGCAGTAAAAGTACTTTGAAGTCCATTTACACATTCTGGTACTCTACTCAGAACGGCGATTGTGTCGGCATGGGTGTATAGCGCTGTAGCAGCGTGGACAGATACCTTATCACCAGAGATTGAGACCCTAGTATGTATATATAGGTATATATATAGATATATATATATATATATATATATATAAAAGATGCTGTCTTAGATATATATAAAACATGCCCAAAGAGACCATATGCGCTCCATTGTAGCCAATGGTGGGAACTTTGCGGTCAGCGGTGAGGTTACTTTCGGTCAACCGCTGACCGCAAAGTTCCCACTATTGGCTAAAATGGAGCGCATAGGCGCTACATTGTATCTGTGCCGTCTGCTGCCTGACAGACACTACAGGAGCACACAGCCAATCAGGAGAGTGCCACGACGTGGCGCTCCCTGATTGGCTGAAGGGACCCTCATTGACAGGAGTCAGGGGGGGTCCTGGCAGTCGGGGAAAGGGGTCCCATGTGTAAACATGGGATCCCTTTCAGTGCGTGGTCGGGTTTCCGTTTTATTATTTTGCCAAGTACGTGGATTATACAAAGGGCTGATTCTACACTGGATTATGTGAGTATCATTTTTTTCACAGGTACCCCAAGGATTCTACATGGAGAAGAGGACCAAGCCTCTTGGGAACATAGGTAAGTATGTGTGTATGGAGGTGTGCATGTATGTAATAAACTTATACTTTCACGGTGTGTGTGTCCTGTTTTTTGGGGGGTATTTTTTTAGTAGTAGTACTACAGGTACCAGCGTGCCCGGTTTTCCACCGCATGCTGGTACTTGTGGTTCTCCAAGTACCAGCTTGCGGGGAGGCTTGCTGGGACTTGTAGTACTGCTACTAAAAACAATATTCACATTTTTTCACAAGGCTATCAGCCCCCCATTAGCTGCCCTTGGCTGGGGGGGACAGCCTCGGGCTTCACCCCTGGCCCTTGGGTGGCTGGAGGGAAGGGACCCCTTGATTTAAGGGGTTCCCACTCCTCCAGGGTACCCCGGCCAGGGGTGATTAGTTGGGTATGTAATGCCAGGGCCGCAGGGACCAGTATAAAAGTGTCACCCGGCTGTGGCATTATGTACCTGGCTAGTGGAGCCCGGTGCTGGTTTAAAAAATACGGGGGACCCCTACGCTTTTTGTCCCCTGTATTTTTGGAACCAGGACCAGGAGCAGAGCCCGGTGCTGGTTGATTAAATATGGGGGAACCCCTGTCATTATTTCCCCCATATTTTTTCAACCAGGACCGGCTCAAAGAGCCCGAGGCTGGTTATGCTTAGGAGGGGGGACCCCACGCAATTTTTTTCAGATTTTTTAAGACTTTAATCAACTTTTTAAGGTACACAATGAAGCCCTGCACGGATCTCACAGATCCGTCCGGGATTCCTTGTGTTTTGTCAGGCAGTGTTTTACTCATCACTCCCGTAAAACACTGCCTGATATTATGAATCACATCGACATCGGAAAAAACGATTGTGCAAAATTCGGCAGCTTAGTGAATGATCGTATCAGGATTCAAAATGTTGCAGTAAAATGCACCCGATACCATTCGAGTTCAAACACCCTTCAAAACGGACAAAACACGAATCTTTGTAAATATACCCCCCTGTTGGATCCCTGGGCAATAGATATTGTGTCTCAGGGATACAAGCTGGACTTCGAGGAGATGCCCCCTCACCGACGGCCCTGCCGGCTTTCCCCCACGAGAGGGAAATAGTGTTAACTGCAATTCACAAATTGTATCTTCAACAGGTGGTGGTCAAGGTTCCCCTCCTTCAACAAGGAAGGGGTTATTATTCGACCATGTTTGTAGTCCCGAAACCGGACGGTTCGGTCAGACCCATATTGAATTTAAAATCCCTGAACATATACCTGAAAAGGTTCAGGTTCAAGATGGAATCGCTGAGAGCGGTCATCGCAAGCCTGGAAGGGGGGGATTTTATGGTGTCTCTGGACATAAAGGATGCACACCTTCATGTCCCCATTTATCCACCTCATCAGGCGTACCTCAGATTTGTGGTACAGGATTGTCATTACCAATTTCAGATGTTGCCGTTTGGTCTCTCCACGGCACCGAGAATAATTACCAAGGTAATGGCGGAAATGATGGTACTCCTGCGGTAGCAAGGAGTCACAATTATCCCATACTTGGACGATCTCCTCATAAAAGCGAGATCAAGAGAGCAGTTGCTGATCAGCGTAGCACTTTCTCTGGAAGTGTAACGGCAACACGGCTGGATTATAAATATTCCAAAGTCGCAGTTGGTTACTAGGGCTCGTCTGCCTTTCCTAGGCATGATTCTAGACACAGACCAGAAAAGGGTTTATCTCCCAATAGAGAGAGCTCAGGAGCTCATGACTCTGGTCAGGAACCTATTAAAACCAAAACAGGTGTCAGTGCATCACTGCACTCGAGTCCTAGGAAGGATGGTGGCATCATACGAGGCCATTCCCTTCGGCAGGTTCTATGCGAGGACCTTTCAATGGGACTTACCTGACAGGTGGTCCGGATCACATCTTCAGATGCATCGGTTAATCACCCTATCCCACAGGGCCAGGGTGTCTCTCCTGTGGTGGCTGCAGAGTGCTCACCTTCTCGAGGGCCGCAGATTCGGCATTCAGGACTGGGTCCTGGAGACCACGGATGCAAGCCTCCGAGGGTGGGGAGCAGTCACACAGGGAAGAAATTTCCAAGGTCTGTGGTCAAGTCAGGAGACTTGCCTTCACATCAACATCCTGGAACTAAGGGCCGTATACAACGCCCTACGTCAAGCGGAGACCCTGCTTCGCGACCAACCGGTTCTGATTCAGTCAGACAACATCACCGCAGTGGCTCATGTAAACCGACAAGGCGGCGCAAGGAGCAGGGTAGCGAGCCACCAGAATTCTTCGCTGGGCGGAAAATCTCGTAAGCGCACTGTCAGCAGTGTTCATCCCGGGAGTGAACAACTGGGAAGCAGACTTCCTCAGCATTTACGACCTCCACCCGGGAGAGTGGGGACTTCATCAGGAAGTCTTCGCACAGACTGCAAGTCGGTGGGTACTGCCACAGGTGGACATGATGGCATCCCGCCTCAACAAAAAACTACAGAGGTATTGCGCCAGGTCAAGAGACCCTCAGGCGATAGTTGTAGATGCCTGGTGACACCGTGGGTGTTCCAGTCGGTCTATGTATTTCCTCCTCTTCTTCTCATACCAAGGTGCTGAGAATAATAAGAAAAAGAGGAGTGAGAATGATACTCATTATTCCAGATTGGCCACGAAGGACTTGGTATCCAGATCTGCAAGAAATGCTCACAGAGGACCCGTGGCCTCTTCATCTAAGACAGGACTTGTTGCAACAGGGGCCCTGTCTGTTCCAAGACTTACCGCGGCTGCGTTTGACGGCATGGCGGTTGAACGCCGGATCCTAGCGGAAAAAGGCATTCCGGAGGAGGTCATTCCTACGCTGATAAAGGCTAGGAAGGACGTGACAACTCAACATTATCACCGTATATGGCGAAAATATGTTGCTTGGTGTGTGGCCAGGAATGCCCCTACGGAGGAATTCCAGCTGGGCCGTTTCCTTCACTTCCTACAGTCAGGAGTGAATTTGGGCATAAAATTGGGGTCCATTAAGGTCCAGATTTCGGCCCTATCCATTTTCTTTCAAAAGGAGTTGACTTCTCTACCTGAAGATCAGACGTTGTAAAGGGAGTGCTGCATATTCAGCCCCCTTTTGTGCCTCCAGTGGCACCTTGGGATCTTAACGTGGTGTTGAGTTTCCTGAAATCCCACTGGTTTGAACCACTCAAAACGGTGGAATTGAAATATCTCACGTGGAAGATGGTCATGCTGCTAGCCTTGGCTTCGGCTAGGCGTGTGTCAGAATTAACGGCTTTGTCACATAAAAGCCCCTATCTGGTTTTCCATGCGGATAGAGCAGAATTGCGGACCCGTCCACAATTACTGCCAAAAGTGGTTTCATCTTTTCATATAAACCAACCTATTGTGGTGCCTGTGGCTACTACTGACTTGGAGGATTCCGAGTTGCTTGATGTGGTCAGGGCTTTGAAGGTTTATGTAGCCAGAACGGCTAAAGTCAGGAAAACCGACTCTTTGTTTATCCTGTATGCTTCCAACAAGCTTGGTGCGCCTGCTTCAAAGCAAACTATTGATCGCTGGATCTGTAACACGATTCAGCAGGCTCATTCTGCGGCTGGATTGCCGCACCCAAAATCAGTTAAGGCCCATTCCACTAGGAAGGTGGGCTCTTCTTGGGCGGCTGCCCGAGGGGTCTCGGCATTACAGCTGTGCCGAGCGGCTACTTGGTCAGGTTCAAACACTTTTGCAAAGTTCTACAAGTTTGATACCCTGGCTGAGGAGGACCTTGTGTTTGCTCATTCGGTGCTGCAGAGTCATCCGCACTCTCCCGCCCGTTTGGGAGCTTTGGTATAATACCCATGGTCCTTACGGAGTCCCCAGCATCCACTAGGACGTTAGAGAAAATAAGATTTTACTTACCGGTAAATCTATTTCTCGTAGTCCGTAGTGGATGCTGGGCGCCCGTCCCAAGTGCGGACTTCTTCTGCAATACTTGTATATAGTTATTGCTGCAATAAGGGCTATGTTATGGTTGCATCAGGGTTGAACTGATGCTCTGTTGTTGTTCATACTGTTGACTGGGTAAGTTTATCACAAGTTATACGGTGTGATTGGTGTGGCTGGTATGAATCTTGCCCTGGATTACCAAAATCCTTTCCTTGTACTGTCAGCTCTTCCGGGCACTGTTTCTCTAACTGAGGTCTGGAGGAGGGACATAGAGGGAGGAGCCAGAGCACACCAGAATCTAAATTCTTTCTTAAAGTGCCCATGTCTCCTGCGTAGCCCGTCTATTCCCCATGGTCCTTACGGAGTCCCCAGCATCCACTACGGACTACGAGAAATAGATTTACCGGTAAGTAAAATCTTATTTTATGCGCATACGGGTGCTTTACTCAGACCGGCAATAGCATCGGCATGGGTGTGTAGTGCAGTTGCAGCCTGGACAGATACCTTGTCAGCTGACCTTGATACCCTAGACAGGGATATCATTTTATTGACCTTAGCTCACATTAAAAACGCAGTCTTGTATATGAGGGACGCTCAAAGAGACGTTGGGCTGCTAGGTTCGAGAGCCAATGTCATGGCGATTTCTGCTAGGCGAGCCCTGTGGACCTGCCAATGGACGGGTGATGCCGACTCAAAGAAGCATATGGAGGTTTTGCCATACAAAGGTGAAGGTTTATTTGGGGACGATCTCACGGACCTGGTTGCCACAGCTACAGCGGGTAAATCTACCTTTTTGCCTTTTGTTCCCCCACAGCAAAAGAAAACTACACATTATCAGATGCAGTCCTTTCGGTCGCGTAAGTCTGGAAGAGGTCGGGGCTCATCTTTCCTCGCCAGAGGTAAGGGTAGAGGGAAGAGAGCACCTGCTCCGGCTAGTTCCCAGGAGCAGAACTCCTCCCCGGCTTCTACTAAATCCACTGCATGACACTGGGGCTCCACTGAGGGAGTCCGCGCCGGTGGGGGCACGTCTTCGACTCTTCAGCCAGGTCTGGGTTCTGTCAGACATGGATCCTTGGACGATGAAAATTGTATCCCAAGGCTACAAACTGGAATTCGAAGAGGTGCCCCCTCGCCGATTTTTCAAGTCGGCCTTGCCAACTTCTCCCCCAGAGAGGGCAGTAGTGTTAGCTGCAATTCAAAAGCTGTGTCAACAGCAAGTGATTATCACGGTTCCCCTAGTCCAACAGGGGAAAGGGTACTATTCAACCCTGTTCGTGGTCCCGAAGCCGGATGGCTCGGTCAGACCCATTTTAAATCTAAAATCCCTAAACCAGTACTTGAAAAAGTTCAAATTCAAGATGGAATCGCTCTGGGCGGTGATCTCCAGTCTGGAAGGGGGGGATTTTATGGTGTCACTTGACATAAAGGATGCATACCTTCATGTCCCCATATATCCTCCTCATCAGGCGTACCTGAGATTCGCTGTACAGGACTGTCTTTACCAGTTTCAGATGTTGCCGTAGGGCTTTCCACAGCCCCGAGGATTTTCACCAAGGTGATGGCGGAGATGATGGTGCTCCTGCGCAGGCAGGGAGTCACAATTATCCCGTACTTGGACGATCTCCTGATAAAAGCGAGATCGAGAGATCAATTGTTGAAAAGCGTGTCACTCTCTCTGAGAGTGCTACAACAGCACGGTTGGATTCTCAATCTGCCAAGGTCACAATTGGTTCCAACGACTCGACTATCATTCCTAGGCATGATTCTGGACACAGAACAAAAGAGGGTTTTTCTCCCAATGAAAAAAGCCCAGGACCTCCAGAACATGGTCAGAGACCTGCTAAAACCAAAAAGAATGTCTGTTCATCAATGCACTCGAGTTCTGGGGAAAATGGTAGCAGCCTACGAGGCAATCCCCTTCGGCAGGTTCCATGCGAGGACATTTCAGTGGGACCTTCTGGACAAGTGGTCGGGGTCCCATCTACAAATACATCAGAGGATAAGCCTGTCCCCCAGGGCCAGGGTGTCTCTCCTGTGGTGGCTGCAGAGTACTCACCTTCTAGAGGGTCGCAGATTCGGCATTCAAGACTGGGTTCTGATAACCACGGACGCAAGCCTCCGAGGATGGGGAGAAGTCACACAAGGGAGGAATTTTCAGGGACTATGGTCAAGCCAGGAGGCTTGTCTACACAGCAACGTGCTGGAATTAAGGGCCATATACAACGGCCTTCGACAAGCGGAGAATCTTCTTCGCGACCTACCGGTTCTGATTCAATCAGACAACGTCACAGCCGTGGCTCATATAAACCGCCAAGGCAGGACAAGGAGCAGAGTGGCAATGGCGGAAGCCACCAGGATTCTTCCCTGGGCAGAAAATCACGTAAGCGCTCTGTCAGCGGTCTTCATACCGGGAGTGGACAACTGGGAAGCAGACTTCCTAAGCAGGCACGATCTCCATCCAGGAGAGTGGGGTCTTCATCAAGAAGTCTTTGCAGAAATAACAAGTCGTTGGGGACTTCCTCAAATAGACATGATGGCGTCACGCCTCAACAAAAAGCTTTGGATGTATTGTGCCAGGTCAAGGGACCCGCAGGCAGTAGCGGTAGACGCCCTAGTGACAACATGGGTGTTTCAGTCGGTCTATGTGTTCCCTCCTCTGCCTCTCATCTCAAAAATATTGAGAATCATAAGACGAAAAAGAGTGCAAACGATACTCGTTGTTCCAGATTGGCCTTGAAGGGCCTGGTATTCGGATCTTCAGGAAATGATCACGGAAGATCCGTGGCCTCCTCCTCTCAGGGAGGACCTGTTGCAGCAGGGGTCATGCGTATTCCACGACTTACCGCGGCTACGTTTGACGGCATGGCGGTTGAACACCGGATCCTAGCCGGGAGAGGTATTCCGGAGGAAGTCATCCCTACTCTGATAAGGCTAGGAAGGAGGTGACGGCGAAACATTATCACCGTATTTGGAGGAAGTATGTATCTTGGTGTGAAGCCAAGAATGCTCCTACGGAAGATTTCCATCTGGGCCGTTTTCTCCACTTTCTACAGACAGGAGTGGATATGGGCCTGAGGTTAGGCTCCATTAAGGTACAGATTTCGGCCCTATCTATATTCTTTTAGAAGGAATTGGCTTCTCTCCCAGAAGTCCAGACTTTTGTGAAGGGAGTGCTGCACATCCAGCCTCCTTTTGTGCCCCCGGTGGCACCTTGGGACCTTAAGGTGGTGTTAAAGTTCTTAAAATCTCACTGGTTTGAACCTCTTCAAACGGTGGAATTAAAATTTCTCACTTGGAAGGTGGTCATGTTATTGGCCCTGGCATCTGCAAGGCGGGTGTCCGAATTGGCGGCCTTGTCGCACAAGAGTCCCTATTTGATTTTCCATGTGGATAGAGCTGAGTTGAGGACTCGTCCTCAATTTTTGGTGGTTTCTTCATTTCATATGAACCAACCTATTGTGGTGCATGTGGCTACGAGTGACTTGGAGGACTCCAAGTCCCTGGATGTAGTCAGGGCCTTAAAAATGTATGTAGCCAGGACGGTTAGGGTTAGGAAAACAGAGACTCTGTTTGTCCTGTATGCAGCCAACAAGGTTGGCGCTCCTGCGTCTAAGCAGACTATTGCTTGCTGGATCTGTAACACGATTCAGCAGGCTCATTCTACGGCTGGATTGCCGTTACCAGATTCGGTAAAGGCCCATTCCACTAAAAAGGTGGACTCTTCTTGGGCGGCTGCCCGAGGCGTCTCGGCGTTACAGCTTTGCCGAGCAGCTACTTGGTCGGGTTCAAACACTTTTGCAAAATTCTACAAGTTTGATACCCTGGCTGATGAGGACCTCGCGTTTGCTCAATCGGTGCTGCAGGGTCATCCGCACTCTCCCGCCCGGTTTGGAGCTTTGGTATAAACCCTATGGTCCTTACGGAGTCCCCAGCATCCTCTAGGACGTAAGAGAAAATAAGATTTTAAACCTACCGGTAAATCTTTTTCTCCTAGTCTGCTAGTCTGTAGAGGATGCTGGGCGCCCGTCCCAGTGCGGACTGAATCTGCAAGACTTGTATATAGTTGTTGCTTACATAAGGGTTATGTTACAGTTGGGATCGGTCTTTGACTGATACTGTTTTTTTTGTTCATACTGATAACTGGTTGTGTATATTCCAGGTTATACGGTGTGGTTGGTGTGGGCTGGTATGAATCTTGCCCTTAGATTAACAAAATCCTTTCCTCATATTGTCCATCTCCTCTGGGCACAGTTTCTCTAACTGAGGTCTGGAGGAGGGGCATAGAGGGAGGAGCCAGTGCACACCCATACTAAAACTTCTTTGCAGTGCCCATGTCTCCTGCGGAGCCCGTCTATACCCCATGGTCCTTACGGAGTCCCCAGCATCCTCTACGGACTAGGATAAAAAGATTTACCGGTAGGTTTAAAATCTTATTTTTAAAGTGTATGCTCCAACTGCTCTGCTTTAAGTAAGAAAACAATAAACAGGTCCCCAAACTTCTCTCCCTTCCTTTTATGCTGTCATTTTGTCCAGTCTCTGTGGTCCGTACAGAGGTGTAGCTAGGTGACATGGTGCCCGGAGCAAGGGTATGTTTCGGCGCCCCTCTCCTGTACTGAATTGGGTATATATTACATTTGAAAAGAAAAAATATTTAAAAAATCCTAAACTGGTGTCAGCGCCAGATCTAAACCTTGTAGATCTCAGGGCAAAAGCTCCCATATTTAAAACCGGGTAGCGTGTGGGCCGAAGTCATGCAACAAAAATATAGGGGCATGGCTTTATGGACAAGCGGCGTAGCCACAGAACATTACCAGCTGGGGCAGAGAGGGGTGTTGCAACACCCGGGGCAGAGTGGGGTGCTACAACAGCAGGGGCAGAGAGGGGTGCTGCAGCAGCCGTGGCATAGAGAGGTGCTGAAACAGCTGGGACAGAGAGAGGTGCTGCAGCAGCCAGGGCAGAGAGTGGTGTAGGAGGACAGAAGCTGCACAGCTACAAGCAGACAGTAAAACATAAAGAGGACGGCAGAGCTCCGGCATGTGCTGGCTGTCAGTGTCTCCTGCTGTTGCCTCTGGCCTGCCCTGTTCCCTTCCTAGGGCCTAACTCAGATCTGATCACAACAGAAAAATCTTTCTCTAATGGGCAAAACCATGTGCACTGCAGGTGGGGCAGATGTGACGTGCAGAGAGAGTTAGATTTGGGTGGGTTATATTGTTTCTGTGCAGGGTAAATACTGGCTACTTTATTTTCACACTGCAATTTAGATTTCAGTGTGAACACACCCCACCAGTGGCGTAACTACTGCCCCCGCAGCTCTCGCGGTGGCTTGGGGGCGAGGGGCTGCGGGGGCGCCGCCACTGATTTAGAGCAGAATCTGCTGTCTCCTCTCCCTCCCTGCTGTAAGGAGGGACACGGAGGGCACAGCGCGCGCCTCTCCCGTGTCCCTCCTGCATCTCCGTCGCGTCTAATAAAGGAAGTGCCGTTCGTGAGCTATGATTGGCTCACGAACCAGCACTTCCTTTATTAGACCCGACGGAGATGCAGGAGGGACACGGGAGAGGCGCGCGCTGTGCCCTCCTTGTCCCTCCTTCACAGCAGCGGGGGAGCGCGGGGGGGGGGGGGCACTGAGGGGGCACTGAGGGGACATATATGGCACTGGGGGGGCACTGAGGGGGCATATATGGCACTGGGGGGGCACTGAGGGGGCATGTATGGCACGGAGGGGGCACTTAGGGGGCATATATGGCACTGGGGGGGCACTGAGGGGGCATATATGGCACTGAGGGGGCATATATGGCACTGGGGGGGTACTGAGGGGGCATATATGGCACTGTATGTGTGCCTGGCACATGGGGGGGGGGGCTATATTTGGCACTGGGGGCACGTGAGCACCTGGCACCGTGGGGGAATATCTGGCACTGGGGACATATGTGGCACTGGGAGCACAGCCCTAGCAACAAGCACTACCCCCTAGCAACGAGCATGACACCCAGTGCATGAAACCCCTGGCAATGAGCATGACACCCTGAGCATGAAAACCCCTGGCACCGTGCATGGAACCAAGAGCATGAAACCCCTGGCAACGAGCAGGTAATTTAAAAGTAATTAGAAGCCTTACTGTAGGACTTAATGTGTAATGGGCATTATGGTGTGTGGCATAATGTATCACGGACATTGCGGTGTGTGTCATAATGTGTCACAGGCATTACGGTGTGTGGCATACTATATCACGGGCATTGTGGTATGTGGTATAATGTCTCAGGGGCATTGCAGTGTGGCATAATGTATAACGGGCATTGCGGTATGTGTCACAGGCATTACGGTGTGTGGCATACTATATCACGGGCATTGTGGTATGTGGTATAATGTCTCAGGGGGATTACAGTGTGGCATAGGGTATAACGGGCATTGCGGTATGTGTCACAGGCATTACGGTGTATGGTATACTATATCACGGGCATTGTGATATGTGGTATAATGTCTCAGGGTCATTGCAGTGTGTGGCATAATGTATCACAGACATTGCGGTGTGGGTCATAATGTGTCAGGCATTACGGTGTGTTGTATACTATATCACGGGCATTGTGGTATGTGGTATAATGTCTCAGGGTCATTGCAGTGTGGCATAATGTATAACGGGCATTGCGGTATGTGTCAGGCATTACTGTGTGTTGTATACTATATCACGGGCATTGTGGTATCTGGTATAATGTCTCAGGGTCATTGCAGTGTGGCATAATGTATAAGGGGCATTGCGGTATGTGTCAGGCATTACTGTGTGTTGTATACTATATCACGGGCATTGTGGTATGTGGTATAATGTCTCAGGGTCATTGCAGTGTGTGTCATAATGTGTCACAGGCATTGTATGTGCTATAATGTATCAGGGGCATTGCAGTGTGTAGCATGATGTATAACGGGCATTGCGATTCCTATGGTCATGTGTCACAGGCATTACAGTGTGTGGCATAATGTGTCACAGGCATTACGGTGTGTGGCATAATGTGTCACAGGCATTGTATGTGCTATAATGTATCAGGGGCATTGCAGTGTGTAGCATAAAGTATAACGGGCATTGCGATTCCTGTCGTCATGTGTCACAGGCATTACGGTGTGTGGCATAATGTGTCACAGGCATTACGGTGTGTGGCATAATGTGTCGGGGGCATTATGGTGTGTGCATATTGTGTCATGTGCATTATTGTGTGTGGAATAATGTCTAAGGGCCATTGCAGTATGTGGCATAATGTATACTGGGCATTACTATAAGGAGAAAAAAATGACAAATAATGCAAGGGGCATGAATCAGGATTATTTTTCTTTCCTGTGCTGACTAACGTCTGGGCGTGTAGGTTGCAAAACTGGGGTATAAGGAAGTCTTTTCCTGCAATGACACGCCCCTTTATGCAAAGCCACGCCCATTCCAACGAAGCCACGCCCCCTTTTGCGGCACGCGCATGTTTGTCCCTTTAATAGTGCCGAAGAATTTTTTGGCTTGGGGGAGAAAAACTTCTAGTTACGCCACTGCACCCCACCCAAATCTAACTCTCTCTGCACATGTTATATCTGCCCCACCTGCACTGCACATGGTTTTGCCCATTAGAGAAAAATGTTGCTGCTGTGATCAGGTCTGAATTAGGCCCCTAGTCTTCAAGTCCGAGTCAGTGTTTGCCCCTCTGCTTCTCCTCCTCCTGCTCTGTGGCTGCCTGTACAGCGGCCTGTGGTATAGCGGGCGGAGTGAGGGGGGCAGATGGCGTGCCCTTTTATCTCCTGGGTCCATGATGTATTGCTGTCATTATGCATGTCACTGTGCTGGCGCTTCCCTGTCTGTCCCTGCGACCGCCACCGAAGAGCCTGGTAGCCCAGCAAGAAAACCGCCTGCCACGCTTACTGACAGTCTGAGTCAAAGGTTCCACACAGAAGCCATCCACTACACCACATCTGTCCAACTTCACTCCCTACAGACAAGAGACACCCTGGCGGTAGTGAACCCCTTTTCATAAAGTAGATAGATAGATAGATAGATAGATAGATAGATAGATAGATAGATAGATAGATAGATAGATAGATAGATAGATAGATAGATAGATAGAGGGCTTAAAGTGGTCCTGGTGAGGTGGTGGAACTCATGGAGGAGAACCATGGAGGCAGAGAGAGGTCTCCGTGGGTCCCGCATGTCAGATCAGCCCTGAATAATGTGATGTTTTTATTCTCTGTTCTTTTTGTTTTTTTGCCATCTTTTCTATTCTATCTGTTCTTTTATCTTCTCCAGGAACAGACAGGAGCTGCAGCTCACATAGGGGTTTATTTACTAAGCCTTTCAGAGCGATAAAGTAGACAGAGATAAAGTACCAGCCAATCAGCTCCTGTCATGTTACAGTCTGTGTTTGGAAAATGACATTTAGGATCTGGTTGGTTGGTTGGTTGGTTGGTATCTCCATACACTTTATCTCTCCCCCAGGGGTAAGATAGCACCTATTCCTTGGGACTGGAGTAGGGGGGCCAATCCCGGGCCTTTTTTTCAATCCCAGGTATCGGTATTGAATAAAGGTCAATCCCGGGATTCCTGGGATACCCAGGATTGGGATGAAGACCCGCCCACCCCACACAAATACTCCCCATCGTGGGTGAGAGCCGGGCTCACCGGCTGCTAGGTGTAGTCTGGGCGGATGGCGTCAGACTCACCATTGTGGGTGGGAGGGATCGCAGGTGGCGAGGTACAGTGCGGGTGGCCCGGGTTTGCGTGACCTCTGACATCATGTCACAGTACGCACTGCGGGGGGCAGGGGAGCCGGAAAGAGGGAGACGGGTAGCGCCTTTGTCTCCTGACGACGATCAACGCTGCCCGGCATTAAAAAAACAACAACAGGGAAGGTAAATCCCGCAATCCCCGGGATTGGAGCTTCCAATCTCGGTATTGAATCCTGAATGTTTTTTGGCCTAAATTCTGGGATCCCGTCAGTCCCGATCCCGGGATTGGCCTCCCCAGACTAGAGCTAACTGCAGCTGGTTGAAAGGGCGCAGCAAGGTCACTGAGAATGGAAGAGGTAAGCATCGGTATTGTATGAGTCACTGGCAGTGGCGTAACTAGAAATTTTTCTCCCCCAAGCCAAAAAATTCTTCGGCGCCCCCCCCTTCATGCTCCATAATTGGGAGCAAGAAAGGGATAAATATGCGCGCGCCTTCGGCGCGCGCGTCAAAAAAGGGGCGTGGTTTTGTTGGAGTGGGCGTGGTTTCGCATAAAGGGGCGTGGCATTGCAGGAAAAGACTACCTTATACCCCAGTTTTGCAACCTGCACGCCCAGACGTTGGCCACCACAGGAAAGAAAAATAATCCTGATTCATGCCCCTTACATTATTTGTCATTTTTCCTCCTTATAGTAATGCCCAGTATACATTATGCCACATACTGCAATGGCCCTTAGACATTATGCCGCACACAATAATGCACGACACAATATGCACACACTGTAATGCCCCCGACACATTATGCCACACACCGTAATGTCTGTGACACATTATGCCACACACCGTAATGCCTGTGACACATTATGACAGGAATCGCAATGCCCGTTATACATTATGCTACACACTGCAATGCCCCTGATACATTATAGCACATACAATGTCTGTGACACATTATGACACACACCGCAATGTCCGTGATACATTATGCCACACACTGCAATGCCCGATACATTATAGCACATACAATGCCTGTGACACATTATGCCACACACTGCAATGACCTTGAGACATTATACCACAATGCCCGTGATATAGTATACCATACACCGTAATGCCTGTGACACATACCGCAATGCCCTGCCCGTTATACCCTATGCCACACATCGCAATGCCCGTTATGTATTATGCCACACTGCAATGACCCTGAGACATTATACCACATACCACAATGCCCGTGATATAGTATACCACACACCGTAATGCCTGACACATTATGACACACACCGCAATGTCCGTGATACATTATGCCACACACTGCAATGACCCTGAGACATTATACCACATATCACAATGCCCGCGATATAGTATACCATACACCGTAATGCCCGTGACACATTATGACACACACCGCAATGTCCGTGATACATTATGCCACACACCGTAATGCCCATTACACACTAAGTCCTACAGTAAGGCTTCTAATTACTTTTCAATTACCTGCTCGTTGTCAGGGGTTTCATGCACTGGGTGTCATGCTCGTTGCCAGGGGTTTCATGCTCTTGGTTCCATGCACGGTGCCAGGGGTTTTCATGCTCAGGGTGTCATGCTCGTTGCCAGGTGTTTCCTGCACTGGGTGTCATGCTCGTTGCCAGGTGTTTCATGCACTGGGTGTCATGCTCGTTGCCAGGTGTTTCATGCACTGGGTGTCATGCTCGTTGCCAGGTGTTTCATGCACTGGGTGTCATGCTCGTTGCTAGGAGGTAGTCCTTGTTGCTAGGGCTGTGCTCCCAGTGCCACATATGTCCCCAGTGCCAGATATTCCCCCACGGTGCCAGGTACTTACATGCCCCAGTGCCAAATATAGTCGTCGTCCCCATGTGCCAGGTACACATATACCCCCCCAGTGCCACATATGCCCCCAGTGCCAGATATTCCCCCCCAGTGCCACATATGCCCCCAGTGTCAGATATGCCCCCAGTGCCATATATTCCCCCCCAGTGCCAAATATGCCCCCAGTGCCATATATGCCCCCAGTGCCAGATATTCCCCCCCAGTGCCAGATATTCCCCCCGTGCCATATATGCCCCCAGTGTCAGATATTCCCCCCCAGTGCCAGATATCCCCCCCGTGCCATATATGCCCCCAGTGCCAGATATCCCCCCCAGTGCCATATATGCCCCCAGTGCCAGATATTCCCCCCCAGTGCCATATATGCCCCCAGTGCCAGATATTCCCCCCCAGTGCCATATATGCCCGTGCCAGATATCCCCCCCCCAGTGCCAGATATTCCCCCCAGTGCCATATATGCCCCAGTGCCAGATATCCCCCCCCCAGTGCCAGATATTCCCCCCAGTGCCATATATGCCCCAGTTCCAGATATCCCCCCCCCAGTGCCATATATGCCCCCAGTGCCAGATATTCCCCCCAGTGCCATATATGCCCCCCGTGCCAGATATCCCCCCCCCCAGTGCCATATATGCCCCCAGTGCCAGATATTCCCCCCCAGTGCCATATATGCCCCAGTGCCAGATATCCCCCCCCAGTGCCAGATATGCCCCCAGTGCCAGATATTCCCCCCAGTGCCAGAAATGCCCAGTGCCAGATATTCCTCCCTCCCCCCCCCGTGCCATATATGCCCCCAGTGCCAGATATTTACCCCCCCCCCGCGCGCCGTCGCTTTTTGGAGGGACACGGAGGGCACACAGCTCGTCTCTCCTGTGTCCCTCCTGCTGCATCATCTCCGGCGGCCGCGGGTCTAATAGGGGGAAGTCAGTGCCGGTTCGTGAGCCAATTAGAGCTCACGGACGGCACTTCCCCCTATTAGACCCGCGGCCGCCGGAGATGATGCAGCAGGAGGGACACAGGGAGGCGCGCTGTGTGCCCTCCGTGTCCCTCTAACAAGCGGCGGAGGGAAGGAGACTGCAGACTGACATGCGGACGCTCGTCCGCATGTCAGTCTGCTGTAAATCAGTGGTAAATCAGTGGTAAATCAGTTACGCCACTGGTCACTGGCAGGACAGCAGGTAGCAGTAGACTGCATTATAGTTACTGTATGGACACCAGCAGAGCCTCAGCAAAAGGTGTCCAACATCTTGGCCTTGGAAGCCACTCTCCCAGGTATTTTCTTTCATTCAATTTCATAGTAATAGCACTGTACTGTTTAAAAATCTAGTGGCAAGT
This sequence comes from Pseudophryne corroboree, assembly GCF_028390025.1. NCBI lineage: Eukaryota > Metazoa > Chordata > Amphibia > Anura > Myobatrachidae > Pseudophryne > Pseudophryne corroboree. The sequence goes on along the minus strand of NC_086450.1, from coordinate 82,392,606 downwards.
ATAACAAATTGTTCTACGTTTTAAAATGATTTGTGGGGTGGGGGTGCCAAATGAAGGACCTGCTCTAGGTGCCAAATATGCTAGGTATGCCTATGAGTTGCTGCGTTTTACAGGTTTCACACTCCATGGTCCATGCCTTGCAGATGTTTACTCTGTACACTGAGCCTGATTCTGATTTATGTTTAAATCCTTGTGCAGAATGAGTTCTGCGTGATTGCTCGCAGTCCCCCCTTAACCACAGCATGATGTGGCTAAGGAGCCTGGGAGATCTTCCCGAAATCTGATAGTCTCCTGAATATTTTTTTCTTGTTTTGTTTGCACTGACTTTTTTTTATATACTGTATAAGGTGCTACTGATCCCTTGTGATGCAATGTAAATAAAGGATCAAAATAATAATAATAATAATAATAATAATTCTATGAATCTATGTATTAATAGCAGAAGGACGACTTTTATGAGTGACATATACTTTTATGAGTGATCATATACCAAATTAAAGGTCCTGGGCCCTTATTCCGAATTGATCGCTAGCTGCCGTTGTTCGCCGCGCAGCGATCAGGCAAAAAATCGTCACTTCTGCGCATGCATATGGTGCGCACTGCGCACGCGCGAAGTACTTTCACAAAAGCTGATGCAGTTTCACACAAGGTCTAGCGACGCTTTTCAGTCGCACTGCTGATCGTTGAGTGATTGACAGGAATGGGGCATTACTGGGAGGTAACTGACCGTTTTCCAGGAGTGTGCTGAAAAACGCAGGCGTGTCATATACAAACGCAGGCGTGCCTGGGGAAACAGGGGAGTGGCTGTCCGAACGCAGGGCATGTTTGTGACGTCAAAACAGGAACTAAATAGTCGCAAGGTAGGAGTAGGTCTGCAGCTACTCAGAAACTGCTTGAAAAAATTTAGACGCTGTTCTGCGATCCTTTCGTTCGCACTTCTGCTAAGCTAAGATACACTCCCAGAGGGCGGCGGCTTAGCGTTGGCACTGCTGCTAAAAGCAGCTAGCTAGCGAGCGATCAACTCGGAATGAGGGCTTTGGTCCGTAGATTTGCAGAATTATTTTGGTGTTGTGATTGGTTGCTTTGTTTCAGAGTTATGTTGCAAAACATCTGCCACCAACTTACAATAAATCACCACTGTGCTCTGGAAAATGTGTGCCTTGGTGATCTCTCCCTGTACACCGACTGGATGACCTGGAACATGTTACCTGCTGAGTTGTCTGGAAACTGTGACAGTTATTTGCAACCAACCACTAAGCTGGGGGTTTTCTCATTTTGACTCTTAAGATGGTGAAAAGGGGTTATTTTCTGTAATTTAGGATTCTGAATCATGGAAACTATCAGTTACAAAATTTGGGTGGAAATAAAGGGTACTTTTCAGAGAAAACCAGGACACTGGAAGCCATAAATAGAGACGCTCACAGGAGTTATCGCTTTTTTTTATTTCATATGACAGTGATTAATACACCGATATCTGCACCATACACCATGACCCATTAGTGTAAATTGATAATAATGTTTATGTCTTTCTGAATTAATCTTTCTAAAAAAATGCTGAAATTAAAATGTTAAATAAAAAATAATGAAACCATAGAAGTCATGAGGAAACCTCTGAAATTATATGTTAATTTGCACAGTACCGACTTGATGTGGGTATTTAGCAGTTATAGAGAACAATGATTTCATTTGACAAGCTTATAAGGATATAGATAATGTTAAGTACAATTATTTTTCAGAATCTGGAATGTGCCACGATTGCAGGCAGGCAGTAGACAAGAAAGACTGAAGATAGCATCATAGGCTGGCAGAGAACAAGAGCAAGTAGGGTCAGATATGGGAAGAATACAAGGACAAGTCAAGATTGTACACAGGAAGCACACAAGGAAGAATCCGAGACATATCAGGATCTGATGAAGTCTGCAGACAACAAGATGCGGAGATCACGATAGGATTAGATATTGGTAGCAGACAGCAAAGTGCTGAGAAACAGTCAGGATCAGATGTAGGCAGCAGACAATAATGTGCTGAGAAAAAGTCAGGATCAGATGTAGGCATCAGCAACAAAGTGCTGAGAAAAAGTCAGGATCAGATGTAGGCAGCAGCAACAAAGTGCTGACAACAAGTCAGGATCACATGTAAGCAGTAGATAACAAAGTTGACTAAGTCAGGATCAGATGTATGCAGCAGACAGACAACAAAGTGCTGACAACAAGTCAGGATCACATGTAAGCAGTAGATAACAAAGCTCTGTGAATAAGTCAGGATCAGAATAGGCAGCAGACAGACAACAAAGAGCTGACAAGTCAGGATCACATGTAAGCAGTAGATAACAAAGTTCTGTGACTAAGTCAGGATCAGATGTATGCAGCAGACAGACAACAAAGTGCTGACAACAAGTCAGGATGAGATGAAGACAGTAGAAAGTGCTAAGAGCAAGTCAGGATCAGATGTAGGCAGTAGACAACAAAGTGCTGAGAACAAGTCAGGATCAGATATAGGCAGCAGGTAACAATGTGCAATGAACAAATCAGTATCAGATGTACTGTAGGTAGCAGACAAAGTGCTGAGAACATGTCAGGACCCGATGTAGGCAGTAGACAACAAAGTAATGAGAACATGTCAGGACCCGATGTAGGCAGCATCGTTGCTTACGCGAACCCTGACTGATGTCTTTCTTGAGTCCATAGCTGGTGCCTCATCGCTTTCATGCTAGCTGTTAGCTGGTGGCTAGACTGGCAAAAGTCCAAGGTGAAGGGTGCACACCACGAAATCAGTCACTAAATACTGTAGGCTAAATACACGATTTGGCTATTCATTTTATGTACACAATACTGTTCAGTTCAATTAGAGTTATGACTTATGGAAACATGGCCTAACTGCCATTAAGTAAAGACTCTTCTAATATCTACCATCCAGAGGAGTCCTTCATCACCTTACCTACCTGAAGGTCTACGGCTCTCCTGCTGCAGTAGAGGCTCTTTCACGTGGCTACCTGTGAATTTCCAGACTGCCAGATCATCATCTGCCGCAACCATGCTGACACTGCTGACTACTGGCCCAGCCTGACCCCCTGCTGTCTGCCGCTTGAGGAGGCTCCACTGTCACTGGGGTCCATCTGTGGAGCTTGGTGTCCCCAAATGTACCCCCACAGCTGCCTGTTGATTTGTCTATCCCCTGGAAGTGTCTTCTAGCAGTATTCTGTACAGCTCCCTTCTCGTCTGTGCCAGTTCGCTGTTTGGCTCCGTTGGTGGAGATGTGCCATGCTAGTTGTTGGCAGGATGCGTTCGCACATGTGCATGCATCACAGCAGTGACTACATGTACCCATGTGTGAACAGTCGCACCCATGATTGCACAATGCATTTTCTATGGATCGCGGGTGTGACTATTTGCACATTACCGTAGGCGGGCGCGCTAATCACTGCAAACTAGTCGAACCCGCAAATAGTTGCGGGTGGATCAGCATGGGCACTTCTGTGCCTACACAGCTGCAGCATTTGTGGCGGTGCGGCTAACAGTGCGGGCATCCTTCCTTTTCTTTAGAGATTTAGAGTTGAGACTTAAAAAAAAAAAAAAGATGGCGATGCAGTAAAAGTACCAAACCTTTATAACGGTATCGGCTCAGCTTACAGGCTAGATGGTGAGGCGGTGCGGCGAGATAGGTCTACATGATAAAATATGTAGATCTAAGAGTTAATAGAATCATATACGAGGCCCACCTTGAGTGTTTGCCAGGGGTCTCCAAGACTCTAGTTGTGCCACTGCAGGCAACGCTGTAACATGCTTGGTATGCATGCTCAAGATGCTACCATTTACCAATAATTGGGACTAGACTAGATGTGACTTCCCTCCCAGCCCTAACTCTTGGCACTGTCTGACGGCTCTTCTTTCTCTCAACCCTGGGCTACATTCCTAATAACTTTATGTTTTCTTATCTGACTATCTACTCTATCCTAACCCTAGCTCTTACAGACTACCTGCTATTTAGATCTACCAGTTCCTGTACTATTGTTAATGCACAACTGCAATCCTACATGGCATTACAGCAGCAGGAATGAAAGAATGAGGGGCTTATCAGTATTAGGGGGTGATTCAGACCTGGTCATTGGGCTGCTAACTTTGCTGTCCAGCGTTCAGATAGTCGCCACCTCAGGGGGAGTGTAAATTCGCTGTGCAAGTGTGCGATCCCATGTGTACGCCGAGCTGCAAAAATCCACTGTGTGCAGTCTCCGCGCAGCCCAGGACTTACTCCTCCAGTGCGATGAGAACAGGCTGATGAGGGCCGGAGCTGACGTCACACACCCTCCCTGAAAATGCTTGAGCACGCCTGCGTTTTTCTGGACACTCCCAATAAAGTCAGATACCACCCACAAACAGCTTCCTCCTGTCAATCACCTTGCGAATGCCCGTGCGATCTGATTTTTCGCACCACCCCGTCGCTGACCGGCGCTGCCCTTAGTTGTTGCCTGACGCAAGTGTGCATTTCGGTGCATACGCAGTTAGTACCTGATCGCCTGCTGTGTGAAAACGTACAGCAGCGATCAGGAATGAATCAGGCCCTTAGACAGGCTGCAGGCAATGAACACTAAGGGACTCCGGTCTATTTACTAAGCCTTGGATGGAGATAAAGTCGCTGGCGATAAAGTACCAGCCAATCGGCTCCTAACTGCTGAGTTTGAAAAATGACAGTTAGAAACCGATCGTCTGGCACTTTGGCCCTCGTTCCGAGTTGTTCGCTCGCTAGCTGCTTTTAGCAGCATTGCACACGCTAAGCCGCCGCCCTCTGGGAGTGTCTCTTAGCTTAGCAGAATAGCGAGAGAAAGATTAGCAGAATTGCTACTAAATATTTTCTTGCCGTTTCTGAGTAGCTCCAGACCTACTCCTAGATTGCGATCAGCTCAGTCCGTTTAGTTCCTGGTTTGACGTCACAAACACGCCCTGCGTTCGGCCAGCCACTCCTCCGTTTCTCCAGACACTCCCGCGTTTTTTCCTGACACGCCTGTGTTTTTTAGCACACTCCCGGTAAACGCTCAGTTACCACCCAGAAACACCCACTTCCTGTCAATCATTTACCGAACAGCAGTGCGGCTGAAAAGCGCCGCAGGATCCACAGCAAATCTACTAAGTTTTTAGTTAAATAACTAAGCGCATGCGCCCTGCGTGCCTTGCGCATGCGCAATTAGCAACAAATCGCAGCATAGCGAAAATCGGCAACGAGCGAACAACTCGGAATGACCCCCTTTATCTCCAGTGACTTTATCTCCATCCAAGGCTTAGTAAATAGACCCCTAATTGTAAATTGGGAGCAAGGAAAAATGAAGCCGGTACCTGCCCTTGGACAAGCCATTTTGCACTGCTAGGGGTGCAAACTCATTCATTGTTATTGCATGCAGGGTAAATACCGGCTGCTTTTCCATTTATCCTTTGTAGTCTGTATAGGTTTTCAAATTAGAATAAATTCATATTTCAATAAACCAGTGACTTACTAAAGGAATATATTTGGTGGCTGTATTCTGTACCCAGTGAGCAGATTCCAGGCGCCACTTAAATAACTTTAAAATTATTTATGGTTGTTTATCCAAAGTAAATGAAGCATTTCATAAGACCAACCCTATAAACAGAGGCACATTACTGCAATATAAAAGTAGTGGCACAACAGCTCCTCAAGACAATGTCACATCATTCATGACACACGTTTGTAACGCCTCACATATAGAGGAATGTCATTCACAAACATTGGGTCATCCTCCTGATGAATGAGTCATCCAGCTCGGGAACGCACACTACGTTATATACGGCTGTGTCCCCGCATCACCCTCTACTAACAGCACTGAACACTGGGGGGTGAATATAACAGACTGACTTACAGGCATTGGCGAGTTTCCAGTGAGTCTGTCCTATGTTTTAAAGGGGCAATCATTTTAAAGGGGCAATCATTTAAAAGGCAAAACCAACCAGTTTTGCTTAATTTACACCCTTACTATTTAAAATTCATAACTGACACCCCTCCTATCCAAAATTCTTAATTGACACCCCTCCTATCAAAAATTCTTAATTGACACCCCTCCTATCAAAAATTCTTAATTGACACCCCTCCTATCCAGAATCCTTAACTGACACCCCTCCTATCCAAAATTCCTAATTGAGACCTCTTCTATCCAAAATACATAACTGAAAACCCTCCTATCCAAAATACATAATTGACACCCCTCCTATCCACATTTCTTAGGAATGCAAGTATTACATTCTAAGTTACAGGCTGGGTGTTACTGTGTGTATGGGGGGGGGGGCCCCACAGGTTGGGTGTCACTGTGTGTTTGACGCATAGGCTGCATGTTACTGTGTGTCTCTGTCTATCTATCTATCTATCTATCTATCTATCTATCTATCGGGGTAATTCAGACCAGATCACTCGCTAGGCTTTTTTTGCAGTCCTGCGTTCACATAGTCGCCGCCCACCGGGGAGTGTATTTTAGCTGTGCAAGTGTGCGATCGCATGTGCAGCCGAGCGGTACAAAAAGATTTTGTGCAGTTTCTGAGTAGCCCAGGACTTACTCAGCCGCTGCGATGACTTCAGCCTGTCCAGGACCGAAATTGACGTCAGACACCTGCCCTGCAAACACTTGGGAACGCCTGTGTTTTTCCAACCACTCCCAGAAAACGCCAGTTGACACCCACAAACGCCTTCTTCCTATCAATCACCTTGCGATCGCCCATAAGAATGGATTCTTCGCACAATCCCATCGCAGAGCAACGAACCGCTTTGTACCTGTGCGACGCATTGCGGTGCATACGCATGCGCAGTTCTGACCTGATCGCTCGCTAGTGTTTTGTCAGTGCTGCGATCAAAAAAACGCTAGCGAGCGATCAGGTCTGAATTACCCCCTATATCTATCTATCTATCTATCTATCTATCTATCTATCTATCTATCTATCTATCTATCTATCTATCTATCTATCTATCTATCGTGGGCACCAACATTCATCTTTCCTCCAGGGTGGGGATGAACTCACGCCACTGGAGAGTGGTGACTATATATCTGCATGAATCAGGCTGAAAGTTGATTTACCAATTAGGAAAACTAACGACAATTGGGTTGACTAAGGCTTTCAAGGTAAACTTCATTCTAGATTATATTTCTTCCATTTACAGTCATATTCTTCACTGATTTACAGTCATCTTGTGAAACACTCATAGAAACTCATATATACATAATTAATCTCACCACTATCCTTTATGGAATTGTATATTCATTATTATATCAATATGCATATTGTTATTATTTCCCACATACTGACAGCTTATAATTTATTTCTATAAGCATTGTTATTTATCTTACACAGCAATCATTAAAATAACACTTGCAGATATTCATTAATACAATTTTATTCCCCATACACAGTCTTCAGCAATGTTACTATTATGCAAATGAATCTTATACTTTGTATTTTATTTTATTGTCCACCTTAGAACAATCTATATGTGTTTTGCAAAAATAAAATTGTGTATTTTTTATTTAATAATAACTTACTTTGGTCTTACCATTATAATATTATTGTACCTGAATAATAATCATTGCATTAAATTAATTATGCTTCAAGTCATCCAAACTTTGTACACCATAATTCAATCCCCCACTTAATTTGGTGGTAATTGGCAAACATCTAGGATTAACACAGGTGGCAAAACACTGATGGGCAACCAATTTTGGTCCCCCTAGATTTGTATACTACCATGCCAACCAACAGAGCACATATTGGCCCTCATTCTAAGTTGATTGCTCGCTAGCTACTTTTAGCAGCCGTGCAAACGCATAGTCGCCGCCCATGGGGGAGTGTATTTTCGCTTTGCCGGAGTGCGGACGCCTGTGCAGCAGAGCGGCAGCAAACACATTTTGTGCAGAACAAGACCAGCCCTGTAGTTACTTATTCTGTGCGATGATTCCTGCGACGAATGACACGGTAATGACATCATATACCCGCCCAGCAAACGCCCGGCCATGCCTGCGTTTTTCCAAACACTCCCAGAAAACGGTCAGTTGCCACCCAGAAACTCCCACTTCCTGTCAATCTCCCTGCGTTCACCAGTGCAACTGAAAGCGTAGCTAGAACCTGTGCAAAACCACGATGCTCTTTGTACCTGTACGCCGCGCGTGTGCATTGCGGTGCATACGCATGCGCAGTTTTGCCATTTTTTTAAATGATTGCTACGCAGCGAACAACGGCAGCTAGCGATCAACTCGGAATGAGGGCCATTGCCTCTCCTAGAATTGCTGTAACATAAGGCACAGAACAATTTATGGACAGTCTACTGATCCCAGAGGACTGCTGGGACCAGTAGTGCACTCATTACATCCACTGGATTTATTATATTGAATGTCTTCTTTACAGTGGACCATTCTAAGGCTGAACATTATCTTTGATTAAATCTTATTTATATAGCATTATTTACTATTACTATCACTTGTTACCAGGGGTTAAAGTGAGGGGGAACGAGGTGGAACTGAGTTCCACCACCTCTAATGGTAGGGGGAACTAGTTCCACCACCTCCATTTCCCTGCACAGTAATTCCAACTGAAAAACCTGCTCCATCACCTACATCAATAGATGTGTTACTGATGAGCTGATGCCACCTCCCTCTTCCTCAGGTCCTTGTGGCTTCATGGTCCTCCTCCATCTAAAGCCCTCCCCTCCTGGTACTCACACACGCTGTGTCTGTTGGACAGCATTCATCCCCTCCTCAGGGCCCAGTAGCTTCATTTTCCATCACGGTGTATGTGATGTCATGCTGTGACCACGGCTGAAGTGAAGAGGAGCCATGAAGAGGAGCAGGCTCTGTGCATCTTGAAGACAATATGAGAGGGGGCTGGAGCGACAATAGAAGTGGGGAAGCTGCTGGAGGGATACAGGGCATTGAGTTGCTGGAGGGACATGGGTGGTGAGCTGCTGGAGTGACAAAGGCAGAGATGTGTATAAGGGGCACTACTATTGTGGGCATTATGTGTAAGAGGCACTATTACTGTGGGCATTCTGTATATAAGTGGCACTACTACTGTGGGTATTTTGTGTATAAGCAGCACTTCTGTGGCCGTTATGTGTATAAGTGGCACTACTGTGGTCATTATGTGTAAGTGGCACTACTACTGTGGGTACTGTATATAAGGGGCACTACTGTGTGGCATAACATGTATAGAGTGTACCACTGTGTAGTGCAATGTGCACTAAGGGCACTACTGAGTGATGTAACCTGAATAAGAAGCATTACTGTGTGGTGTAATGTGAATATGATTGTGCTACTGTGTTGTGTTTGAATTGAAAGTACTATTTCAGTATGTGACCATGTTGCTTCTTTGTGAGATCAATGTCCCTTTCTAAAATTTGTAAAGTATGGGCACTAATTTATAGTTTGCAAGGGGGGGGGGGGGTTGGGTGCCGAAAACACTAGCACTGGCCCTGGCTCCGCTTAATGTGTGTGTGTGTGTGTGTGTGTGTGCGTGCGTGCGTGCGTGCGTGCGTGTGTGTGTGTGTGTGTGTGTGTGTGTGTGTGTGTGCGTGTGTGTGTATGTGTGTGTGATGGGGGGGGGGGGGCGGGTTGCTGGGTTAATGAGTTCCACCACCTCTCCAGGACCACTTTAAGCCCTGCTTGTTACCTATATCTTTTTAACTTATTTGAGCTAATTAACTATATAGTATTGTTAAGCAGATTCCTTTGTATTTAAAGGCTCCTCCAAAAGACTTGCATATTCCCCTTCATCCTTTACCAATGCCACAAACAACTAAAACACTGACTAATGGGGGTTATTCAGGTTTGTTAGCAGACCAAAAAAGCACACTAATGGGCAAAACCATGGACCTGATTCAGACCTGAGCGCTGCTCTGCGTTTTCGCACAGCGGGTGATCAGGTTCTAACTGCACATGCTCATGCCCCGCAATGCGCATGCGCGTCAGACAACAAGGGGCATCGCTGGTCAGAGACAGGATGGTGCGAAAATTGCGATCGCATGGGCGTTCGCAAGGTGATTGTCAGGAGGAAGCCATTTGTGGGTGGTAACTGACCATTTACTGGCAGTCTCCGGAAAAACGCAGGCATGCCCAAGCGTTTTCATGGAGGGTGTGTGACGTCAGCTCCGGCCTGGATCAGCCTGTTCTCATTGCACTGTAGGAGTAAGTCCTGGGCTGCGCAGAGACTGCACAAAGTGGATTTTTGCAGCTTGGCGTACACATAGCATCGCACACTTGCACTGCGAATTTACACTCCCCCTGAGGCGGCGACTATCTGAACGCAGGACAGCAAAGTTAGCAGCCCAGCGATTAGGTCTGAATCACCCCCTATGTTGTACTGCAGGTGGGGCAGATGTAACATGTGCAGAGAGGGTTAGATTTGGGTGGGGTGTGTTCAAACTGAAATCTAAATTGCAGTGTAAAAATAAAGCAGCCAGTATTTACCCTGCACAGAAGCAATATAACCCACCTCCTTCCTGCATTTATGATCGCATCTGTGATAAACATCACGAACATCGGTCACAATGTTCATCTGCGACGCCAGGCTGAGTAAGCCTGAACTTACTCAGGCTTGCCACCACAGGTAGCCTTGCAAGACCAAGGAAACTGTCCATCATGCAGTCCTTGGCCTCGCATCTCTCAGAAAACAGGGGCGACACACCAGCGTTTCCTGCCCCGATGGCCGCCCCTGCCCCCATTCCCCCCCCCCCCCCAAATGCCTCTGCCCGTCAATTAGGCAGAGGCGTTCACATCCTTGCGATGAGATTGCAGGACCTGTTCTGCACATGCGCAGAATGGGGTTCTGCGCGTGCGCAGTTCTAGAACATTCGGGGAAATGCAGTAAGGATTGCATAAGCGATCCTTACTGAATCACCCCCAAAGTGAAGTCATTAAATGTATAACATAAACCAAATACTCTAAGTTATTCTTTGTGATGGTCATTGTTAAATTAAAAATAAAATAAAAATGATGAAACAATTAGGCTTCTTTAATCAATGTGGTAAACTGACAAAAACAAAACATAAAGATGAAAGACAAGCTCAAGGCCGGTTTTCCCCTTTCTGCACTTGCCCATGAGGTTTTCCATGTTTCATCGCTGGAATTTGGGTTTAAATATTGTGCTATCCCGAAAATATAACACCGTACTACACCGGCGGGGCGCCCAAGCCGGACACGGAGCTGACTGAACTGCTACACAGCCCCATGGTGCTGCCCAGCAGTAATGTCCAGGGGCATACTTGAGTCATCGTACGACACCCCGGGGAACTGTGCCCAGGAACAGGGCGGCTGCTGATGGAGGGATGTTGCCGGGGCTGCTGGGGGAAGGGCGGCACAGATCTCCGGCATCACCAACTCACTCCCTGGATAGAAGGTCCGATGTGTGTGGTGCACCAGGATAACTAGCGAGAGGCACTGGCTCTGGCGGGTGCGGTGGGGGCCCTTCTCTTAGCTCTCTGGTCCATCATACCTGCAGCCTGTATGGCCCGAGGCAGAGCCGCTACTATTGGGGGATGAGCTGTGCAGGCTGCATCGAAACAGAGAGAGACAGATGCAGTGCAGTGTGACTGGGTGCAGGGGGCGTGGTGGGCTCTGGAGGAAGTCTGGGCCCCATAGCAGCTGAAACCCCTGCACTAAAGGTAGTTACGCTACAGCTTAAACTTATAGGGTCCTACTTATCATCTCTAAATGATGATACACATAAGAAAATGCTAGTTTCTGCAGGTTTTATGTAACGGGCCATTCATTGTTAGGGGTCCAATAGGGCCGTCTGATATTCAGCAAACTCTGAAAACTTTAATTCAGATGGTGCTTGTTCTTGGAAGAAGTTACGGGTATGTGATGAGGTATACGAGGTATCTGCTATCTTCTCACTGTCTAAGCAGCGGCTCTGCGCATGTGTGACCTCAGGTTACACAAGCGCAGAAGCCGGTAACGGGGATGTCAAGTAACGTGTCTACTGAAGTAGCAATGGAACTGATCACGGGAACAGCAGCTTTTTGGAGCAGCTGTCCACGCACCAGAGCAATACTGAATTGCTCCTGTGATAAGTATCCTCCGCCGCAACTCAAGTCGAGTTGGATACTTAATCATTGGAGCCCCCGATGATGACTAGGCCCTTTTAACACAGTAATTTATGATGCGTAAATCTGCCAATGCACTGTTCACAATTCTTTGTGACGACATCTTGCGTGAATTCCTTGTTTGACATTAGGGTGCCGCCATCTTTCTAGGTGGTGGAGTTGGTGAGACAGAAGGACTTAAAGATCCTCCCCCAAAATTTATCATTAATTCAGACCGGTGGAGAAAATTTAAAAACAGTTTTTCTCTAATTCAGCCCCTGTCTATGTAGGACGAGCCCAACTCTCCCTCCAGAGTGAAGGGGTTAAAAGGAATACCCATGGAAAATACATGATGTATGGTTGTAGTATAGAATACTATAGATTTTTAGGGCACAATGGAGAACATTGCAGGCATGGATCATTTAATCTTTTTTTTTCCCAATACTTCAATATATCTGACTGGAAAATTGCTTCAAATGTTAAAGGCACCTACCAGGCTCCATTAGGTTTTAGCTCCTCATCTGGGATGCTGAGCCTCTGCTATGAATATCTTAAAGGTAGGGAAGGGGAGGAGTCTTGAGAGGGAAGGGGATGGGCTTTGCTTGTTGCATCAAGTTCATTCTTCACCTCCATATATCAGCGACAGATTGCTGCAGTTTCCCGATCCCCCAACAGACAGTTCATGGAATTGGGAATATTAAATATGGTTAAAAATCTTGATTCCCCCCTTATTTATCCCCCTTTAGGGTAACTCATCCTTTCAGCCGTCTATCATGACTCAATCCTTCACTACCTGGAAGACAAGGGATATCATGGCTATTAGTGATGTGTTTGACCCAGGCGGCCTCCATCTTCTTTCATTTTCAAATTTACAGGAGAAGTAAAACATCCCTCATACTCAATTGTTTATGTATTTACAGATGAGACATTATATCAATTCCCTAAATATTACCTCTGGAACGACTAATCCCCCAGATTCCTTGACATCTATATTAACGATTTGTAAATCATATAAGTTCAGGATCTGTGATCTGTATTCTCATTTGATTGACGTATCTCAACATACATGGTCTAAAATGGCCCAGGCTTGGAGCGTGGAATAATCATCAGAATTCTTTGAATTCTCCTCTATAGTAGACGGATTATTTAAGATACTCCCACATCTTAAATCAGCCAGGTTGCAAGAAATACATCTTCGGATTTTAAGTCGCACGTATATATCCCCTCTTCAAAGGAAATACTTAGTAACTTCAGCCACAGGAGACTGTGTTAGTGCGGTTGTCTGAATGCCTCTCTATCCCATCATTTATGGTTCTGTGGCAAAATAAATAGATTCTGGAATAAAATACTAGACTACCTGGCCCAAGTAATGCAAATGAAGTTGACAAAAAATGCCATGGCCCTTATTTTTGCAGATTTTTCCTCTTGGGAGATGACCCTACCAATAGAGCCGTGGAAACCCCAAATGGCAGTTATGGTAACAGTGGCCAAACAAGTGATACTTAAACATTGGATTTTAAATCTGCACCCACACTGCCAGAATGGAGAACGGCTCTGTTGGAAGTGTTATACCATGAAAGACGCTTAGCAACATACAATGTAGAGAAAGGAATAACTGTTTTTCATAAAAAATGGGGGGGGGGGGGGGGCTTATGTAGATCACTTACCTGAACAACTTCAGTGCGATATTTGGAAAGTGTTTGAACATACCGAATGGTTTTTACGTAGACAACTTGATTAATCTATGCTCTCAATGCGGTGTGATACCTGTATAAGCACTTTCCCTAGGAGGACCGGTCCATTATTCTGATATATGCTTTTTGTTGTACAGTATGCTCCTTCAGAATTTCTCGGTTTACTTTACTCTATGGGTTGCATAGATAATATATGTATGGACAAGTAATTGTCACTTGGTCATTATACACATTTCATGAATAACTATGGACTGATTTACTTATCAGTGTTAATAGCCAATAAGTGGTGATCATGCAATCTTAGCTTTGATTGGTTCGGTTTATTTTATTTTTATTTTTTGTCTTTGTTTTACTTGTTTTTGTTCCACCTTTTTCATCTATACAGTGATCATTCTATGCAAAAAAAAAAAAAAAAACAGACAAAGCAGGGATTTCTTTTGTTTGTACATTGGTATAATTCCTTTAGTTTGACACACAGCATAATTTGTGAATTTTTACCAATATTGTCTTGCAATATATCTTTTGGTGTTCAATAAGCAGTTATGTAAAAAAAAAAAAAATATTGATGCCCCAATCGCAACCAAAATTGGAGATTTTTAACATGTTTAATTTCCCTGAATCCCCGACGGATTGCCAATCAAATTTGGCCGCCCATTGGCAGATCCGATTGTCAGGTAGGCGGTGCCGTCAGATCGGGAATTCGGGGAAATGGGTTCCAGATGTATGGGGGCCTTTAGTCAGACAGACATTGCGGGGATGATTCTGAATAGTAAGCAACACAAAAAAAGCAAGTCAATGTAATGGTTTTACCAAGGTGCACAGTTACTAGCTTTCTCCCAACTCTGAATAAGCCTCTACATGTCAGAAGCCAGTAGCATAGGAGGGGGAAAGTGTGTGAGCGATCTGTGGCTTATATGATCCACTGCCACCACAATTAAAAAACATCCTTCATTTTTGTGTTGGGCCGCATCAGTGGCGTCCACCAAGTGCTGGTGCCTTAGGCAGATGTCTAAAGCCACCTACAGGTAGCGTTAGCCCTGTAACCTTGCCAACTGTATTAATGCCACCCCTGCTCCAGGTTACAGTGCTTGGAGGATTTTTAAAGCAATGAAATTGTATGTGAGGTTGCTCATCGGATGATCAAGCGTCATTAAGATATGTATAAAGAAACGACTTTTATACAGTAGTGTGTTATTCAGGTTTATTTATTAGTAATATTGTTATTCTAATATCTTATGTATCAATTGTTCCCACACCTAAGCTCATATGGGCAAGGCCATCTTTACCTTTGTACGTTATTAATTTGTATTACTGTACCAGTTACAAACCCGTTAAAATGATGGAACAACATAACAGTAATGTCAGCGCCGGCGGCTGTGCGCAAAACTTGAATTGCTCCATTGGGCGCCATCTAGTGGCAGCCGCCACGCAAAACACTTGGATTCTCCCCATAGAGGTGAGGAGCAGCATTAGCCTTTTATCATACAGGATAATCCCCCAAATGTACAGTGCTGTGTAATATGTAGGTGCTTTATTATTATAATTTATCGTAATAACCATCATGATCATCGTAATCATAGTCATCATATATTTGGGCTCACTTTTAAATACAAAGAAGTAAGCAGCTCAGCTTTATTTCATCTGCCTGTTTTCCTATGAGTATATCTTGCACTGTTGAAGTTGGACAACTTACAGTATCTGTCATTTTAAAACCATTGCTTGTGTACAGTGCAGTATATGTATTTAGCTCTGTATACCTAAGCAAATAGAAACAACTGAATATATCTACACATTAGCATCAGTAAAATACCTACTTTGCTCACCTAATTTGTTTATTACAACTCTTGCCTCTGGCTATGGGGGTAATTCAGACTTGATTGTAGATGTGCAAAATTTAGCATATCTACGATCACTTTCACAGACACAGACATGCAGGGGGGACGCCCAGCAGAAGGCTAGTCCACCTTGCATGTCTAGCTCTGCCCCCTCCCCCACACAGACACACACACAGGCAGGGCCATCTTAAAAGCAGTGTAGGCCCCTGGGCACAGCAATGCACTGGGCCCCCTACCCGTCCTCCAGCGGTAGGGGTGGGGGTGCTATCAGCGGCAGCTTTGATGTCCCGCGGGCAGTAGGGGGTGTTCTATCTTCCGCTCAGCATGTAGGAGCTGGAGCAGTAATTTCTGCTAATTACTCCTTTTACTGCACAGATGGGGCTAAACTGTGGAAGGGGGAATTGGGCTGAATGAAGGGGCCCCGGTACATGACTTCCAGGGTGGTAGGGGGTGTTTAATGCGCAGGGGAGGGGTGGATAGTGGAGTGGGCTTAATATTTATCATTTTCCGGTGGGAGGGCAGCTTGCTTGACTGCAGATATCTCAAGTTCCTGAAAATATATTTCTTAGCTTTGAATGGGATAAAAAAAACTACAGAGTCCCATCTTTCAGGAGGTTCTGTGGAGTTGGGGATCAGACTTCAGGAGCCAAAGCAATTCACCAATGAAAATCTAAAACTGTACATTAGGCGTGTGGAGCTGTAGCAGGGACTTGCTGCTGGAAGGCTGATATCTCTAGTTCTGGGCATAGTAGAGACAAGCTGTCAGTGTCCACCAAAAGGGGAGAGTCGCAGCTTTTGGATTATACCCTCAGAAAAACTCTAAGTCAGTCAAAACCCGAGATATCTGGCTGGGAAGAACAATTAACAGGCTTGGTTGGGGACCACTGCTTTCAAGTCAGATATCTCCGGTTCCCCAGGGCCGATTTTCAAACATCTGGTACCCCTGGAAAGAGGGGACCCTCAGCTATCAGCCTAGGGCCCTTATACTCCTGGGGCCCTTGGGCAAGAGCCCATTGAGCCTATATGAAAAGACGGCCCTGCACACAGGTACAGAAGCATCGCACCAGCGTAGCTCCTGCGCGCTAGCAGGGAGCTACCTGTCGCTCTCCGGGTCGCAGCGGCTGCTTGTGATGTCAAGCAGCTGACGCGGCCAGCCCCCCCACGCGATCCGGGCACACCTGCATTGCCCGGACTGATCACCCAAAACGGTGGCCCAACGCCTCCGGCCTGCCCCCTCCCACCCAGCGAACGCCTCTGCTTGCCAATCAGGCAGAGGCGATCGCTGGGCTGAGATGCCGATCGCATCTCTGGCATGTGCCGGCGCACTGCTGCACCGGCGCACTGCTGCGCCTGCACATGTGCAGTTCATACCTGATCGCCCGCTGTGCGAAAATGCACAGCAGCGATGAGGTCTGAATTAGCCCCTATGTTATATGTCAAAAGTAGACAGTACATGTTTAGCATCATTTTTATTAACGTTTTCTTGATCGGGGTATCAGGGTATCAGGCTTGTGCTAATATTTTGTCAATTGGTTTATTCAGCAAAAAGGTTCTATTATGTGAGTGATAAAAAAAAACCCTTTCTCTCATAGACTAACTAATCATGATATTTACAAGAGGATTAAAGGATGAGATATTGCCAGTGAGCAAGAAGAACCCACAGTTGTGCAACAGTTCTAATCATCTGTTAATTTAATGTTTAATGGGATCGTTACCTACTGTAGGACATGTTGTACTTCAACAGACACAGCTCTATCAAGTAGGGTCTAGCAATAAGTCCTCTGATTTGACACTCCGTTCTTCTCCAAAAAATATTATTTTTACCTTTACTGTTAATTAACCTTAAGATGGAGCAGAGGTATAATAAAGGAGTCTGTTCTGCAATTGAGGGCCTGTTGAAGGGCCATAACTTGTCCAGGTCAAAAACAGTTTACTCTTTATATGAAGCTTCTGTGCCTTTATGTTCAACATATTGAAGGAGTTCCAGTCTGGGTACACAGTACCTCTGAACTATTGTGTCCTTCTGGAGATGCCTTCTTTCTGGTTTCTGGAAGTAGCTTTGATTCTTGGGCCAAACCTCCAGCTCTCAAAGTTTGACCACCTTGGGGAAAAAGATCGAAAAAGGATCTACGTTTTTTATATCAGACTTTGATCTCTATAAAGTTTGGCCTGACCCTAGCTAACC
Organism: Pseudophryne corroboree; assembly: GCF_028390025.1. Classification (NCBI taxonomy): domain Eukaryota; kingdom Metazoa; phylum Chordata; class Amphibia; order Anura; family Myobatrachidae; genus Pseudophryne; species Pseudophryne corroboree. Next base: position 82,374,829 of record NC_086450.1, on the reverse strand, counting down.
TACAGTATGAGCTTGAGAATGGCCCTACTGATGGTCTTAAGGGCACATATTTAGTAGCCACTAAAGAATTTAGGGAAGTGATTGATTCACCATCTTTTTCAGCCTTGTCCATGATGAATAATAATGGTCCAGATGCATCTTAAACTGGACATTTCTTTAAATCTTGACAATAAATCTTGCAAATGTTTGTAATTTTTTTCCTGACCAAGGAGTTTAAGGCAGGATTCACCTAATGGGTGAACAGAGCTGGAACATCAGGGAGCCTAGTATAGCTCCTCACACCCACTCAAATGAGAGTGGATTTATAGGCCACCTGGACAAATGTATAGTACACATTTATAGTATACATTTTGTATAGATTGTAAGCTTGCGAGCAGGGCCTTCCTACCTCTATGTCTGTCTGTTTTTACCCTGTTTTTTTCTATTACTGTTGTTCTAATTGTAAAGCACAACGGAATATGCTGCGCTATATAATAAACTGTTAATAAATAATAAATAAATAGCCTACAAATGGCATAATATACATACTGTATTTGTAATTATTCAGCTAAAATGAATGGTTGGACCCATTATACTGGCTTATACTGACTGTTACTGATATGGGTGGGGGCTGTGTGTCTGTAAGTGTTTTTCTTACTTTGGGATCTACCAGGGAAATCTGGGAACCCTCGCACCCCCCACCCCACTCCCACACACATCACGCTGTCTGCAGTGGGGAAAGGGGGTGGCGGTGGGACCTTGGCCTGGTTAAAGAGTACCCACCACCACCACCTTTGGGGCCACTGAATACAGTACAACAGTATGCATGTCCCACCATAGCTAATATCCCTTTTTTGAGTGCAAAAAAAGTATGTGGCATAAAACAATAGGAGCTTTTTAATGAAGAGCAGATGAACAGAGGTGAAATACTGTATGCCGTGAACTTAACATTGTCAGATTCCTATTTGATATTAATAGTAAATGACACATTGGGAAATGTATCTTTAGCATTCACTAGTTACAGTGTGAAGTTAAAACTCCTGGTGTAAAACCGGCGCATATGCTACCAATTCCTGAAGCTACCAAAATGCAGTTTTTTTGTGGGGCGCATTTCACACCTGCTTTCTTGGCGCAAAATGCATCCAGCTTTATATGAGCCCTTATGTCTTGGACAGTGCCGTTGTCGTCTATATAATAATTGTGGATGGTCTGTCCAAACTCCGTTGTGTGCAGTGGGAGCCAGGGCACGGCCTCCACCCAACTGCAATAACTGCCGCGATGGAGGCCTGAGACATTCGCAGCTGGGGGAGCACGGATAACCTGGCAGTGCCGACATAGGAAAAGTATTGCAGCAGTCTGTGGGCGGGGCTTGGGGTGTTGAATCCAAATTACCAATTGTTTATTGTTATTTGACTGTTTACAATACAATGAAGTGAAGTGGAGATTCAGACCTGCCCTTTCTTATGCTGGGTACACACTGGTAGATATACCTGCAGATTAATTGATCTGCAGATATATCTACAGACAGACAGGGCAGTGTGTTGAGCAAACACACTGCCCAATCCGTCAGGACTGACGTCACAAACTGGGCAGGTATTTACATGCGCCCATCCAGTTGTGCTGTCAATCAGCACCGGCGTCTGCGGCAAGTGTACGAGCGGTCGGATGACTGACTGTACACACAGCACAATGCGCCAATATATAGTTAGATATATCGGCCGTTGGCTATGCTGCAGGGCCGAAGCAATATGTCTATGAACGACATTGTTCACCGACATATCGTTGGTACACACTGGCCGACAGGCACGCAATATATCGGCCATTCAATAGAATGGCCGATGTATCGGCCAGTGTGTAGCCAGCATTACAGTACTACTGGGGCAGATGTATTAACCTGGAGAAGGCATAAGAAGTGATAAAAACAACAGTGATCCAGGCGCTAATTAATTAATCATAATACTTGATTTTTAATTTATAATAGACTATAAGCTGCAACCTCCGTCCAGCTGTACCTGTGTTCGTACAGCAAAAAATTGATTATGAGGTGGAGAGCTCTCTTGTTCTCCCTCCCCATTAACCAAAGAACTGCACAAGAAAAAGAAATGACTGATTGCGCTGTCTCCCCAGGTGCGTATATGAATAAAGACACGTTTAAAATCACCTCTCTGGATTTTATTTTAGTGCAAAAATTATATATCTCACACAACAATTTGTTAAAAAACTCAATATGCATGCATATTCATTAAGAGCTCATTCTAAAACTATTTCTCTGTTTAAACATCCAGTGCTCAGACCTGTTGTTAAGAACAATTGTTTGTTCCACTAATATAATGTGAATGAAACATAACTTGTATTTCCACAGTAATAAGTGGTATTTTTCCAATTATGATGTTTTTTAACAAATTGTTGTGTGAGATATATAATTTTTGCACTAAAATAAAAACCAGAGAGGTGATTTTAAACGTGTCTTTATTCATATACGCACCTGGGGAGACAGCGCAATCAGTCATTTCTTTTTCTTGTGTCATAAGAAGTGATAAACCAGTGATATGTGCAAGATGATAAACATATCAGCCAGTCAGCTCCCATATGTAAATTAGCAGTTAGGAGCTGATTGGCTGGTGCGTTATCACCTTGCACATATCACCGCTTTACCACTGGTTTATCACTTCCTTATGCCTTCTACAGGTTAATACATCTGCCCCACTGTGAGAAATGTCAGGTGTTCATGTGGTATGTGCAGCTAATACCCACCAGGAAAAGAAAATTGCCCAGGCACTGAGAGGTGAGAGCAGATATGCCAACAACTAGTAACTGGGTCTATTTATCAGTTACTAACACTACTATTATTTACTTCACTTGTAGCCAATGCAAGCAAGATTGCATCATTAGCAATTATGGGGCATATTCAATTAGCCGTGGGGGCAGGCTGCAACCTCCTGAGATGCCAACATAGACCCATAGTAAGTAGAACTTTTTGTCCTTACCATGGCTGCTGCGAGTATGTTACTCTATAACTCCGGGCACTTAACCCGGCGCAACCTATGGCCTAACGCACATTAGCCATAGGTTTACAATGGAAAGAAAAAGGATTAAAATTGAATAGCTCCTTGTGTTAAAGCTTGAGGCTATCCTCCTGCGAAAATCCCCATGGCTAATTTAATATGCCCTTGACTGTACCTGATAAAGTTGCTATGTCGGTCCCTGAAGCAGAGAAATTTTGAGCAATACAATATGAACAAATGAGTTTTGCTGTATTATTGCCTATGCTTGAAAGTTGGAGGACTATCGCTTAAGGCCTGTAAGCGATATCGCTCATCTCTACCCTCCTGAGCGATATAGTTTACAATATCGCCCAGTGTGTATGCTGCTGGAGACAGACGATGTGCGCTCCCAGGGGTAGTTACGACCCCCTCTGTCATCTGTACATGCTGCTCAATATGAAAATATCATCAGATGCTGCATGTTCGGGCCGACATCATCATGCTATATCACAACAGAGATATGCACACTGCCGACGTCCCGGTAGGTGAAACAATAGGCGATATCGTGTGTACAGGCCTTTAGGTGTATCAAACCTTTGAGAGAGATAAAGTGGAGGTTAGTAACCTCAGGTTACCCATACCAACCAATCACCTTCTATCACTTTACAGGCTGTGCGAGAAAAATGACAGAAGATTGGTTGCTATGGGTAACTTCACAATTTTATCTCTTTCAAAGGTTTAATACATCTCCCCTATATACCATAATATACTGGACAACCGGTATATTATGCTGGACAATAAGAAGCTGTATAAAAGGGGGGCTATAATTTAGTCTGCACAGAACTATTTATTATTTTGCTGACCCATGTATGTGTCATTGTCTAGATTTTGATACAAAGTTGGAAAGTGTATACATTGTTGCATTATTCTGATATGATAATTTACTACACCACTTGTCCTGATCATTTGTAGCAGCTATTAGCATGGATGTATTTTTACAGGAAAGCGACCAATGCATTCATCACTCATATGCAGCAGACACAGTAAATGTTCAGCCCACACTATACAGGGATTCATAGATGACATTTTATTCTAGGTCTGCCAGTAACACAGATGCAGTGCTCCAGTAGCTGATGGAGAGGAGACTGCATGCTGTAGTGATGAGACTGAGCTAGCCAGATCCATCTGAGCTCCATTCTCCAGCTCTTCCTCCCCTCCCTGCTGTCCCTATAGGATTGCACATGCCTCTCACTGCAGGGAGGGGCAACCGGTTACCCGGCTAGAGAACTGCAGAGAGAAGAGAGAGGGGCACAGAATACAAGACTGTGGAGAAGCCTATTCTGGAGGCAGCCAGGGGATTGCACATTGGAAACAGTCTGATGCAGTGCAGGGGATCCCTGCAGAGAGGTGTACAGTTGGAATCAGGGATCGTTGCATGGTGCCCTTGACAGTGCAATGTGAGGCTTTGCTGCAGGTGTCAGATCAGGGGCTGTCTGGCTGGTAGAAGCATTTTCCTCTGCTGCATCACTATCTACTGGTAAGTGCCCCCGTATTGTGTCTTGTCCAGTGTCAGGAAGGCAGTGCATGTGTGATTAGACTGATCTTGCAATTGCAGCTACTGTACTGTATATATAAGCTTGGTGCTGGATGTTTGAATTGCAGATCAATGTTAAGTGATCAGCATTACAAAGTGTGTTCCAACTGCAGTCTTTCCCCCCTGTGCTTGCGATACCGTTCTTCCCTGGAGACAGACTCCTGGCTGAGTAAAAAGTTGTACATTCAGCACCTTGTATTACTGACCAGGGGCAATTATTCCTAAGGCTGATGGAGATAAAGTTTATGCTGTAATAAGTTCAGTCACCCAGTTGCTGTATGAGGAGCACTGCAGTCCCACATTCATCTCACCATGCTGCATGACAGGCGGCCCATAAGCAATGCTGCTGACCTGTCTAATGCCAATTCCCTTTTGCGGTGTCCTTGCTGGAATAGTTGTGATCCAACGCAGATGACGTCATAGGTGTTTCCCAAAGCTGCACAATGAGCACTTTATTATGTGTGCTGGGGATGACGTCATGGAGCTGGCTGAGTTCTGGTAAATGGAGAATGGCTACATACTATCTATCATATGTTATAATTACTCCAAACTTCTACAGGAGTGTTTTTGTATCACCTTTTTATTTGTTTATTTTAATAATACATAGCTAAGGTGGTTTATTAGTGCAACATCTGTGTAACACAGACACATTGTACTTATTCTTGATTTAACAAATAAAAAAGTTCATGAATTTAATGGCGTAAACCATATGAACTTGCATATGAACTTGGTAGTGAGAATCCAAAATGGGTTGCATCATTTTGATTCTATCTATCTATCTATCTATCTATCTATCTATCTATCTATCTATCTATCTATCTATCTATCTGGCAGAAGTAATGCAATAAATAATTCAACGTAAGTTTTTGGGTTCTTTTGCACAATAATTTAGACTATATATGTTTTTGAAACTTTTTGGGGCTGGCAATGGTACAATAGTCGCTTCTCTGTGTTATTGGGGAGGATAATAAATTTCTGGTGATAAGAAGCCCAGTTCTTTTTACTGGATGTTGTTCATAATATTGTTCAGTGTGTTAGTGTCTCCAGAAACAACGGAGATAGTTTATGACAGTGCTCAAAATGATCTAAAGCCCATAACAAACAGTGAGACATTCAATTTAATTTTATTAACTCATCTAGACATGTAATAGGAAGAGTCTGTGTGGTTGCCATGGGTTACAATAACTTGTCTGCACTGTTACATGCCACCAATAATTCATGGTTTGTTGTCTGGCACTTAGTGATATCATTGTCACTGCCTATAGGGAGCTGGCAACTTGTCTGTCTCACTGGATGGCTGTAAAGTCTATCTATCTATCTATCTATCTATCTATCTATCTATCTATCTATCTATCTATCTATCTATCTATCTATCTATCTATCTATCCTCACAGCACTGAGGTCATGGGTTCAATTCCCACTATGGCCCAAACTGTGTGGAGTTTGTATATCCTCCTTTCGCTTGCGTGGGTTTCCTCATGGTACTCAGGTTTCCTCCCACAATCCAAAAATATACAGTACCGGTAGGTTAATTGGCTCCAAACAAAAATAAACCCTAGTGTGACTGTATGTATGTGTCCACCGGGACAGGGACTGATGTGAATTACCAAATATTCTCTGTAAAACGCTGCGGAATATGTGTGTGCTATATAAATTACTGGTAATAATAATAATAATAATAATAATAATAATGTAAGAATGCTTTCCAAAATAGAAGTGTTAATAGTTTATTTTTCTAATTTAACAAAATGCAAAGTGGATGAACAGAAGAGAAATCTAAATCAAATCAATATTTTGGTGTGACCACCCTAATTCTTAAAGTGCACACAGTTTTTGAAGGAGCTCGGCAGGGATGTTGTTCCAAACGTGTTGGGTATGCGTGACAGCGGGATCCTGGCAGCGGTATGCCAGCGGGGGTGGGCGAGTGTACAAGCCCCTTGCGGGCTAGCCACGCTGCGGGCTTGGTGGCGAGGTGTGCTTGCCACAGGTTCTATTCCCACTCTATGGGTGTTGTGGACACATACGAGTGGGAATAGTCCCTGGTAGTCGGCATGCCGACTGTCGGGATTGTAAGTGGTCCGATTGTAGGGGGAGGTATTATAACGTCATCCCGTTCCAAACATCTTGGAGAACTAACCACAGATCTTCTGTGGATGTAGACTTGCTCCTCACAACCTTCAATGCTTAGAAATACTGGCAGGTACTTATCCGTCATGCAGTACCATCAGGGAGGCATCTGATTGGCTCCAAATTTATTCTGCAGAAGGACAACATACAGCCATTGTCATTAAGAACTATCTTCTGCATAAAGAAGAACAAGGAGTCCTGGAAGTGATGATATAGCCCCCACAGAGCCCTGATCTCAACATCATTGAGTCTTTCTGGGATTACATGAAGAGGCAGAATGATTTGAGCAAGCCTTCATCCACAGAAGATCTGTGGTCTGTTCTCCGAGATGTCTGTAAAAACCTCCCCGCCGGGTGTACCTAGAAGAATTGATGCTGTTTTGAAGGCAAAGGGTGGTCACACCAAATATCGATTTGATTTCGATTTCTCATCTGTTCATTCACTTTGCATTTTGTCAAATGATAAACTATTAACACTTCTATTTTGAAAGTATTCTTACTTTGCAGCATTTTTTCCTTCCACACTTTCCTAAAACTTTTCCACAGTACTATATACACAGGGCCGGTTCTTGCCCTTGTGGCGCCCCGGGCAAAAGATAGGGGCGTGGCTTAATACAGGGGCGTGGTCAGTCACGCCCCCATTTGTAGCTCCGCTGAAAGAAAATAAAAAACAAACAAACAAAGTATACTTACTATACCCTGCTCCTGATTCCGCCGGCGCCGCTCTTCTCCTCGGATCTATGGGAGAGACGTCAGTCATGATGTCTCTCCCATAGCACAGCATAGGCACTAGAGGTCAATTATGACCCCTAGTGTCTGTGCCACAATGCTGTGCGGTGCGCGATGACATCATCGCGCACCGCACAGCAAAGGTCCTCTCCATGAAGGGAAACTAGACGCTTAGCGTCTGATTCCCTTCACAGCAGGGGGGGGGGGGGGGGGACTAGCACCACGAAGGGAAACTAGATGCATAGCGTCTGGTTCCCATCTCACAGCGGTGAGGGGTGGGGGGGCACAGCGGGGGGCACTGCTGGGGGCACACTGCACAGTGGCGGATCTTGCCATGGTGCGGCGCCCTCCGGAAGGCGGCGCCCCGGGCAAAAGTCCTGCTTGCCCGTGGCAAGTTCCGCCACTGTATATACAGTATCCATGAATGGCACTAATAAAAGGCATTTTATATTTTAGATTTAGTGCTTTTGTAAGGGTATAGTGCAAGCAGACCACAGTATCACTTATATATAAATGATCGAGAGCCACTCCAGGGACTTTGATATAATAAACGGGTCCTCACGCCTGGGTCTGCAACATATCGGTTCTTTAATCAAACCTTCGTCAAGCATCAGGTTTGATTAAAGAACCGAAACATTGCAGAAACGGGCGTGAGGACCTGTTTATTATATCAAAGTCCCAGGAGTTCCATTGGATCAATGCTATATACCCAGCATCTTGTATGCATGAGATGGCATCGGGCATGCTGCATAGATTTGCTAGTTAAATGAACAGATTCTGTAGACTTGCACAGATAATGATCTTTAACATGCACTGTATTTGCCTACATATGGACAACAAAAGCTACCAGGGATTTGCTTTAGGAAAATAGTTAGGCCTTCCGTTTGCTGCCAGAGTAACCATTAGAGCCACCGACTATTCCTGAATCATGCAGAGCAGAGTGCTGAGTGTGTTCTGACACTTCCTGCCATTAGCTGCTGCCCAGCAACTTACTGTATGCCGTAAATGTTATTTTAATCAAAGAGGTGGTTGTAATGTTTCTCAGTAAACTACATTCTTAACCACATGAAATTAAATAAGTTAATTAGCCGCAAGGTTCTGTTGGAACCTCTCGAGCTATTATAATGTGGGTTATCCAGGGAAGAAACCTCTCTCATTCTTGCAGTGTTCCTTTTTAGATTCTTGTTTACACATAGGTAAATGTTTTAAAGTTTAACGTGGAGAGAGATAAAGTACCAACCAATCCGCACCATGACTGTCATATTTCAAACACAGCCTGTAACAGGGCAGGAGCTGTTTGATTGATACTTTATCTCTCTCCAAGGCTTGTTACATCTAGTCCCCATACTTTTAATGTGCTTTTCAAACAGCAACATCTGAAAAAGGCAACACATATAGTTTATAGATGGTTTTGTACAGGATAGTTCCCACCAGTGTATTCTAGAATGCTATTTCTCATGTGCGTGCAAATGACCCATAGATATTGTGATCATTCAAGGTTACCATCTAATTCCTTGCAAAGGAACACTGTTTATTCATAAGTCATTTAGCCTAGTCATATATGTTTGTGGGGTGGGGGGAAACTGGGGCACATGAAAACAGGGAAGACATACAGTCTGGAACTGGGCTCGTTACTTGTTTACTATGCGAGTCAGCAGTGTGCTGCCCTTGTTAATATACCTGTTCTGACACATAAGGCTCTGTTTGACTTGGAGAGAGATAAAGTATCAACCATTCAGCTTCTAATGGCTATGTTGCAGGCTGTGTTTTAAAAAAATGACAGTAGCTGATTGGTTGGTTCTTTCTCTCTCTACACTATCTTTGATAAATCTCCCGCTTATATACCCTTAATTATGAATACTCACTTGCTGTCTAGGCTGTATTTTGTTTTTAAACCTATTGTGCTTAAGGATTCATCAGTGGGTCTTATCGTTTCTGTCTCAGAATGGCCCCACTTGTTTGATGACTTTTTATATTGGACGAATGGTGTAATGGTTAGTATTACTGCCTCACACCACTGAGGTCATGTGTTCAATTGCCACCATGGCCCTAACTGTGTGGAGTTTGTATATTCTCCCCGTGCTTGCGTGGGTTTCCTCGGGATACTCCGGTTTCCACCCACAATCCCCCAAAAATATACTGGTAGGTTAGTTGGCTCCCAACAAAATTAACTCTAGTGTGTGTGTGTGTGTGTGTGTGTGTGTGTGTGTGTGTGTGTGAATGTGTGTGTGTGTGTGTGTGTGTATATGTGGTAGGGAATATAGATTGTAAGCTCCACTGGGGCAGGGACTGATGTGAATGACCAAATATTCTTCTGTAAAGCACTGCGGAATATGTGTGCGCTAAATAAATAACTGGTAATAATAACTGTCTGCAGGGATCTCCAGGCTCAGACTTTTGGAAAAGCCACAGAGGGGGAGATTTTATTACATGGTGGAGAGAGCTAAAGTACCAATCAGTCATCTCCTGTAGTTTTCCTAACACAACCTGTAAAGTGACAGAAGCTGATTAGTTGGTACTATATCTCTTTCTACTTTATCATTCTAAGGTTTGATACATCTCCCCAATAGTCCGGTCCTTTCCTCTTCTTAAATTGCAGTTATTTATTTTTATTAATGTTTACTTATATATCGTTAACATATTCCATTACTCTTTACATTTTTTTTTCTCTTACTTGTGGCAACTACATAAAAATCATAATTCCAGTTATTGTTAAAGTACAATTATTATATGTGTGGGCTAATTCAGAGTGTCTCTTACTGTATGCCTGTTTGTATAAGAGAACTCAGATATGCCTGTCAATACAGTATGCTTTTGAGTGCCTAAGGCAGCCTTTTTCAACAGGTGTGCCGCGGCACACTGGTGTGCCGCGAGCAGTTTCCAGGTGTGCCGCCTGCACACAGACCCGCTGCAGCCTACATACAGACCTGCCGCCGACCGCACACAAACCCGCTGCCGCCGACCGCACACAGACCCGCTGCCGCCGACCGCACACAGACCCGCCGCCGCCGACCGCACACAGACCCGCTGCCGCCGACCGCACACAGACCCGCTGCCGCCCGCCACACAGACTTGCCGCAGCAGCCAGCCAGATATGCCTAGTTGCCGGGCAGCGCTGAACTTCAATGACAGCCGGCTCGTGACCTATGGTGACTCATAGGTCACGCACCGCACGTCTCGTTCCCCCGTTTGCAGTGCACAGTACACTCGACACTCACTCGCTACTGCTCCTCCTCAATGCAGCCTCGTCCCAGTGCTCCTCACTTCTCCCCACAGACAGGGCAAGAGTTAAGGTTGCTATATATATATATATATATATATATATATATATATAACATTAATGTGTGAGGAATTACTATGGCGTTGGGAGGTGTGTGGAATTACTATAGGGTGGGGAAGGTGTGTGGAATTACTATAGGGTGGGGAAGGTGTGTGGAATTACTATAGAGGGGAAGGTGTGTGGTATTACTATAGGGGGGGAGGTGTGTGGTATTACTATAGGGGGGGAGGTGTGTGGTATTACTATAGGGGGGGAGGTGTGTGGTATTACTATAGGGGGGGAGGTGTGTGGTATTACTATAGGGGGGGAGGTGTGTGGTATTACTATAGGGGGGGAGGTGTGTGGTATTACTATAGTGGGGAAGGTATGTGGTATTACTATAGGGGGGGAGGTGTGTGGTATTACTATGCGGGGGTGCAGGTGTGTGTGTTTTATTACTGCAGCCCCGAAAAAAAAGATGGTGTGCCTCGGCAATTTTAAAATCTTGGTTAGTGTGCCACGAGTTTAAAAAGGTTGAAAATCACTGGCCTAAGGTATCGAGCCTTCGATAGAGGACAAGTATAGAAGAAGTTGCCTATAGCAACCTGTCATAATTTATCAAGTATTGTGACCGGACGGTTCCGTACGAAAGCACTCACCGCCTTCGCGTCCCGTCTCCTGCACACAGAATGGAAGGTTAGGTCACACAAGGCCTGACCACATAGGGGATTCCCGCTTACCGTCAGTAACCGCCTGTTACTGACTCCACCCACTGCGCTGTGGGCGGGTTTATGCTGCCACCACCAAACTCCTAACCTGCCGTGGCGTTTGGAACCACGGTTCTGCTCTGTATGTGCCGACGCACTGCCTTACCACACCTGTGTGGTGTTGACGAATCCCCACTAGCCACTTGCTAGGCCTCTACCGGTAGCTGGCGGAACTTGGAGACGTTAGGTGCTTCCCCGGACAGCCGGAGGACGGGGCTATGTTTGACATAACCCTGTAGGTCACAAGATGAAGCAATCTTCTTGAGGCAGATGTTTATTTGCTCAATAATAGCCTCAAAAAAGACTCATCCCTATTGCTAGGGGCAACAGCATACAGCAAGATGTTCCAGCAGAATGAAGATGGTACAATACAATACACTGGAGGCACGCAGGCCTCCTTTTTATGTCAAATTTCCACACAGTACAACAGGGGGTCATGTCCTCCCTGAGCCCTTTCTATCCAATCAGGATATCTTAGAAAATACAAGTAAATAAATTACATTTCAAAAGGAGATAAGTGCAATAAAACAATATCCTCCTTCCTGTGACACAGATAACGTTTGGTATCAGATTAACTTTCACTATTGATAAATTTATCACATAGCTTCAAAATACAAATGTTTCTGTCTCAGTCACATCTCCAGGCAATCCCAGTGTTTGGGATTACAACAGGAAACTAGAGATGAGCGGGTTCGGTTCCTCTGAATCCGAACCCGCCCGAACTTCAGGTTTTTTACACGGGTCCGAGCAGGCTCGGATCTTCCCGCCTTGCTCGGCTAACCCGAGCGCGCCCGAACGTCATCATCACGCTGTCGGATTCTCGCGAGGCTCGGATTCTATCGCGAGACTCGGATTCTATATAAGGAGCCGCGCGTCGCCGCCATTTTCACACGTGCATTGAGAGTCATAGGGAGAGGACGTGGCTGGCGTCCTCTCCGTTTAGAGAAGAGAGAGACACAGTATTTTGGGGAGCATTATTAGGAGGAGTACTACTATACTGTATACTACTATACTACTTGCTGAAGTGATATTTATAGATTAGATAATAGATAGTGTGACTGTAAGTGTATTATCTGACTTGTGGGGGAGACACTGACAGTGGGGAGCAGTTAGAGTCTGAGAGCAGGACTCAGGAGTACATATAACGTACAGTGCACACTTTTGCTGCCAGAGTCAGTGCCACACTGCCATTGTTGTGACCACACTGACCACCAGTATAATAATATATTTTGTGATTGTCTGCTTAGGCCTCGGAGTACTAGTTGCAAGTTGCAACGTGACCTGAAGTGACCACCAGTTTAATAATCAATCACCACCAGTTTAATATATATATATATATATATATATATATAATTGTATATAATATATATATATATATATATATATAATATTGTATACCACCTACCCGTGGTTTTTTTTTTTTTCATTCTTCTTTATACATACTACTATAGTAGCTTACTGTAGCAGTCTGCGGTGCTGTGCTGACCTGACAGTGTCCAGCAGGTCCGTCATCAGTCATTACATAATAAATATATATAGTACCTGTCCGGCTGCAGTACTAGTGATATTATATTGATTTCATCTCATTATCAATAATTTATCATCCAGTCTAGACTCTATATTAGCAGCAGACACAGTACGTTAGTCCACGGCTGTAGCTACCTCTGTGTCGGCACTCGACAGTCCATCCATAATTGTATACCACCTACCCGTGGTTTTTTTTTTCTTTCTTCTTTGTACATACTACTATAGAGTATAGTAGCTTACTGTAGCAGTCTGCGGTGCTGCTGAGCTGACAGTGTCCAGCAGGTCCGTCATCAGTCATCATTACCTAATAAATATATTATCTACCTGTCCGGCTGCAGTACTAGTGATATTATATATACATACATATATATATTGATTTCATCTCATTATCAATCATCCAGTCTATATTAGCAGCAGACACAGTACGTTAGTCCACGGCTGTAGCTACCTCTGTGTCGGCACTCGGCAGTCCATCCATAATTGTATACCACCTACCCGTGGTTTTTTTTTTTCTTTCTTCTTTGTACATACTACTATAGTATAGTAGCTTACTGTAGCAGTCTGCGGTGCTGCTGAGCTGACAGTGTCCAGCAGGTCCGTCATCAGTCATCATTACCTAATAAATATATTTTCTCTATCGTCCTAGTGGATGCTGGGGTTCCTGAAAGGACCATGGGGAATAGCGGCTCCGCAGGAGACAGGGCACAAAAAGTAAAGCTTTTCCAGATCAGGTGGTGTGCACTGGCTCCTCCCCCTATGACCCTCCTCCAGACTCCAGTTAGATTTTTGTGCCCGGCCGAGAAGGGTGCAATCTAGGTGGCTCTCCTAAAGAGCTGCTTAGAAAAAGTTTAGCTAGGTTTTTTATTTTACAGTGATTCCTGCTGGCAACAGGATCACTGCAGCGAGGGACTGAGGGGAGAAGGAGTCAACTCACCTGCGTGCAGGATGGATTGGCTTCTTGGCTACTGGACATCAAGCTCCAGAGGGACGATCACAGGTACAGCCTGGATGGTCACCGGAGCCGCGCCGCCGGCCCCCTTGCAGATGCTGAAGTCAGAAGAGGTCCAGAATCGGCGGCTGAAGACTCCTGCAGTCTTCTAAAGGTAGCGCACAGCACTGCAGCTGTGCGCCATTTTCCTCTCAGCACACTTCACACGCGGTCACTGAGGGTGCAGGGCGCTGGGGGGGGGGCGCCCTGGGAGGCAAATGTAACCTATATAAAGGCTAAAAATACCTCACATATAGCCCCCAGAGGCTATATGGAGATATTTAACCCCTGCCTGATTTCTCTAAATAGCGGGAGACGAGCCCGCCAGAAAAGGGGCGGGGCCTATCTCCTCAGCACACGGCGCCATTTCCTCTCACAGCTCCGCTGGTCAGGACGGCTCCCAAGTCTCTCCCCTGCACTGCACTACAGAAACAGGGTAAAACAGAGAGGGGGGGCAAATTTATGGCGATATTTTGATATAACAAAGCAGCTATAAGGGAGCACTTATTATAAGGCTATCCCTGATATATATATAGCGCTTTTGGTGTGTGCTGGCAAACTCTCCCTCTGTCTCCCCAAAGGGCTAGTGGGTCCTGTCTTCGTTAGGAGCATTCCCTGTGTGTCTGCTGTGTGTCGGTACGTGTGTGTCGACATGTATGAGGACGATATTGGCGTGGAGGCGGAGCAATTGCCAAATATGAGGATGTCACCCCCTAGGGAGTCGACACCAGAATGGATGCCTTTATTTATGGAACTACGGGATAGTGTCAACACGCTAAAGCAGTCGTTTGACGACATGAGACGGCCGGACAATCAATTAGTGCCTGTCCAGGCGACTCAAACACCGTCAGGGGCTGTGAAACGCCCTTTGCCTCAGTCGGTCGACACAGACCCAGACACAGGCGATGACTCCAGTGGTGACGGTGACGAATCAACCGTATTTTCCAGTAGGGCCACACGTTATATGATTTTGGCAATGAAGGAGGCGTTACATTTAGCTGATACTACAGATACCACTAAACAGGGTATTATGTGGGGTGTGAAAAGACTACCTATAGTTTTTCCTGAATCAGAAGAATTAAATGACGTGTGTAATGAAGCGTGGGTTGCCCCTGATAAAAAGCTGATAATTTCAAAGAAATTATTGGCATTATACCCTTTCCCGCCAGAGGTTAGGGAGCGCTGGGAAACACCTCCTAGGGTGGACAAGGCGCTAACATGCTTATCTAAACAAGTGGCGTTACCCTCTCCTGAGACGGCCGCACTTAAAGATCCATCAGATAGGAGGATGGAAAATATCCAAAAAAGTATATACACACATGCAGGTGTTATACTACGACCAGCTATAGCGACTGCCTGGATGTGCAGTGCTGGGGTAGTTTGGTCAGAGTCCCTGATTGAAAATATTGATACCCTGGACAGGGACAATATTTTACTGTCGTTAGAACAAATAAAGGATGCATTTCTTTATATGCGTGATGCACAGAGGGATATCTGCACACTGGCATCACGGGTAAGTGCTATGTCCATTTCGGCCAGAAGAGCTTTATGGACGCGACAGTGGACAGGCGATGCGGATTCAAAACGGCATATGGAAGTTTTGCAGTATAAAGGGGAGGAGTTATTTGGAGTCGGTCTATCAGATTTGGTGGCCACGGCTACAGCCGGGAAATCCACCTTTCTACCTCAAGTCACTCCCCGACAGAAAAAGGCACCGACCTTTCAACCGCAGCCCTTTCGTTCCTTTAAAAATAAGAGAGCAAAGGGCTATTCATATCTGCCACGAGGCAGAGGTCGAGGGAAGAGACAGCAACAGGCAGCTCCTTCCCAGGAACAGAAGCCCTCCCCGGCTTCTACAAAAGCCTCAGCATGACGCTGGGGCTTCTCAAGCGGACTCGGGGACGGTGGGGGGTCGTCTCAAAAATTACAGCGCGCAGTGGGCTCACTCGCAAGTAGATCCCTGGATCCTGCAGATAATATCTCAGGGGTACAGGTTGGAATTAGAGACAGATCCACCTCGCCGTTTCCTGAAGTCTGCTTTACCAACGTCCCCCTCCGAAAGGGAGACGGTTTTGGAAGCCATTCACAAGCTGTACTCTCAGCAGGTGATAGTCAAGGTACCTCTTCTACAACAAGGGAAGGGGTATTATTCCACTCTTTTTGTGGTACCGAAGCCGGATGGCTCGGTAAGGCCTATTCTAAATCTGAAGTCCTTGAACCTGTACATAAAGAAGTTCAAGTTCAAGATGGAGTCACTCAGAGCAGTGATAGCGAACCTGGAAGAGGGGGACTTTATGGTATCCTTGGACATCAAGGATGCGTATCTCCACGTTCCAATTTACCCCTCACACCAGGGGTACCTCAGGTTCGTTGTACAAAACTGTCACTATCAGTTTCAGACGCTGCCGTTCGGATTGTCCACGGCACCTCGGGTCTTTACAAAGGTAATGGCCGAGATGATGATTCTTCTTCGAAGAAAAGGCATATTAATTATCCCATACTTGGACGATCTCCTAATAAGGGCAAGGTCCAGAGAACAGCTAGAGATGGGATTAGCACTGTCTCAAGAAGTGCTAAAACAGCACGGGTGGATTCTGAATATTCCAAAATCCCAGTTAATGCCGACAACTCGTCTGCTGTTCCTAGGGATGATTCTGGACACGGTTCAGAAAAAGGTTTTTCTCCCGGAGGAAAAAGCCAAGGAGTTATCCGAGCTTGTCAGGAACCTCCTAAAACCAGGAAAGGTGTCTGTACATCAATGCACAAGAGTCCTGGGAAAAATGGTGGCTTCTTACGAAGCAATTCCATTCGGCAGATTCCACGCAAGAATTTTCCAAAGGGATCTGTTGGACAAATGGTCAGGGTCGCATCTTCAGATGCACCTACGGATAACCCTGTCTCCAAGGACAAGGGTGTCTCTTCTGTGGTGGTTGCAGAGTCCTCATCTATTGGAGGGCCGCAGATTCGGCATACAGGATTGGATCCTGGTGACCACGGACGCCAGCCTGAGAGGCTGGGGAGCAGTCACACAAGTAAGAAACTTCCAGGGAGTATGGACGAGCCTGGAAACGTCTCTTCACATAAACATTCTGGAACTAAGAGCAATATACAATGCTCTAAGCCAGGCAGAACCTCTGCTTCAAGGAAAACCGGTGTTGATCCAGTCGGACAACATCACGGCAGTCGCCCATGTGAACAGACAGGGCGGCACAAGAAGCAGGAGTGCAATGGCAGAAGCTGCAAGGATTCTTCGCTGGGCAGAGAATCATGTGATAGCACTGTCAGCAGTGTTCATCCCGGGAGTGGACAACTGGGAAGCAGACTTCCTCAGCAGACACGATCTTCACCCGGGAGAGTGGGGACTTCATCCAGAAGTCTTCCACATGCTGGTAACCCGTTGGGAAAGACCAATGGTGGACATGATGGCGTCTCGCCTCAACAAAAAACTGGACAGGTATTGCGCCAGGTCAAGAGATCCGCAGGCAATAGCTGTGGACGCGCTGGTAACGCCTTGGGTGTACCAGTCGGTGTATGTGTTTCCTCCTCTGCCTCTCATACCAAAAGTATTGAGAATTATACGGCAAAGAGGCGTAAGAACGATACTAGTGGTTCCGGATTGGCCAAGAAGGACTTGGTACCCGGAACTTCAAGAGATGATCACGGAAGATCCGTGGCCTCTACCTCTAAGGAGGGACTTGCTTCAGCAGGGTCCCTGTCTGTTTCAAGACTTACCACGGCTGCGTTTGACGGCTTGGCGGTTGAACGCCGGATCCTAAAGGAAAAAGGCATGCCGGAAGAAGTCATTCCTACTTTGATTAAAGCAAGGAAGGAAGTAACCATGCAACATTATCACCGAATTTGGCGAAAATATGTTGCGTGGTGCGAAGATCGGAGTGCTCCGACGGAGGAATTTCAACTGGGTCGATTCCTACATTTCCTGCAATCAGGATTGTCTATGGGTCTCAAATTGGGATCTATTAAGGTTCAAATTTCGGCCCTGTCGATTTTCTTTCAAAAAGAATTGGCTTCAGTCCCTGAAGTCCAGACCTTTGTTAAGGGAGTACTGCATATACAGCCTCCTGTGGTGCCTCCAGTGGCACCGTGGGATCTCAATGTGGTTTTGGACTTTCTAAAATCTCATTGGTTTGAACCACTAAAAAAGGTGGATTTGAAATATCTCACATGGAAAGTGACCATGCTTCTAGCCCTGGCTTCGGCCAGGAGAGTGTCAGAACTGGCAGCTTTATCTTACAAAAGCCCATATCTGATTTTCCATTCGGACAGGGCAGAACTGCGGACTCGTCCGCATTTTCTCCCTAAGGTGGTGTCAGCATTTCATCTGAACCAGCCTATTGTAGTGCCTGCGGCTACAAGTGACTTGGAGGACTCCAAGTTACTGGACGTTGTCAGAGCATTAAAAATATATATTGCAAGGACAGCTGGAGTCAGAAAATCTGACTCGTTGTTTATATTGTATGCACCCAACAAGATGGGTGCTCCTGCGTCTAAGCAGACGATTGCTCGTTGGATCTGTAGCACAATCCAACTTGCACATTCTGTGGCAGGCCTGCCACAGCCTAAATCTGTAAAGGCCCACTCCACAAGGAAGGTGGGCTCATCTTGGGCGGCTGCCCGAGGGGTCTCGGCATTACAACTCTGCCGAGCAGCTACGTGGTCAGGGGAGAACACGTTTGTAAAATTTTACAAATTTGATACTCTGGCTAAGGAGGACCTGGAGTTCTCTCATTCGGTGCTGCAGAGTCATCCGCACTCTCCCGCCCGTTTGGGAGCTTTGGTATAATCCCCATGGTCCTTTCAGGAACCCCAGCATCCACTAGGACGATAGAGAAAATAAGATTTTACTTACCGATAAATCTATTTCTCGGAGTCCGTAGTGGATGCTGGGCGCCCATCCCAAGTGCGGATTATCTGCAATAATTGTACATAGTTATTGTTAACTAATTCGGGTTATTGTTGAAGGAAGCCATCTTTCAGAGGCTCCGCTGTTATCATACTGTTAACTGGGTTTAGATCACAAGTTGTACGGTGTGATTGGTGTGGCTGGTATGAGTCTTACCCGGGATTCAAAATCCTCCCTTATTGTGTACGCTCGTCCGGGCACAGTACCTAACTGGAGTCTGGAGGAGGGTCATAGGGGGAGGAGCCAGTGCACACCACCTGATCTGGAAAAGCTTTACTTTTTGTGCCCTGTCTCCTGCGGAGCCGCTATTCCCCATGGTCCTTTCAGGAACCCCAGCATCCACTACGGACTCCGAGAAATAGATTTATCGGTAAGTAAAATCTTATTATCTACCTGTCCGGCTGCAGTACTAGTGATATTATATATACATACATATATATATTGATTTCATCTCATTATCAATCATCCAGTCTATATTAGCAGCAGACACAGTACGTTAGTCCACGGCTGTAGCTACCTCTGTGTCGGCACTCGGCAGTCCATCCATAATTGTATACCACCTACCCGTGGTTTTTTTCTTTTCTTTCTTCTTTGTACATGCTACTATAGTATAGTAGCTTACTGTAGCAGTCTGCGGTGCTGCTGAGCTGACAGTGTCCAGCAGGTCCGTCATCAGTCATCATTACCTAATAAATATATTATCTACCTGTCCGGCTGCAGTACTAGTGATATTATATATACATACATATATATATTGATTTCATCTCATTATCAATCATCCAGTCTATATTAGCAGCAGACACAGTACGTTAGTCCACGGCTGTAGCTACCTCTGTGTCGGCACTCGGCAGTCCATCCATAAGTATACTAGTATCCATCCATCTCCATTGTTTACCTGAGGTGCCTTTTAGTTGTGCCTATTAAAATATGGAGAACAAAAATGTTGAGGTTCCAAAATTAGGGAAAGATCAAGATCCACTTCCACCTCGTGCTGAAGCTGCTGCCACTAGTCATGGCCGAGACGATGAAATGCCAGCAACGTCGTCTGCCAAGGCCGATGCCCAATGTCATAGTACAGAGCATGTCAAATCCAAAACACCAAATATCAGTAAAAAAAGGACTCCAAAACCTAAAATAAAATTGTCGGAGGAGAAGCGTAAACTTGCCAATATGCCATTTACCACACGGAGTGGCAAGGAACGGCTGAGGCCCTGGCCTATGTTCATGGCTAGTGGTTCAGCTTCACATGAGGATGGAAGCACTCAGCCTCTCGCTAGAAAACTGAAAAGACTCAAGCTGGCAAAAGCACCGCAAAGAACTGTGCGTTCTTCGAAATCCCAAATCCACAAGGAGAGTCCAATTGTGTCGGTTGCGATGCCTGACCTTCCCAACACTGGACATGAAGAGCATGCGCCTTCCACCATTTGCACGCCCCCTGCAAGTGCTGGAAGGAGTACCCGCAGTCCAGTTCCTGATAGTCAGATTGAAGATGTCAGTGTTGAAGTACACCAGGATGAGGAGGATATGGGTGTTGCTGGCGCTGGGGAGGAAATTGACCAGGAGGATTCTGATGGTGAGGTGGTTTGTTTAAGTCAGGCACCCGGGGAGACACCTGTTGTCCGTGGGAGGAATATGGCCGTTGACATGCCTGGTGAAAATACCAAAAAAATCAGCTCTTCAGTGTGGAGGTATTTCAACAGAAAAGCGGACAACAGGTGTCAAGCCGTGTGTTGCCTTTGTCAAGCTGTAATAAGTAGGGGTAAGGACGTTAACCACCTCGGAACATCCTCCCTTATACGTCACCTGCAGCGCATTCATAATAAGTCAGTGACAAGTTCAAAAACTTTGGGTGACAGCGGAAGCAGTCCACTGACCAGTAAATCCCTTCCTCTTGTAACCAAGCTCACGCAAACCACCCCACCAACTCCCTCAGTGTCAATTTCCTCCTTCCCCAGGAATGCCAATAGTCCTGCAGGCCATGTCACTGGCAATTCTGACGATTCCTCTCCTGCCTGGGATTCCTCCGATGCATCCTTGCGTGTAACGCCTACTGCTGCTGGCGCTGCTGTTGTTGCTGCTGGGAGTCGATGGTCATCCCAGAGGGGAAGTCGGAAGACCACTTGTACTACTTCCAGTAAGCAATTGACTGTCCAACAGTCCTTTGCGAGGAAGATGAAATATCACAGCAGTCATCCTGCTGCAAAGCGGATAACTGAGGCCTTGACAACTATGTTGGTGTTAGACGTGCGTCCGGTATCCGCCGTTAGTTCACAGGGAACTACACAATTTCTTGAGGTAGTGTGCCCCCGTTACCAAATACCATCTAGGTTCCACTTCTCTAGGCAGGCGATACCGAAAATGTACACAGACCTCAGAAAAAGACTCACCAGTGTCCTAAAAAATGCAGCTGTACCCAATGTCCACTTAACCACGGACATGTGGACAAGTGGAGCAGGGCAGGGTCAGGACTATATGACTGTGACAGCCCACTGGGTAGATGTATGGACTCCCGCCGCAAGAACAGCAGCGGCGGCACCAGTAGCAGCATCTCGCAAACGCCAACTCTTTCCTAGGCAGGCTACGCTTTGTATCACCGCTTTCCAGAATACGCACACAGCTGAAAACCTCTTACGGCAACTGAGGAAGATCATCGCGGAATGGCTTACCCCAATTGGACTCTCCTGTGGATTTGTGGCATCGGACAACGCCAGCAATATTGTGTGTGCATTAAATATGGGCAAATTCCAGCACGTCCCATGTTTTGCACATACCTTGAATTTGGTGGTGCAGAATTTTTAAAAAAACGACAGGGGCGTGCAAGAGATGCTGTCGGTGGCCAGAAGAATTGCGGGACACTTTCGGCGTACAGGCACCACGTACAGAAGACTGGAGCACCACCAAAAACTACTGAACCTGCCCTGCCATCATCTGAAGCAAGAAGTGGTAACGAGGTGGAATTCAACCCTCTATATGCTTCAGAGGTTGGAGGAGCAGCAAAAGGCCATTCAAGCCTATACAATTGAGCACGATATAGGAGGTGGAATGCACCTGTCTCAAGCGCAGTGGAGAATGATTTCAACGTTGTGCAAGGTTCTGATGCCCTTTGAACTTGCCACACGTGAAGTCAGTTCAGACACTGCCAGCCTGAGTCAGGTCATTCCCCTCATCAGGCTTTTGCAGAAGAAGCTGGAGACATTGAAGGAGGAGCTAACACGGAGCGATTCCGCTAGGCATGTGGGACTTGTGGATGGAGCCCTTAATTCGCTTAACAAGGATTCACGGGTGGTCAATCTGTTGAAATCAGAGCACTACATTTTGGCCACCGTGCTCGATCCTAGATTTAAAGCCTACCTTGGATCTCTCTTTCCGGCAGACACAAGTCTGCTGGGGTTGAAAGACCTGCTGGTGAGAAAATTGTCAAGTCAAGCGGAACGCGACCTGTCAACATCTCCTCCTTCACATTCTCCCGCAACTGGGGGTGCGAGGAAAAGGCTCAGAATTCCGAGCCCACCCGCTGGCGGTGATGCAGGGCAGTCTGGAGCGACTGCTGATGCTGACATCTGGTCCGGACTGAAGGACCTGACAACGATTACGGACATGTCGTCTACTGTCACTGCATATGATTCTATCACCATTGAAAGAATGGTGGAGGATTATATGAGTGACCGCATCCAAGTAGGCACGTCACACAGTCCGTACTTATACTGGCAGGAAAAAGAGGCAATTTGGAGGCCCTTGCACAAACTGGCTTTATTCTACCTAAGTTGCCCTCCCACAAGTGTGTACTCCGAAAGAGTGTTTAGTGCCGCCGCTCACCTTGTCAGCAATCGGCGTACGAGGTTACATCCAGAAAATGTGGAGAAGATGATGTTCATTAAAATGAATTATAATCAATTCCTCCGTGGAGACATTGACCAGCAGCAATTGCCTCCACAAAGTACACAGGGAGCTGAGATGGTGGATTCCAGTGGGGACGAATTGATAATCTGTGAGGAGGGGGATGTACACGGTGATATATCGGAGGATGATGATGAGGTGGACATCTTGCCTCTGTAGAGCCAGTTTGTGCAAGGAGAGATTAATTGCTTCTTTTTTGGTGGGGGTCCAAACCAACCCGTCATTTCAGTCACAGTCGTGTGGCAGACCCTGTCACTGTAATGATGGGTTGGTTAAAGTGTGCATGTCCTGTTTATACAACATAAGGGTGGGTGGGAGGGCCCAAGGACAATTCCATCTTGCACCTCTTTTTTCTTTAATTTTTCTTTGCGTCATGTGCTGTTTGTGGAATGTTTTTTGGAAGGGCCATCCTGCGTGACACTGCAATGCCACTCCTAGATGGGCCCGATGTTTGTGTCGGCCACTAGGGTCGCTTATCTTACTCACACAGCTACCTCATTGCGCCTCTTTTTTTCTTTGCGTCATGTGCTGTTTGGGGAGGGTTTTTTGGAAGGGCCATCCTGTGTGACACTGCAGTGCCACTCCTAGATGGGCACGGTGTTTGTGTCGGCCACTAGGGTCGCTTATCTTACTCACACAGCTACCTCATTGCGCCTCTTTTTTTCTTTGCGTCATGTGCTGTTTGGGGAGGGTTTTTTGGAAGGGCCATCCTGCGTGACACTGCAGTGCCACTCCTAGATGGGCACGGTGTTTGTGTCGGCCACTAGGGTCGCTTATCTTACTCACACAGCTACCTCATTGCGCCTCTTTTTTTCTTTGCGTCATGTGCTGTTTGGGGAGGGTTTTTTGGAAGGGCCATCCTGCGTGACACTGCAGTGCCACTCCTAGATGGGCCCGGTGTTTGTGTCGGCCACTAGGGTCGCTTATCTTACTCACACAGCTACCTCATTGCGCCTCTTTTTTTCTTTGCGTCATGTGCTGTTTGGGGAGGGTTTTTTGGAAGGGCCATCCTGCGTGACACTGCAGTGCCACTCCTAGATGGGCCCGGTGTTTGTGTCGGCCACTAGGGTCGTTTATCTTACTCACACAGCTACCTCATTGCGCCTCTTTTTTTCTTTGCGTCATGTGCTGTTTGGGGAGGGTTTTTTGGAAGGGCCATCCTGCGTGACACTGCAGTGCCACTCCTAGATGGGCCCGGTGTTTGTGTCGGCCACTAGGGTCGCTTATCTTACTCACACAGCTACCTCATTGCGCCTCTTTTTTTCTTTGCGTCATGTGCTGTTTGGGGAGTGTTTTTTGGAAGGGCCATCCTGCGTGACACTGCAGTGCCACTCCTAGATGGGCCCGGTGTTTGTGTCGGCCACTAGGGTCGCTTATCTTACTCACACAGCTACCTCATTGCGCCTCTTTTTTTCTTTGCGTCATGTGCTGTTTGGGGAGGGTTTTTTGGAAGGGCCATCCTGCATGACACTGCAGTGCCACTCCTAGATGGGCCCGGTGTTTGTGTCGGCCACTAGGGTCGCTTATCTTACTCACACAGCTACCTCATTGCGCCTCTTTTTTTCTTTGCGTCATGTGCTGTTTGGGGAGTGTTTTTTGGAAGGGCCATCCTGCGTGACACTGCAGTGCCACTCCTAGATGGGCACGGTGTTTGTGTTGGCCACTAGGGTCGCTTAGCTTAGTCATCCAGCGACCTAGGTGCAAATTTTAGGACTAAAAATAATATTGTGAGGTGTGAGGTATTCAGAATAGACTGAAAATGAGTGGAAATTATGGTTTTTGAGGTTAATAATACTTTGGGATCAAAATGACCCCCAAATTCTATGATTTAAGCTGTTTTTTAGTGTTTTTTTAAAAAAACACCCGAATCCAAAACACACCCGAATCCGACAAAAAAAATTCGGTGAGGTTTTGCCAAAACGCGGTCGAACCCAAAACACGGCCGCGGAACCGAAACCAAAACCAAAACACAAAACCCGAAAAATTTCAAGTGCACATCTCTACAGGAAACACAACAAACAGTCTTCCTTCCTGCATCTGCCATTCAGGGTTCATATATCAATTAAATCAGCTACATGAAACAAACAGGTTCCAAGCCCATAGACTTTATCTATGGGATAAGGAGATCCCCATGATTAGCATATTTCTCTAAGGAACTTACACATCAAAAGGTATTGTCATTCACACCTCTCTGCTAGGACAGGGCCATTAGCATGCCACTTCCTATTTCCAGAGGATGAGAGATGCTTATTCAGACAGCTATGTAAGTGCATTTTTCCTTTAAATATACAGGTGACCACATCTTAAATAAAAATACATTTAAACATGCATTCCTGCAATTGTGCACAGAGCACTACATATGACATGTTAAGACACATCATTAAACGTATTTTTAAACAGTCTGCGCCCAGTGCCGTAAGTACATTTAACAGTGACGCCAAGCGCCTATTGTCCACAACATGGCGCCGGGCACTAGGGGTTAACCCCTTCAGTGCTGCAGCGGCCATTGTCCACGTGGGCTGGGGATCTCTCTGGCCACACAACTCCCCTCCCCATTCAAGCGGGAAACCAGCGAGTCATGTCCCAACGATATGGCTCCTGGTCCCGCAGTCCCTTGTGTTGAAGGGGACGCTACCTAGGGGGTGTAGGCTCCGGCCTAGACAGTTCATCCATAGTGTAGTGGGCCTCTCTTCGTGGGTGCACAATGTTCAAATAGTCCACCTGAAGTCCGAGTTCAAGGCTCCACCACAAAAGTCTGTCCAATTTCCCCAAGGTAGGTTGCAGCCACCTAACAGGGGGGTGGTAAGTCACCACGGTGGGGGGCCACTTACACACAAGTGCCACCCAAGGTGTCCCCATAATGGCATGCCCCACCTTCCACCATAGCAGTTTTCTGCTCAAACAGGCCACAGGGTGCTCCTGCCGATATGGCTCCTCCTGGCTCGGTACTCCTCCCAGTCCGTGCATTGGCGCAGTAGTTCGTAAAACACAGTCCTGGTCAAGAATGTGCGCCATCCGCACTGGAGCAGGTACCAGAGCCTCATTCAATGCCAGGAATGCCAACTCGCAAGCGGGTGCAAAGTCCACTGACTTGGGAATGCCCTTCCTAGCCATCTCTGTAAAGGGGTTCACTACCGGACTAGTCAATGACAACGTTTCCGTAGGGCCTTACAGGTTCTAAGGTCAGTACCGGTCTGGGTGATGTGGGCCTGGGACAGCCTCTGGTCGCCTCTGCTTTGGGCCTACCCCTGTCTCCTCCCACATGGTGCCCCAGGCACTGCACCTCCGTCATTCCTATCTTGCAATTGTCTGCCCGAACTGTCAGACCTGCCCTCCAATCCTCCTCTGTCGACCTATGACTCGGGAAACCTACCCTGTCACCTAGGCCTACTCTTTCCTCCTCGTCCGCTACCTGTGCCACAGTGATGGCGGCCAGACCACCAGCCTCTGGATCCTGTGTGGCATCCAGTACAGGGAGGCTGCGTGTCTTCCCCAATCTACTGCGCACAGGCAGGGGACCTGCTATGTCCACAGCAACTTGCTGTAAAGGTTCTCCTATGGGCAGAGGCCCAGAGACAACACAACCGCTGGAGTGCCCCAGCTGCCAACGCATGGCACCAGCCTTACAGTTGGTCTGGGCGTCATCCGACATTCCAGACCAGGGTTAGCTCTGTGTCAGGCACTTCAGGGGATGGTCTATCTCTGAGTGGCTGTCCAAAGGGGTTTCGCTGGCAACCGGCACCGATTGCGCAGGAAAGTTCCCTGGGGGGACCAGCTGGACATGTTCCCTATCTGGTCTATCCCCTCCCACTTTCCTGGCTACCCTATACCTTAACCCTTCTCGCCAGGTCAAACTTCCTGCCCCAACCCTGTCAAGGCCGCTGCCAGAGGGCCCGTGAGACTTCGTCGTAATCCCCACAGTCCTCCGTGGCCACTCCTCGAAAGGCCTCCAATGCCTCTTCATGCAGAGTGGGCACAAGGTGTCTCACCCACTCCGACTTGGGTAAATCATGTAGTTTACAAGTCCTTTCAAAAACCTGTAAATGTCCATCAATGTCCCCATCACGGTCTGCAAACTTGGCAAACTGAACGCGTCCTGATCTGTGTACAACAGCTGACAAAGGCTCCCGGGGTACCACGGCCTGTGGTGCCCGCTCATCACGCCACATCTGGATGATGATCAAGCGCTCTTGCTCCGTTGCCCTTTCCCCCAATTCCGCTAGCCGATCTGCTAGGCTATCCGTGCCGCCCCCCCTGGGACGTTGGGATCCTGGCCCTGCTAGGGATTGCTGGGAAACATTACTGCTGTGAGAGGGGGCGGGGCTTGTGGGTCTCACCGGTTCCTTACGAAGGTCCACTGTTGGGCCATCCTCTCCGATGCTGACGCCGTCAGTGCTTTCCACCTCCGCCCGGCGGGACTCCTCCAAGCTCATGAGCCCCGCCTTCATGATGCTTCTGGACGCGTTGAAAGGGATATCCACACCCTTCTCCTGGCACACGATCTCCATATCGCCCTTAGACGTTCCGCTGAAGTCCGTCATCTTGTGCGTTCTCCTGCGCTGCAGTTAATCCTCTCCTGAGTAACTCGGCTTCTCCAATCGGGTGACCGAAAAGCCGCCTGGGATGATCCCACCGCTATGCCACCAATTTCTGTGACCGGACGGTTCCGTACGAAAGCACTCACCGCCTTCGCGACCCGTCTCCTGCGCACAGAATGGAAGGTTAGGTCACACGAGGCCTGACCACATAGGGGATTCCCGCTTACCGTCAGTAACCGCCTGTTACTGACTCCACCCACTGCGCTGTGGGTGGGTTTATGCTGCCACCACCAAACTCCTAACCTGCCGTGGCGTTTGGAACCACGGTTCTGCTCTGTATGTGCCGACGCCCTGCCTTACCACACCTGTGTGGTGTTGACGAATCCCCACTAGCCACTTGCTAGGCCTCTACCGGTAGCTGGCGGAAGGCGGAACTTGGAGACGTTAGGTGCTTCCCCGTACAGCCGGAGGACGGGGCTATGTTTGGCATAACCCTGTAGGTCACAAGATGAAGCAATCTTCTTGAGGCAGATGTTTATTTGCTCAATAATAGCCTTAAAAAAAGACTCATCCCTATTGCTAGGGGCAACAGCATACAGCAAGATGTTCCAGCAGAATGAAGATGGTACAATACAATACACTGGAGGCACGCAGGCCTCCTTTTTATGTCAAATTTCCACACAGTACAACAGGGGGTCATGTCCTCCCTGAGCCCTTTCTATCCAATCAGGATAACTTAGAAAATACAAGTAAATAAATTACATTTCAAAAGGAGATAAGTGCAATAAAACAATATCCTCCTTCCTGTGACACAGACAACGTTTGGTATCAGATTAACATTCACTATTGATAAATTTATCACATAGCTTCAAAATACAAATGTTTCTGTCTCAGTCACACCTCCAGGCAATCCCAGTGTTTGGGATTACAACAGGAAACACAACAAACAGTCTTCCTTCCTGCATCTGCCATTCAGGGTTCGTATATCAATTAAATCAGCTACATGAAACAAACAGGTTCCAAGCCCATAGACTTTATCTATGGGATAAGGAGATCCCTCGTGATTAGCATATTTCTCTAAGGAACTTACACATCAAAAGGTATTGTCATTCACACCTCTCTGCTAGGACAGGGCCATTAGCATGCCACTTCCTATTTCCAGAGGATGAGAGATGCTTATTCAGACAGCTATAGTAAGTGCATTTTTCCTTTAAATATACAGGTGACCACATCTTAAATATAAATACATTTAAACATGCATTCCTGCAATTGTGCACAGAGCACTACATATGACATGTTAAGACACATCATTAAACATATTTTTAAACAGTCTGTGCCCAGCGCCGTAAGTACATTTAACAGTGACGCCAAGCGCCTATTGTCCGCAACATGGCGCCGGGCACTAGGGGTTAACCCCTTCAGTGCTGCAGCAGCCATTGTCCACGTAGGCTGGGGGTCTCTCCGGCCACAAGTATATTCTATAAAATGCTAACTAGAAGCTGAGAGCCTGCTATGAGCAACTTATCCACCTGTAAAACGCACAGTGGTGCAAGTGGGCGGGTACGGGTGGGTACGGCGTACCCGTAAGAATTTAGCCGTGGGTACGCCGTACCCACACCGACGGGCCGCCGCCGCTCCTCGCACCGCCGCTGATGTGTGAGGGAAGGAGAGCGCAGCCTGTGCCTCTCCTTCCCCTCAGTCTCCGGCGGCTGTCATAGTTTAATTCAGCGCCGATCCGTGAGCCAATCAGAGCTCGCGGTGCGAGCTCTGATTGGCTCACGGATCGGCGCTGAATTAAACTGTGAGACACCCGCCGGAGACTGAGGGGAAGGAGAGGCACAGGCTGCGCTCTCCTTCCCTCACACAGGACGGCAGCGGCCAGCGGCAGCGGTGAGCAGGGAAGGGGGGGGGTTATACCTGGCACTGGCGGATATCTGGCACTGGGGGGGCATTTCTATCTGGCACTGGGGGATATCTGGCACTGGGGGGCATATATACCTGGCACTGGGGGGCATATATACCTGGCACTGGGGGATATCTGGCACTGGGGGGCATATATACCTGGCACTGGGGGATATCTGGCACTGGGGGGCATATATACCTGGCACTGGGGGATATCTGGCACTGGGAGGCATATATACCTGGCACTGGGGGATATCTGGCACTGGGGGATATCTGGCACTGGGGGGCATATATACCTGGCACTGGGGGGCATATATACCTGGCACTGGGGGATATCTGGCACTGGGGGGCATATATACCTGGCACTGGGGGATATCTGGCACAGGGGGGCATGTATACCTGGCACTGGGGGATATCTGGCACAGGGGGGCATGTATACCTGGCACTGGGGGATATCTGGCACAGGGGGGCATGTATACCTGGCACTGGGGGATATCTGGTGTCAAAGTCAGAAAAATATCTCTATGCACACTACCATATTTGCACCTCACACAGGTCCGTGCTGCGCATGCGTACGCTCTCCCGTACGTGCGCATACTCACAGTCGCGGGCACCCGCAGGCGCACGGTATGCGTATTTACGGTAGAGTTTATGTGATCGTAGCGTGCGACTCAATCGTTACATATTTTCACCATATAATGTATTTTGTAGATCATGGTCCCTTTGATAGATTCTGAAAGTTTGGTTAATATAGAATGTTCATGAACAGAGAAATCCCTCTTTGTTTGATACGAAGGGTCAGACAGGAGTAATACAGTGGTGTTTAGTATCCATCGGAAGAATATTTAATTAGCAATATTCCGGTGTTGGTTTGAAGCAGATCAATCGCTCGTGCGAATAGTTATGGACATAAGAAGTTTATGAACATTTACTTTATTTGCACTTTATTACCCATGCGGCGGGAAACCCAGTTTCCCTCCCACCTGAGCTGTTGGAAATAGTCACAGCCCACCTGTATGAATCAACCTATGACCTTTTGTTATAATGCGAGGAGGAATTCCTGTGTCCAATGAACAATGAGATTGTAGGGACCATTGAATTGCATTGTGTGTGGGGCATAAATAGAAAGGCCGATCACATCCAGCTCTCACTCTTCAACGGTTATCATTGCTGAAAATCGGGAGCTGGATGTCCAGAGGCGCACGCGATCGTTTCCTTTGTGCGTAGGTGTTTCTCCGTAATCATACTGTTTCTCTCTTGTTATTATGGGCCATATCTTTCTCTCTCTCCTCTTTCTCTCATTTTTCTCTTAAACTTAATTGTATTGTATTTACTGTGTAGTTACCTGGTTAGTTAGTCTATGTTATATTGTAGTGTATGATTTGTATTTGTATTAATTCTTTTGCAAGTATATCATTCAAAATATATATATGTTAGGCGTTGGACCCTAAGCACGGTATCTGTGTATTTCTTATAGTGCTAAGTATTCTCAGAGCGTCGGTGACGCTCAAACAGCTTTTAAGTTAATAAGGTTATACTAGGTTGCATCTACACCCTATCTCTACACTAAGGTTTTACAGCATATTACATTGTTTATGGTTTAGATATAAAGATTTAACATTGTGAGCGTCTGCGCCGCTGGTGATCTCCTCGTGGTCTCGAGCGTTCGCATCGCTATAGCGAATCATTACGGTAGTCGGCAGCCAATAGCGTGCCTGCCAAGTGATCTCTTGGCCGTGAGCGAACGTAACGCTTGAGCGTCTCGACCACGGCTAAGCGATTGTTACGCAACGTGCGTACCCTTACGGTACTTCATACGTAGACAGCGTACAGTGTTCTTAGACCTCATAAAGGGTATTATATAAGATAAATATTCTGCCTTAACAATTGCGGGCTCGTCCTGTCCTTCACATATCTGCACTAGGTAATTACAGCAGACATTATCCAGCAGCAAAGGGCGGGAGATCATATTCCTCGTAGTGCTGTTTGGATAAGCGTCTGCTTCTCTTAGTAAAGGGTGCTGAAGGAATCCGGGAACCGGAGGTAAGAACAACACGCTAGTCTCTTTTAAAACTGTTTATTTTTCTGTCTTGCGTACACACGCACGCATATCTGCATTTCTTTTCATTCGTGTATTTTCGTATATCACTCTCCTGTTTGCTATTATATAGTTGATAAACGTGCTAAGAGAGATTTGCCGCTATTTCAAAGTGTAAAAGTAAAGATAACATAGTTAAAATATAGACAAACACACAGTTTTTGCCTGGGAGATAAGGCGAAGTCAGTGTGGTGTGCGGTAGATGATCAAGGATCATCTACATTGATAAACATATAAATTGTGTTACGGTGGATCTTTATTTTGCGTACACGTGTCTCTAACAAGGACTGAGATTTGTGCACGCAAACCAAAGGCCGACGCACGCAGCGTATATTACGCAACGGAGCGTACGGGTACGCCCACGTAACTCAAATCACAAGTTTTTTTCTCTCCTCTCAAAGCGATAAGTAGCGCCACGCGGTAAATAACGCCAGGCGATAAATCGCACAAATTTATTTTAAATTCGAAATTTAAATTAATAGATCCTTCTCCTAATTTGTAACACATCTGGTCTAAAGAGAAATTTCTGCGCAGAAATAGAAATAGAAACAAAAGTGTACATGTGGTGAGTGAGTGTGTTGTATACAATTTTACAGGTTGAACCACAAGAAAAGTCGAGTTCTCGTGAGGTACATGCGTGTAAGTGACGTACATGGTGGCTAGGGAGGCATCCCTGGTTAAAACATACAATTTGAGCATTAGAGTGTAGCAGACCAGGAGGTCATACTGTAACAGACCAGGAGGTCATAGCAGACCAGCAGGTTCAGGTACAGCAGACAAGGAAGTCCGCTATACAGTCCACAGGCACAACACCAAGAAAGGGTTGGTGCAACACCCATATAGGCCATACAAGCTCTTGCTGAAGGAATTCGCAGCCGCAATTTTCGATTCCACTGGTCGCTCCGTACATAAGATTAGTTGCTTATGTGCTGAACGATTGTACCGCACGTAATTGTGTACATTAGTAAACCTGACCGGTACTATTTGTGTACGAAGGTCATAAACGCTATTTGTACATTCTAACGTGATTTGTGTAATTTTTTTTATTTTAAGGGAAGTTCGCTGCTCACTCAGGAACTATCCAACAACCAATAGTTACTGGAAAGAGTAAGTGCTCTTCGGATCACCCTCACAGGTTCCAGTAAATAGAGGTTCAGGTCGCAGGGGCCCTGGGTCGAGTACGCCAGCACCATATCGGTGTGATCAGGTCGTATTGGTCGGCGTGGGCGAGTGAGTGGGGTACTCGGTAAACCGCCACCGTCAGCCCATTTTGAGCATTTTGGTTTGCGTAAGGGTTGGCTGAATAAAGCAACACCTTCGAACTATGGGGGCCACTTGTTCAGGTAGGGGGCGATCAACCTCGGTTCGGGTTGATTCAGTGAACCGACCAATTGGGTCGGCAAGGTACGTGATGTGTGAAAAATACGGTTCACACACAGAGGTTTTATGTGATGAATGGGAGAGAATGACGGTACATGACGGGGAGAAATTCCCAAGAGTAGGTAGCTTCAGCACAGAAGTGTTAACGAATTTAAGGAGAAGGATATGTCTCATCAAATCAGCAAAGAGACGAATCAAGCATTATGATTATTTACAGTTGTGGCAACAGGAGGGTGACATACAGAGAGGATTGGCTCAGGCGGCGGGATCTGGCTCAATCAGAAAACTGATAGCCACGGCCCCACCGCCACCATATATATCGGGAGAGAAATTGGTTGCGGAGAATGACGCACTAAGGTGTAACACACAAACACTTAGCAACTGTGTAAATGTTAAAGATAATGTTAACCAATTAACCAATGCAAGTATTAACCCGTGCAAGTTGTACCCTGTTTTGAACTTTCCTCAGGAGTGTGATCAAGAAGACGAATCGGCAACAATTTCAGCGCTCTCTCTAGCAGCCACCATAGCAGAGACCACAGTAGGCACAGCTCCCCCCACGAGATTAGTAACAAGGGCCCCTAGCGGAGGGATAGGTGAGGTCGTATCTACAGGTAAGTACGGCACCATACACTATGCTGAAACTATTTCACCACAGCCTGTAGAATCTACACAGAATGAGGTTGTTAGAGTTAATCCTGTTAGGGTAATAGCTGTTCCAAATGGGAAAACTGACACATCAGGAGTCACCCCTGTGAGGAACATTGCCATGTACAGCCCATTTTCCCGAATGGAATTAAGGACCATAGTGTCTGAATTCCCTGACCCTAGAAAAGACTTAGTTGCCAGCCAAAAATACATCAGAGACCTAGGAAACACTTTAGAGCCCAATAATAAAGATTGGCAAGTATTGCTGAGAGCATGTTTACCCTCCAATGTTGACGCAGCTCAATTTTTAGCTGACTGTGGATTAGATCAGGATGTACCTCTTACAGATGTGTACAACAAAGATAATGTAAAAAGAATAAGTTTACAGTTAAAGGAGTATTTCCCAGCCGTAGTTAAATGGAACAAAATATTCTCCATTAAACAGAAGGAGTCAGAAACAGCTGCAGAGTATTTTTACAGAGCATTATCAGAAATGGCAAAATACACAGGCATAGAGGACATTAAAACAAACATAAACCATCGAGAAGTAGCAGTATCGGTACTGATGGATGGTTTAAAAGAATCATTAAAGACTAGGGTACAGACCACACAACCATGTTGGCGAGGTCTGTCTGTGGCTACTTTGAGAGAGGCTGCTATTGATCACGATAGGAACATCACCAGACACAGGGAACAACAAAGTGATAAGTTAATGGCAGTAAGTATACAGGCCCTGACCACAAACCAGCCTGTGTTAACATCACCAAACCCTGTGGGTAAGTCAAATGTGGTAACATGTTATTTTTGTCACAAACAGGGACACTTTGCACGAGACTGTAGATCGAGAAATGTACAAAAATCTTATCAACCCCCTAGACAACGAAACGACACACGACATTGGGAGCAGGGTCCGCAGAAACGGAGTTATGAGCCACATACAGGGGAAACAAAAAGATACCCCCCGAACAGAGACTGGCAAGCCTCTGGTAGTTCCCAATTAACTCCATCACAAGTAGTTGCGGCCAGCGGGATTCAGGGAGGTCACCATACCCAATAGGGGTGTGGCCATACCTGTAATCTGCAGCCAGTAAAATTGATTGCAGGCCTTGGAAGTGAACCAGAAATTGCAATCAATGTAGCTGGTAAATCATTAAACTTTCTTGTAGACACAGGGGCGGCCAAATCAGTGATAAATTCGACAGTGGGCATGAGAACCACTGGTAAGACAATTCCAGCCATAGGGGTAACGGGAGTAGTCCAGCACTACCCTGTTAGCAAACCAGCCGAGATTACAGTAGGGCCGTTACATACCAAGCATTCCTTTTTGCTGGCTGCATCGGCACCGACCAATCTCCTGGGAAGAGACTTACTGTGTAAAATGGGGTGCGTCATTTATTGTACTCCTGAAGGTGTATTCTTGGACATACCTGAGAATCACGCTCAGGAAGTGCGAGACATGTTAGACTCCCCGTCAAAATTAATGTCACATACCATTATGACAAATAGGACTCCCTCCCAAGTAGAAGAAATGACATCTCAGATACCAGAGTCACTTTGGACAAAAGATGGACAGGACACTGGATTAATGGCAAACGTAGCTCCGGTAGTTGTACAAGTAAAAGATGGTAGGATAGCTCCAAAAATCCCACAGTACCCTCTGAAGCCAGAGGTGGAGTTAGGAGTGTATCCCGTAATAGAGCGCTTGCTACAACAGGGCATTCTGGTAAGAACGTCCAGCACTGCCAATAGTCCCATCTTCCCTGTTAAAAAGAGTGGGGGGAGGGGTTACCGGCTAGTGCAGGATCTAAGGGGGATTAACAAAATAGTTGAGAGTCAGTTCCCCGTAGTGCCGAATCCAGCTGTCATCCTAATGCAAATCCCTCCCACTGCGAAATTTTTCACTGTTATTGACCTCTGCTCCGCTTTCTTTTCGGTACCTCTGCACCCTGACAGTCAATATTTGTTTGCATTCACATACAGAGGAGTCCAATACACATGGACTCGAGTACCACAAGGATTCATAGATAGTCCAAGTATATTTTCTCAGGCTTTGCATGATTGTTTACAGTCTTTCCAACCAGTGAGTGGATCAGTATTAATACAGTACGTGGATGATCTACTACTGTGTTCTGATTCATTGGAAGCATCCCTGAAGGATACGAAACAGCTCCTGTTTCATCTTTCAGACACAGGACACAAGGTTTCCAAAGACAAGTTGCAATTATGCCAAACTAAGGTAAAATATTTGGGACACTGTCTAACACAAGGACTGAGACACCTGACCGCTGATAGAATTCAAGCAATTAGAGACATGACTCTGCCACAAACCCAGCAACAGATCAGAACATTTTTAGGAATGTGTGGGTATTGCCGTAACTGGATCCCAGGTTTTTCCATCCTAGCGTTACCTTTGCAGGAAATGGTCTCCTCAAACAAACCTGATCGGATTTCGCATACAGACGAGTCTGAGACAGCATTTGAGAGACTTAAACAGTGCCTAACGCAGGCACCAGCATTAGGTATGCCTGACTATGGGAAACCCTTTGAACTATACGGAACAGAAAGTGCTGGTTGCGCGGCAGGCGTACTAACCCAAAAGCACGGTGATGCCAGCAGGCCGGTAGCATACTACAGCGCTCAGCTAGATACGGTAGCGCGATCCCTCCCCACATGCTTGCGAAGCGTTGCTGCGATAGCATTGCTAGTAACGAAAAGCGAAGACGTCGTGCTAGGTCACAACCTCACAATTCATACACCACATGCAGTGTCAGCCTTGTTGAATTCTGCCCAAACCAGACACGTCTCATCAGCGCGGTTTACAAGATGGGAATTGGCACTAATGGCCCCCGTAAACATCACCATAAGGAGATGCAGTGCATTAAATCCTGCAACATATCTCCCAGGTGTGCCTGGACAGGCACAAAGGGTGGAGGATGAGACTGGTGGGGAAGGAGGATTTAATACAAAGGAAGACACTCATGATTGTATGGAATATTTGACCCAAAATTTTACCGCAAGGCCTGACATCAGTGACAACCCACTGGAAGATGTAGAACTTACGTTCTACACGGACGGTAGTTGTCATAGACAGTCAGACTCGGGAGACTTGTGTACTGGATACGCAGTCGTAGATGACCAAGGCACCATAGAAGCGGAACCTCACTCAGCCCAGGTTGCTGAACTGGTCGCCCTAACCAGAGCATGTGAATTGGCTAAGGGCAAATCAGCCAATATCTACACCGATTCTAGATACGCATTCGGGGTAGTCCATGATTTCGGAGCCCTATGGCGCCTCAGAAATTTCATGACGGCAGCTGGTACACCGGTAGCGCATGCAGCTCACATAAAAAGGCTTCTAACAGCGATACAGGAACCCGACAGAGTGGCTGTTATCAAATGTAAAGCACACACATATAGCCAAGACCCAGTATCACTTGGTAACAGCCGAGCAGACGAAGCAGCTAAATTAGCAGCTGCTACCCCCAGACAGACAGACACCACACAACTGATGGTATTTAATACCATCAACACACAGAAGTTGTGTGAGATGCAAAATTTGTGTTCCACACAGGAAAAGGCAGTCTGGAAGGCAAAGGGATATGGTCAGGAGTCCTCAGGACTCTGGACGGATGGACAAGGTAAACCAGTGGCCCCCAGAGCATACCTTCCATGTCTAGCTGAGGCAGCTCACGGGCTGACTCATCTGGGCAGGGAAGGAATGTGCAAGTTGGTAAGAGCATATTGGTGTGCCCCAGGATTTTCATCTCAT
The DNA here is from genome assembly GCF_028390025.1 of Pseudophryne corroboree. Lineage (NCBI taxonomy): Eukaryota > Metazoa > Chordata > Amphibia > Anura > Myobatrachidae > Pseudophryne > Pseudophryne corroboree. The sequence goes on along the minus strand of NC_086450.1, from coordinate 82,337,723 downwards.
GCGAGTAAAAGGGCAATGTCATGCCTTACCTGTCTGAGAAAGAACATCGGAAAAACAATACCAACAGAACCATCCCATATCCCACCTGCCGGCGGCCCTTTCCAGGTAATACAGATTGACTTTATTCAATTACCCCCTTGTCGAAATTTGAAATATGTACTTGTTTGTATAGATGTTTTCTCAAATTGGGTCGAAGCATTTCCTGCGGCCACAAATACCGCTATGTTTACTGCTAAGAAAATTGTGCAGGAATTTGTATGTAGATATGGTATCCCTAGAATAATCGAGAGTGATAGGGGTACCCATTTTACAGGTGATGTCTTTCAAGGAATGTGTAAATTGATGGGAATTGATAGCAAGCTGCACACTCCATACCGTCCACAGGCGAGTGCGAAAGTGGAAAGAGTGAACAGCACTATTAAAAATAAACTGAGTAAAGTGATGGCAGAGACAGGATTGACATGGCCAGAAGCTTTACCCATTGTACTGTACAGCATCAGAACCACTCCCAGGTCCCCTCTTAATCTGTCTCCCTTTGAAATCTTGTTTGGTCGACAACCGCATGTTATGATTAACCCTCAGGATGATTTGAAGTGTAACAATGAAGTGACTGTAAAATACTTGATTAACATGAGTAAACAGTTGAGGAATCAAAATGATAATCTGAAGTTAGTGATTCCTGACTTACCAGATAGTAATTGTCATGACATTGAACCTGGGGATTATGTAATGATACGGAATTTTCTACGCTCAGGTTGCCTTATTGACAGATGGGAAGGACCATACCAGGTCTTATTGACTAGCACTACAGCATTGAAGGTTGCTGAGAGAGAGACTTGGGTTCATTCGTCCCACTGTAAGAAGGTCGTTGACCCAGAGAAGTCCTGTGATAAGGAACAGACGGTAGAGGTTGTATCACTAGAGTGTCTGTTCCAGGAGGACTAAGGCGGCACCTGAGCATCGAGAACCACAAGATCAAAAGCAGTTGTCGATCCCCTGTTCCCTTTTATTGTTTTTCTCCAACTTCCCATCCCCTCTCCCTCAAATTATTTTTTTCCCCCTTCTCATTCTTCTCCGTTTCCTCCTACAAGATGGACTTGCCCCAAGAGACTGTGATTTTCCTGTTGACCATGATGTTGACCAGAGCAGTCTGTTCCGGCGAGAGTACCATGGAGTTCGAGAGAGGTTCTGGAATGGGTTCTGATGACAGAAATGGAGGCGTAGTTTTCCAAGAACAACTTAACCAACAAGTAAAGGCGAGTATCAGAAAACGATCCGATAGCATTGACCATAGAAGGAATTGTGAAGGATTGTTAGCTGAAGAAAACTGTATCTGTCGGCTTTGTAACAATGTCATTGAGGATGGGTGCATAAAGAAATGCCAATCCAGTTTTAATATCCATATGGACCGGCATCCATTGAGTGACTATCACTCCTTAGTGGGTAGTGTGTTAAATAAAACAGATTGTTGGGTATGCTCTCAAGTACCTCAAGGTCATAGCAAATCAGGGCTAGTACCATTTCCTTTAACGTTAGGGGAGGTACTTGAGTTAAGTGGTGGGAGACCGGTGGACAGGAGGTTTAATATCTCCAGCCCTCCTAGTTTGAAGCTCCACCAATACCATGTGGATAGGTCCCTATTATGTTTTAACATCTCCAATCCCCGAAAGCCGGGAAATTGGGAAGTGTCATGGAGTAATCAAACCATGACCTTTTCACACAGAGCAGATAGAATGCCTACAGATACAGAGCTTATACGCCACATAGCCAGTAGAGGAAAATCTTTCCGGTATAGGTATACCTTAGGAAATAGGATTACGAGAGTTGGAGAGGTATCACCAGGATACTGTGCACATATCGTACAACCTGATACGTGTACTAAGCAGATGGAAGAATTAGGGTTAGGAGATTTCACATGGAAGGTGTGTAATATGGTTATGTCCTACTCCGTCCCATATGTCCTCCCCGATGATGCATATTTCATATGCGGGAGAAAGGCGTATAAGTGGCTTGCCCCAAACTCTGAAGGATTGTGTTATATTGGAAAAGTATTGCCTGAAGTAATGACCGTATCACATGACAAAATGAAAGACATACACCGTGTTGCCCAAACTCCTTATACTCACACCCATTACGAGCACGTAGTTAAACGGCACCTGATAGAAAGAACAGAGCATCCGGCCTCTGACATGATCCATGAATCCACCGGGATTCAGTTTCTAATCGCGTTAGATTTCACTCGCACCGCTAGAGGAGTGTTGAATTATAAATACATTTCTGCGCTCGCCAATTTGTTAGATAATATCACTGAAATGTATGATGACACGTTTAGGTATACTGGAAGGGAACTTCAGGCTTACAAAACAGAACTAGTCCAGCATAGAATGGTTCTTAATTACCTCACAGCAGTAACAGGCGGATATTGTGTCACACTGGCAACACAATACGGCGTGAAATGTTGCACATATATTACGAATAGCACCGAGGACCCGGTCGAGGTCATAGACCAAAAGATGGACGATATTCTCCAACTAAAGTGGGAATTTCGCAGAAGACACAATCTCACCCTTGCTGCTGTGAGTAATGAGCTGACTGGTTGGGTGTCATGTTTGAACCCGCGAAATTGGTTCTCCGGTTTAGGAGAATGGGCCCAAGGAGTTATAATGGATGTTGGGAAGTTTCTCCTATGTATCTTAGGTGTTATCATAACGATTGGTTTGATATTTAGATGCGGTCAGGCTTTAATGAGGTGCAATCGTCGTACTAGGGTAATGAGTTTAAGGAGTGAGGAAACTGTAATTCCAATGGACTTGATTTATGACCCAAATGTAGAAACAATGATGTGATGAAAATGCGATTTCTACGGTCCGTTTCTTTCACCTGTTTTTCCGTTTCCTCCAAGGTAAAAAGACCCACTTGGACGAGGAATTTGATGAGCCGATATACAGACAACAGATGGATTAAAGAAGAAGTTTTGACAACCTGATACACAGATTTTTGATGAACTATGCCATGGATCCCCAGTTTCCCTAGAAATTTTAAAAATTACGCTAGCCCAACACTTTTGTAAATCTATGGACATTGACAGCTTTGCTCGCACCTTGGCCCTCATTCCGAGTTGTTCGCTCGCAAGGCGAATGTAGCAGAGTTACACACGCTAAGCCGCCGCCTACTGGGAGTGAATCTTAGCTTCTTAAAATTGCGACCGACGTAGGCGCAATATTGCGATTACAAACGAGATAGCAGTTTCTGAGTAGCTTCAGACTTACTCTGCCTGTGCGATCAGTTCAGTGCTTTTCGTTCCTGGCTGACGTCATAAACACACCCAGCGTTCGCCCAGGCACTCCCACCGTTTCTCCGGCCACTCCTGCGTTTTTTCCGGAAACGGTAGCGTTTCCTGCCACACGCCCCTAAAACGCCGTGCATCCGCCCAGTAACACCCATTTCCTGTCAATCACAATGCGAACGTCGGAGCGATGAAAATGCCGTGAGTAAACTTACTTTCTTCATAGTAAAGTTACTTGGCGCAGTCGCAGTGCGAACATTGCGCATGCGCACTAAGAGAATTCTCACTGCGATGCGATGAAAAACTCCGAGCGAACAACTCGGAATGAGGGCCCTTATGAGCAAAAGCACAAAGAAGACTGCATTCAACAGACACCAAGCAAGACCTCAATCGACGAATGTACATTTACCTGACATAGAATACCACTGCATTTACCGTAATTATGTCTTTTCTTCATTTCTACAACCCTCAGGTAATGACACACATAGTCGATAGGGAATACAGGCACAGATATCAGCAATCACATATCTCCCCCATTCATGTATCATCAACTAAAATGTGCTCCCCCATTTTGTTACAACTAAAGCCGAAAAGAGCTCGGTAAAGTTTGACAGCCCATCCACAGACCCGTACCGCGGGATAAGAAGGAATTCAAATGTATACTTCGCAATACCTCGAAGCTTGATTTAAAACACGTACGGCACGATGATACATGACCCCCAAGCACGGATTCATACACACATGCTTCTGCTATCTCACTAGGTCATACCCTTTTCCTACCTTCTCCTCTCCTCCCCTACCCAACCATGTAAATGTATTAACCCCTGACATATATTTTTTTCTCCTTTTGAAATGTTTTAGAAGGTGGCAGTTATTGTTGACTGCCAAAGGGTGGACTGTCAAAGTCAGAAAAATATCTCTATGCACACTACCATATTTGCACCTCACACAGGTCCGTGCTGCGCATGCGTACGCTCTCCCGTACGTGCGCATACTCACAGTCGCGGGCACCCGCAGGCGCACGGTATGCGTATTTACGGTAGAGTTTATGTGATCGTAGCGTGCGACTCAATCGTTACATATTTTCACCATATAATGTATTTTGTAGATCATGGTCCCTTTGATAGATTCTGAAAGTTTGGTTAATATAGAATGTTCATGAACAGAGAAATCCCTCTTTGTTTGATACGAAGGGTCAGACAGGAGTAATACAGTGGTGTTTAGTATCCATTGGAAGAATATTTAATTAGCAATATTCCAGTGTTGGTTTGAAGCAGATCAATCGCTCGTGCGAATAGTTATGGACATAAGAAGTTTATGAACATTTACTTTATTTGCACTTTATTACCCATGCGGCGGGAAACACAGTTTCCCTCCCACCTGAGCTGTTGGAAATAGTCACAGCCCACCTGTATGAATCAACCTATGACCTTTTGTTATAATGCGAGGAGGAATTCCTGTGTCCAATGAACAATGAGATTGTAGGGACCATTGAATTGCATTGTGTGTGGGGCATAAATAGAAAGGCCGATCACATCCAGCTCTCACTCTTCAACGGTTATCATTGCTGAAAATCGGGAGCTGGATGACCAGAGGCGCACGCGATCGTTTCCTTTGTGCGTAAGTTTTTCTCCGTAATCATACTGTTTCTCTCTTGTTATTATGGGCCATATCTTTCTCTCTCTCCTCTTTCTCTCATTTTTCTCTTAAACTTAATTGTATTGTATTTACTGTGTAGTTACCTGGTTAGTTAGTCTATGTTATATTGTAGTGTATGATTTGTATTTGTATTAATTCTTTTGCAAGTATATCATTCAAAATATATATATGTTAGGCGTTGGACCCTAAGCACGGTATCTGTGTATTTCTTATAGTGCTAAGTATTCTCAGAGCGTCGGTGACGCTCAAACAGCTTTTAAGTTAATAAGGTTATACTAGGTTGCATCTACACCCTATCTCTACACTAAGGTTTTACAGCATATTACATTGTTTATGGTTTAGATATAAAGATTTAACATTGTGAGCGTCTGCGCCGCTGGTGATCTCCTCGTGGTCTCGAGCGTTCGCATCGCTATAGCGAATCATTACGGTAGTCGGCAGCCAATAGCGTGCCTGCCAAGTGATCTCTTGGCCGTGAGCGAACGTAACGCTTGAGCGTCTCGACCACGGCTAAGCGATTGTTACGCAACGTGCGTACCCTTACGGTACTTCATACGTAGACAGCGTACAGTGTTCTTAGACCTCATAAAGGGTATTATATAAGATAAATATTCTGCCTTAACACTGGCACTGGGGGGGCATGTATACCTGGCACTGGGGGATATCTGGCACTGGGGGCATATCTGGCACTGTAGGGGCATTTCTGTATCTGGCACGGGGGGCAATGTATATCTGACACAGTGGGGGCATTTGTGTATCTGGCACTGTGGGGCAATGTGTATCTGGCACTGTGGGGCAACGTGTATCTGACACTGCGAGGCAATGTATATCTGGCACTCTGGGGGCATTTCTGTATCTGGCACTGTGGGGCAATGTGTATCTGGCACTGTTAGTCAATGTGTATCTGTCACTGTGGGGCAATGTATATCTGTCACTGTGGGGCAATGTGTATCTGACACTGCGAGGCAATGTATATCTGGCACTCTGGGGGCATTTCTGTATCTGGCACTGTGGGGCAATGTGTATCTGGCACTGTGGGGCAATGTATATCTGGCACTGTGGGGCAACGTGTATCTGACACTGCGAGGCAATGTATATCTGGCACTCTGGGGGCATTTCTGTATCTGGCACTGTGGGGCAATGTGTATCTGGCACTGTTAGTCAATGTGTATCTGGCACTGTGGGGCAATGTATATCTGTCACTGTGGGGCAATGTGTATCTGGCACTGTGGGGCAATGTATATCTGGCACTGTGGGGCAACGTGTATCTGGCACTATTGGGGTCATACGTGTATCTGCCCCTCCCCCATATGTGTATCACGCCCCCATTTCCATTGGCCACGCCCCATGTGGCATTTGGCCACACCCATTTTTTTGCGCGCGCCGCACAGTACCCGTAAGACATTTTTTCTACTTGCACCACTGAAAACGCAGGTCCCAGCTCTAGGTAATGACAGTCTGGTGACACTATAAAAGCTAACCCACAGGCTTTCCCTGTCATAATGTGACATGGTCTATTCAGCATGGGGTCAATTCTTTAGAGAGATTGATATAAAAATGAACTGGGAAACATAAACCTAACACCAGGAAATGCAGGCTCCATAAGAGACACACCTTCGAAAGAGGTGTTGCCCATAGCAACCAATAAACTTCTAGCTATCATTTATCAAGTACATTCTATAAGATGATAGCTACTGTACAGTTGACTGGTTGCTAAGGGCAACTCCTTCACCTGTGCTCATTAGACAGACTGATAAATCTCCCCCAATATATGATAGCCTGGCAAGGGTGGGCTATACCTACTTTATGACCTGAAACCATCAGAATCTTTTGTAGAGCATCCATAGTGTACATGCTGATGATTAAAGGGGAGATGTACTAAGCAGTGATAAAACTGGAGAAGTGAGCCAGTGGAGAAGTTGCCCATGGTAACCAATCAGCATTGATGTAACATTTATAATTTGCATACTAAAAAAAAAGTAAACAGAGCAGCTGATTGGTTGCCATGGGCAACTTCTCCACTGGCTTACTTCTCCACTTTTATCACTGCTTAGTACATCCCCTCCTTAAGCTGTAATAACACTGTAATTGCCTCTAGAGGCATGAAGGATATTTGTCCTCTTTTAGAGTACCACTAAGTTGAAAGATAGATAGTTAAATGTTCTGCGGAGATCCTCATACTTCCGACCTAAACATAGTCTTATAGCTCCACATATTTTACTTTCTAATTCCTTGAACATCAGTAGTTTTATGAGATCTTCGTTCTTGCAGATATTTTCTTGAGGAAACTGCTCCTCGTTATCTTGCACCCTGGCCTGAACATATTGTACTTTTAATATTCCAAGTTACAAATTCTCATTTATTCTTACAGTATATATCAGTATTTAATTAAAATTTTACAATCATCAGATTTGCAGACAAATTCATTTTGGCAGATCGGATGGAAAAGGAGGAGTACAGTCACCAAGAGATGTGCAATTATCTCTTTCTTTGGCATTTACTCTGTTATTTCTCTCCTTGGGCGGGATGTACTAAAGGAAAAATGTGGTAAAACCACTGAAAACGGGGGTTTTACCGCATTTTCAAATTTACTAAGACCCTACCGCCGCGTTTTCGCCATCCAGGGTATCGATGGCGATACCCTATAGAAGCCTATGGGCTTCTTATCACCGACCACCGCGACCTGCCGCCTCCGCCGCCGCAGACCCCCCTCCCCCACGGCATACCTTCCTCCAGGCTGCCATGGACCTGGAAGGTAATCTCCTCCTCTCCCTAGCAACGCCGCCGGAGGTCCTTCCGGCTGCAGGGGGGGGGGGGGAGGCGCCGGGGGCAGCCTGCTGCTGCTTCCCGGCGTCTAGGCAGTCTGGAGAGCCGAGGGAGATGACGGAGACCCCCCGCAGACCACCTCACAGGTATCTCGGGGGGGCTCCGTCACCGCATTGCAATATTGATTGCATATGTTGGTACATATGCGATCAACATCGTTGCGGTAAGCGGCGAGAGGCGGCGATGTATCTTAATACATCCCGCCCCTTATGTGAAAATGTGCATTTCAGAATGACAGTCATGGCCTAACGTATAGGAAAACTGGACAGCTGCCCAGGGCACCACAACTCTAGAGGTCTCTGAGCAGGGGCGGTTGGTGGTGGTCACACAATCATTGTGACCAGGAAACATTCTCTACCTACCTCCCTGCCTGTAGCCAGTCAGAATGCTGATTGGTGGGTTGCTGGAGCTATCCAGCAATCAGAGTGCTGGCAGCCATTCACTGTATGGAAGCAGCATGTTACGATTTTTTGTTTTTTTTTAAGATAGCCCTGGTGACGGTTGTGCTGCTGGACGGAGAACATTGGGGCAGCGCGTTGCGTACACATTAACTTGACATATTGGCCAAAATTTACTAAGAATTCGAGTTTGTCCGATTTGTGTTTTTTTTTTCTAAGTCCCAATCCCGGAATTCACTAAGCACCAATCTCGGCAGTGTTTGGACTATTCGTAATGGTTTGATTAGCAAAGTTCAGAAATACGAATGAATAGACCATCGGTCAAACGCGGCTGTTATTTCATACAATACGGGAATTCACTATTCATTCGTATTTGGGTGTTAGCTTCTGAGTGCTCAATTGCGGTCGTATTTTTTTGCGATTCGGCAAAAAAAGCAGCAAAAAAATAGACCTGCTTTTTTCAATCGTGTTTACATGTGTTGCAACTCAAAAATCAATCACACCTGAATACGGATGCCTATAAAAGGATGTTAGGGCCAATTCAATCCACCTACACTCAGAAATGGCAGCAGGACTGTGGACCAGTGATATTTTGTGTGCTGTGGGATTCCTCAGACTCAGACATCAGCCTGTAAGTAACCAGGGCCAACAAACTGAACATGGTCAGCAGGTTGTACAGGTTCCGCGGAGGCTGCGCAGGCCTCGTTTTTTTAGGGGGCGTTTAAACTTGAACGCATTGTCCGATGATATGGTTATACAGATGTTCCGTCTAAATCGTAACAACATTTTCCGTCTGTATGACCTTGTCAAACTGGGCCTAGACCCTGAGACAGCACGCTCTCGCTCTGTCTCAGGCCTGCACAAACTCCTGGCTGTGTTGCACTTTATGGCTACTGGCAGCTTTCAGGCTGTGTCTGGGTATGTCATAGGAATCTCACAGCCCTCATTTTCCAGAATATTAACACAGGTGATGTATTCCTAACTACCTCTTCTGTTTTTTGTTTGTTTTAATTTCTCGGTGGCCAGTTCTGTCCTAAAATCTCATGTTTATTGTTCTTTCAAATATACACACAGGTGTTGGGTGTTTTGCAGCCCCACATCGATGCCTCAATCTGCTTCCCTACCCAGGAGTCTCAGTGGCATGCCGTCAGGGTAGATTTCTATGAGCTGGCTGGCATGCCCAATGTGCTTGAAGCCATAGATTGCACACACATTCAGCTGAGACCACCTAGGGGCAGGCAGCACATATATACTAATCGCCATTTCGAACACTCCACAAATGTGCAGGTGGTTTGTGATGCAAATCTCAAAATAATGAGTGTTGTTGCTGGTTACCCTGGGGGCTGCCATGACTCCTTCATCCTCAGTCAGTCATCCCTCTTTGATAAGTTTGAGGACGGACAAATGCCAGATGGATGGCTGCTGGGTATGTAATTTGATATGTGTAGGCCTGCGTATACTTTGTCCAAATACAGGGGCAGATGTATTAATCTGTAAAAGGCATAAGGAAGTGAGAAACCAGTGATATATGCAAGGTGATAAAGGCACCAGCCAATCAGCTCCAATATGTAAATACATTAGGAACAGATTGTCCGCTGCCTTTAATACCTTGCACATATCACTGGTTTATCACTTCCTTATGCCTTCTACAGGTTAATACATCTGTATCTTAACATGAATCACGTTACTATATCTGTCTTTTAGGTGATGGAGGATATGGCTGTTTCTCTTGGCTTCTAACTCCATTGTCCCGACCTGATACCCCTGCTGAACACAATTACAATAATGCACATAAGTCCACGCAGAATGTGATAGAAAGATGTTTTGGTGTGCTGAAATCTAGGTTTCGGTGTCTGGATAAGTCTGGTGGCCTTTTGTTGTATAGTCCCTCCAAGGTAACTCAAATTGTGTTCTGCTGTTGCTTTCTTCATAACATGTGTTTGCAACAACATCTGCCACATGTTGAGGAGGAGGATGAAGAAAGCAGCCAGCAAGCAGAGGAATTAGAGACATCTGGTGATACTTGGAGTACAGATGTAGGGAGGCAGGTTAGGCAAAAGCTCATCACTCGCTATTTCTAAGGTAAGTTTGTTTTGCTTATTTCATTTGTTGTGTAATCATAAATAGATGTTGGGCCATTTTTAGTGTAAAAACCATTACTCAGAATGTGTCGGTCTCCTTGAGACATACAAACATACCCTCGCTTTATGCAAAACAAATGTCGCATGTGTCTTGTGTTTTTAAAAAAAAATCTAAACAACAGATTATGAGTGGCATGCATTAAGTCTGGATAAGTGTTTATAAACTTGCACTGATAATTTATTACAAGCACACATAATCCACATAGTAATTTATTTAGTATTTTACTTTATGATTGTGTTGGACGTCCTAATGCACAGGTTCTCAAACTCGGCCCTCAGGACCACACACAGTGCATGTTTTGCAGGTAACCCAGTAGAAGCACAGGTGTATGAATTACTCACAGACACATTTTAAAAGGTTCACAGGTGAAGCTAATTATGTCACTTGTGATTCTGTGAGGAGACCTGCAAAACATGCACTGTGTGGTGTCCTGAGGGCTGAGTTTGAGATCCTGTGTTCTAAATAAACAGTCCTCAACATATAATATGTTAGCCTTGAGGAATACATGTGTCCCTATGTGTGATGCTCCATCATATTTAAGGGACACAAACTTACTCTCATAAAAAATAATTTATTTTGTAATGTTTGCTGCAGTAAACTTGCTGATTTGTAAGGAAATACACAGTTTTCCACATATATACATTATTATCCACATTATTTGTGTTTTGGTTTAGATTTTTTATTTTTTTTTTGGTTTCTGCATCATGTGTCATAACATTATTACTCATTTTTAACACACACAAACATGGCCCAACAATAATAACATTCATTTTGGCAATGAATTATCTCAATTCAATGACAACATATTAAAAGCTTTTTACGCAACTCAATTGTGTTATTCTTGTAATGTTGTATAGAGTAGAAAGGTAAAATAGTTAACAATCACATTGTAATTTGGATTGGCTGCAGGATATGAGAATTATTGGAATCTAGAAAGAGTAATGATTATAAAAAAATCAAGTGGTATGGTTACTTCCTGCTAACATGTATGTGCAGCTCCAACAACATTTCCCTCCTCCAAAAATAAACAAAGATGATAAAGAATAAATGTGCGTACATATTTGATGCTGTTGTTTGTAGCACTTATAATTAATGATGTTGTATAAATTGTCAAGGAGCTAAGTGTTATATATATTTAGCCAAACATACACTTACTAACTATTTTGAATTACTTCTCAGAAATGTTAAATTTGTTTGTTTGTTTTTTTTGGGGTGCCTGCTTGTTCTGCCCTTTGCCAATAGCACTGTCATGTTGTCGTGCTCTAGTGGAGCGTCTTGGTGGTGATGAGACTGGCGTGATATTTGGAGTAGTCGTACCAGAACTGCTGCTTGTTTGCTGTTGGTGCATGAATCTGAGTGTTTCATTCAGGTTAGTGAGGGTGGCATTGCGTTCACGTGTAGCAGCATTTTGATTGTCTACAATTCGGAATAAACTTTCATTAATCTTTTGATTGTTTTGAAAAATGTTCATATAACTTTGCTGTTGTCTGTGCTGTTCTTCCATTAGTCTGTGCTGTTCTTCCATTATACGCTGTAAGTTGGCCATGACCTGTGTAATGTCTGTACGCATGAGTTCCATGGTATTGCCAATTCTGGTTGTTTGTTCATTTTGTCTACTCAGATTTCTGGTGATTCTTCTGAGGTGACATGGCAGGATTGCAAACATTTGTGTCTGCCTACGCAGGCAATCTTCATTAGTGGCCTACTGTCTAGCCCAAATGTTCCAAAACACCTGATCAGGGCCTTGTGTTACTGGTGTTGTTGGGCTGTGTTTTGGTGGTGGTGTGCTTTGCTGTGGTGGTGTACTCACAGGTGCTGGGGGGCTGATTCCTTGGCTTAATGGCTGCATTTCTAAGATGATTGTCTCCTCCATGTCACTGTGTTGCAGTTGTTGCGGAGGGATGCTGTTACCAGGACTAGAAGCTGACATGTATAAAAATTTGCCGTTAGCTATCCATATGTTTGATAAATGAAAACAAATCACTACACATGGAACACATGTCATTCACTGTTGCTTTCAGATATTCTGCCTAGCAACATCATCACTCTTAACTTAAATACATACATATGCTTGTTTGTGGCAAATGTTTCTGGTTACTTAATTGTGAAAGCAAACACTTTAGTTTTATTGTAGATCAGACATACTCCAACATAAAATCACATTGTAACCCATAATGTGTTACCTTATAGCTTTTCTCAAACAAACATAGTATTGTTTTTATATGTATTTGGCAATGTGAGCTCAAACACACATGATAAAATTTGAAAATCAACCTTACTATTTGCAAAAATTAAACATGAGTTTCTGTTGCAGCATCTTACACACAATGTGCTACTGTGTGCCTCAAGTGGACTTACATATCTTTACTGGATGTGGACAAGGCCATTTTGTTTGGATTCCATTTCATGTTTTACTTACTTCGGTAATTATTTAAATTTTTGATGTGTTTTTACTTAATGCGGTTAAGAAAATGTTTGTTAACGATCTGAAATTGTGTACATTTATTTCAGTTTGATACACAATCACAATCAAGATGAGGGGAGTGTGGATGACGTCTTGGAGGTGTGTCCAAAATTTGGAGTTGAGGGGACCGAACATACTGTGGATAATCTTCGTGGCGGGGTAGCCTGCTGTGGTTGGCCCTGGACATCAGCCCTTGCTTTCTTTGCTGCCACAGGCTTTTTGTGGTGGTGCCTTCCAGAAGTCCCACTTCTGCTGCTCCAGACTTCTTTTGATGGACCTATTAATGAAAGTTAAATTTTGTTATGCCCATTCCTTTACAAACATACCCTATACTACAATGGACACTTTACCTGCTTCCGCAGCGTCATCATCCTCAGATGTGATGGGAGTTACTGGAGGACGAGTAGTACTGCTTTTTTCAAACACTATAAAAAAATAAATAAAAAAAAAATGTTTTCATTCTATTGTTGATACATCCACCCATTATGCTTATAAACATTTATTCTTTAAGAAATGCTTGCTTTATTTTTCAGAAAAACATAATGACCGGAAACCAAAAAACCACTACATAAAACAATAAACATTATCCAATAGCCATATGCACTATGGAAAGTTCAACACAGGAAAACATGTACAGGACACTGATATAGGCCACAAGTAAAAATATATACATTAAGAACCAAAAACACACACATCTTAATTTTGTAATGAAAGGAAAAATATTACAGATGCAATATAGAAATTGCTGTGTAATGTGGCACTCCAAACACACATTACCACTATGGGGTATATGCAATTGCGGTCGAATTCCCGAAATTGGCGAAAAACTGGACTTTTTCGCCCAAAAAAAAAAATCGTCAATGCAATTCAGTACTTTCTGTCCAAAAAACGGACTTTCAAAATTCGACTTTTTGAAATTCGACTTTTGTCAAATTTGACTTTTCTGCAATGATACAAGTGCTGCAATTCGACCAAAGTATATTCAATTGAAGTTTGGAAATTCGACAACAGTGCTTTTAGACAGTAAATTCGTCATTTTCAATCCGCCACACTTTGGTGGGTGAAACTAATAAAAAAAATGTAAAACATGTTTTTTTTGGTGTTTTTTTTTATTGATAATAGCATATCTATTTATATTAGAAGGGATTAGGTACTTGGTTTGTCTTTTTTGGAGGCACAAGTATTATTTATATATTTTTTAAAATAATATTTTTATTTTTTTATTTTTTTTAGATGGAATGGTAAAATCCCTGAAAAAAATGGCGTGGGGTCCCCCCTCCAAAGCATAACCAGCCTCGGGCTCTTCGAGCTGGTCCTGGTTCTAAAAATGCGGGGGGTAAATTGACATGGGATCCCCCGTATTTTTAAAACCAGCACCGGGCTCTGCGCCTGGTGCTGGTGCAAAAAATACGGGGGACAAAAAGAGTAGGGGTCCCCCGTATTTTATACACCAGCATCGGGCTCCACTAGCTGGACAGATAATGCCACAGCCGGGGGTCACTTTTATACAGTGCCCTGCGGCCGTGGCATTAAATATCCAACTAGTCACCCCTGGCCGGGGTACCCTGGGGGAGTGGGGACCCCTTCAATCAAGGGGTCCCCCCCCAGCCACCCAAGGGCCAGGTGTGAAGCCCGAGGCTGCCCCCCCCATCCAAGGGCTGCGGATGGGGGGCTGATAGCCTTGTAAAAATGACATGAATATTGTTTTTCCCAGTAGTACTACAAGTCCCAGCAAGCCTCCCCCGCAAGCTGGTACTTGGAGAACCACAAGTACCAGCATGCGGGAGAAAAACGGGCCCGCTGGTACCTGTAGTACTACTGGGAAAAAAATACCCAAATAAACACAGGACACGCACACCGTGACAGTAAAACTTTATTGCACACCTGCCGACACACACACATACTTACCTATGTTGACACGCCGACTGCCACGTCTCGTCTCCGACGATTCGGGGTACCTGTGAAAAAAAATCACTCACCTGATCCAGTGTCCAGAGATAATCCACGTACTTGGCAAAAAAAAAACACGAACACCCGAACCAGCGGACTGAAAGGGGTCCCATGTTGACACATGGGACCCCTTTCCCCGAATGCAGAGAGACCCCTTCGTGACTGCTGTCACTGAAAGGTCTCTTAAGCCATCAGCGAGCGCAACGTCCTTGCACTCTGCTGATTGGTTGCGCTTCTGAGCTGTCAGACAGCGCATCGCAAAGCCTCTCCATTATATTCAATGGTGGGAACTTTGCGGTTAGCGGTGGGGTCACCCGCGGTCAGCGGCTGACCGCGGGTAACCCCACCGCTGATGGCAAAGTTCCCACCATTGAAAGTAATGGAGGGAGCTGTGCGATGCGCTGTCTGAGCTCAGACGCGCACAGCCAATCAGGTGAGCGCTACGACGTGGCACTTCCTGATTGGCTGAAGGGACCTCAGTGACAGTCACGTGGGGTCCCGGCATTCGGGGAAAGGGGTCTCATGGTACCTCGCCCAGGGGTGACTAGTTGGATATTTAATGCCATGGCCGCAGGGCACTGTATAAAAGTGACCCCCGGCTGTGGCATTATCTGTCCAGCTAGTGGAGCCCGATGCTGGTGTATAAAATACAGGGGACCCCTACTCTTTTTGTCCCCCGTATTTTTTGCACCAGCACCAGGCGCAGAGCCCGGTGCTGGTTTTAAAATACGGGGGATCCCATGTCAATTTTTCCCCCGCATTTTTAGAACCAGGACCAGCTCGAAGAGCCGAGGCTGGTTATGCTTTGGAGGGGGGACCCCACGCCATTTTTTTTCGGGTTTTTCCCGTTTTTTCCCGTTTTTAAAAAACCGGATCAAAATCCGTCAAATCGGCCATTTTTCGACCGCGGGACTGTCGAATCCGTTTTTCATTGAATATGGTGAATTCCGGCACCCACCTGCCGGAATTCACCTGTCGAATTGTGTCGAATTGAAAAACGGGCGAAAAATTGCCGCGATTCGCCCGCAATTGCATATATGAGCCAAAAAAAAAAAAAACACACAAAAAAAAATTAGACTGCAGTGTTGTGTCACGGTACAAATACCAAACTCAAACTGAACAAACAAATAGTGGTTTTTATTTAAAAAAATATTAGATTCTGTAATAATAACATTACACATGTAAGTGGTTTCCAAACCACTTTCCACTATTCCAGCCTCTAACATGACAACCACTGTTTTGGAAACATTGCACATGGATACCCTAAATATAAAACATAGGCCAAACTAAACATCCAAAAAAGTCCAAAAGGAAAACATTATTGCAGGACAATTCAATGACACACCAAGTCCAAACTACACATGCAAAATATACTGGAAAAAAACACATGACATACAATAAAGTAAGATGTTACATTGGCTTTTGTATAAAACATTACCCAAAACAATGTATTTGCTGACACACACTTGAAGATTGGAGTCATATGCAACGTGACATGACACACATTTAAAAAAAAAAACACACAAAAAAATAAGGTCATAGAATGTTAATGCAAATACACATGCTCACCATTCTTCCTGGGCCTATCTGAATCCCAGACATGGGTTGCAGAGACTACTTCAGGAGGTATTACACTCCGCATGGGCTCCTCATACTCCAGATATCTTGCAATATAGGGCTGCCCACCACCGGTTTTTCGAGCCGACTTCGTCTTCTTGGCCATTTTGGACTTGACACGTCGCTTTATGTCATAGTACCGTTTGCGGCACATGTCCTCCGTCCGCTTGACCACCCCCTCACTATTGACAGCAGCAACAACTTTCGCCCACAACACCGTCTTCCTCCGTGTTGGCACCTTGACGGACTCAGGCCCAAATAGCTGCCGCTGATACTTCATCAGCTCACGCACCAATGCCACATTTTCAGCAAAACTAAACTTGACATTCCGCCCAGTCTTAGTAGTGGTGCGTGGCTGCGGAGCTGTCTGACTGTCACTATCACTGTCACTTGAGGCTGCTGCAGCAACCTCACCCACCTCCTCCACCTCACTAACACTCACCTCCTCCACCTGACCGACCTCCTCCCCCTCACTCACACCCTCCACCTCACCCAGCTCTGAGTCACACATAATTGTGTGTCTAAACACTTAACACAGGAAAAAAAAAAAAAACCAACACACTCCTCCACTACCACTACACAACTCACACACACACACACACACACACACACACACACACACACACACACACACACACACACACACACTGACAAGGGACTGTAAAGAAAAATAACTTGGACCAAAAATGAGAAAAAAAACACAAAAAACAAGACTACAAGAATGACAAGACGACTTACAAACACAATACCACACTCAGAAATCGATACCAACACTCCTCACCAAAACACTAATTCACCTACCTCCACAGCACAACCTCCCTCCTCCTCACCACCAACTAAACCCACGAGGTGCGGACGGTTTGGAAAGTATTTATATGGTTGCGCACAGACACTCCTACCATCTGAAACACAACCAATCACGAACTGGGATGAAAATCGAAACTAAAAGTGAAAATGCGGCCGGGGTCTTAAAAAAACCCTGCCTCGTTTAACTTAGAAAAAATACCGGTAAAAACAACCAAAAGACGTACGCAAATGACAATGACGGCCGAGAATGGTCCAAAAAAAACCGACTGGCATCGACATCGGAAAACACGAAAAGCATAAAGTCGACTGCTTCGTAACTTGGAGTATATAGTTTCAAAAAGTTGCATGAAAATGCACCCGAGACAAGACGAGTTTAAACACTACACAATCCGACACAAACACGAATATTAGTAAATATTGGCCCTGGTCTCATTGGCATTCCGTGAGCAACATATCTGGACCTGCATGTGACTATGGCCCATACTGTGCTCTGATTACCCAACTATTACAGCATTCAGTTAAAGGACTACAATGCAAGTAGAAAAGCTAATAGGATTATATATTCTATAGCAGGTAAAGCATTAATAAAATGATTGGTTGCTGAAAGTAAAATCACTTGTGTGGCCAATTTAACTTTTAAATGAACATGCTCTTGTTTCAAACGTCTGCCGCAGATAGCCGTTGGCACAGATCAATATCTCAAATTATATGTGATAATAAATTGCATTAAGCTGTTGCAAAATTAAATCTATTCTTTTAAAGAAGAACCTAGTCATAAGAGTTTTCTTTTTTTTTTTTAAATACAGTCGGCGAGCCTCTTTAATCTATGGGGGCATATTCAGTTAGCCACAGGGCTTACGGTGGAAGGGGGTGCAGTTAATATACTTGCTGTCGGGATCCCGGTGTTCAGGATACCGACGCTGGAATCCCGACAGCCGATAAAATGGCGGCAGTCGGAATACCAAATGCAGCCCAGTATTTCCACTCGGGTGGTGGGTCCACGCCACCACCTGAGTGGGAATACCGCTCGCCAACTGGGCCTGAATTGTGGCAAGTGCAGCGAGATTCAGGACGGCGGGATGCCGCTGTCGGTATATACTGACAGCAGGCATCCCGTCTGCCGGCTTTACGTATGTATTCTTGTGGGATGATAGCCTTGAGCTTAAAGGACCAGGGGCCTAATTCAGACCTGATCACAAAAGCAAAATCTTTCTCTAATGGGCAAAACCATGTGCACTGCAGGGTGGGCAGACATAACATGTGCAGAGAGAGTTAGATTTGGGTGAGTAATTTTGTTTCTGTGCAGGGTAAATACTGGCTGCTTTAATTTTACACTGCATTTTATATTTCAGTTTTAACACTCTCCACCCAACTCTAACTTTCTGCACATGTTATATCTGCCCCCCCCCCCCCCCCCCCTGCAGTGCACATGGTTTTGCCCATTAGAGGAAAAGTTTCTGTTGCGATCAGGTCTGAATTAAGCCCTAGATCTATTTAATTTTAAACACATCTCCTCCCATGGTAAGCCTGCAGCTAAAGCACATTAAACCCATAGATTCTGGGTTAAGTGCCCGGAGAGATGGGTTTATGTGCTCGTTGTGTTCCCAGGAAGGGCAAAAACTCTACTTATTGCAGACTCCAATATGCAACTCAGGAAGATGTAAATGGAGCCTGTGGGCTTATCGCGGGCTGCAACTGAATATCTTCTGACACTCGTCCAATTCCGCTGTAAGCCCTATGCTGGACATGTCGACAGTATGTGTGTCGACCATTGTCATGTCGACCATATGAACCTGTCAACCTTATGAATCTGTTGACCTTTTAAACTTGTCGACCTTTCATATGGCGACCTTTTGTGCATGTCGACCTTTGCCCATGTCGACCATAAGGGGGTGACCTAATGCCTGTCGACCTAATGTATGTTGACCCATAGTCTGGATCCCGCAGCTCAGGGCCATGTGCTAATTCTGGGTCATTTGGTCCCAGCTATTCTGATATAGCTATGAATACAACCTACATTTCTAATAGACTTGCAAGAATTAGTTTACCTGGGTATTAAAGTACAGCAATGGACGATGCTCCCTGTGTCAGGGCCTTTGAAGCAGAACAGGAGGAAGTAGACTTATCCATCTTAAGAAATAATATCTGTTATATTTGTTTCGGGATGCGGTTAGCATCCCGACAGCAGTGATGCCGGTGGTCATGTGCCTGGCGCCAGAACATCGACATCCCAATTTGGGTGACGGTTAGGGTTAAGGTTAGGCACTAGAAGGGGGAGGGGGGCTTAGCCATTGCCGCCATACCCCCGAGTCTTAGCTCTAACTGCCGCTTCCCTGTGACTAAACTCTAGCCGCCACGGCCCCACTGTCTTAGCCCTAGCCGCCACCCTAGGCAGGTTAGGGGAGGGCGTAGCGGAGGGGTAAATTAACTACCCTGTCCCCTGTCAGCATTGTGAAAGTTGGGATGCCGGTGTGGGACATGTGATCGCCAGCATCCTGACTGCCGGGATCTGGTATCACACCAGCAGCATTTCTAGAGAGGAGGGGACCCGTGTGCAGACTCCGTGTGTGGGCCCCCTCCTCTCCCGTAGCCATCACCACCGCTGCTAGCGCTCTCAGGGCTGAGACTCTGGCACAGTGCCAGAGTCTACAGCGCATGTGCAGGACTCCGAAAAAGGGCCACCGCGCCATTTTTCCGGAGACCTGTGCATGCACTGTAGACTCTGGCACTGTGCCAGAGTCTCTAGCGTCCAGTGCGCTAGCAGCGGCGGTGACGGCTACGGGAGAGGAGGGGGCCCACACACGGTCACTGATGGACGACAGAAAAGTAAGTATAGAAGAATTGAGTGCAGTGTGTGCGGTGTGGGCCCCCTCTGGACCCAGGGGCCCATGTACTCCGCACACACTGCACCCATTATAGATACGCCAGTGTATCACACCCATTTGCTTCATAGCTGTGATAATACCTCAGATAACTCTCTTGGTTAATAACTTAGCAACGTATGCAGCTTACAGTGCAGGATAATTCTGTGTGATTTTACCTAGTGTAAGCTGTGCAAACTGAGTGAAAATTTCCATAGAGTTCTCATGAAGTATGGTGGAAAACTGGCTCTACATTACCAGGTAACAGGCAGTAAACAAATCATTTCAGACGCGAAAGCACCAGCTGTGTGTAGGATACTGTACCTGCAAATATGTTTTCTGTAAGTGTACATTAGGTCTACTACCTCTTTTAATGATTAAACCTCCATGACAGGCCTTTCTGTGACATTCTGGTGGCATACAGTACTGCTCAGCTGAGCATTCAAATATAAAACATAAACAGTATGTAGATCATTGGTGTGTTTGTGTGTATATTGTGACAGATCAGGTAACAATTTAATCTCTGCACACCTTTTGCTGAATCAAGTTGCTGTAGTTTATTCAGGTTTATCAGGTATGTCAGGATGGCACAGACAGCATGAAAAATGGGCGTGGCCACGCTCCAGAAGGGGTGTGACCACGCTCCAGAAGGGGTGTGGCCACGCTCCAGAAGGGGTGTGGCCACTGAAAATGGCCCACAGTGCCAGTTACATTGCCCCACAGTGCCAATTACATTGCCCCACAGTGCCGGATACATGCCCCACAGTGCCAGATACATTGCCCCACAGTGCCAGATACATGCCCCAATCAGTGTCAGATACATGCCCCACAGTGCCAGTTACATTGCCCCACAGTGCCGGACACAATGCCCCACAGTGCCAGATACATTGCCCCACAGTGCCAGTTACATTGCCCCACAGTGCCAGATACATGCCCCACAGTGCCAGATACATTGCCCCACAGTGCCAGATACATGCCCCACAGTGCCAGATACATGCCCCACTCAGCGCCAGATACATGCCCCACAGTGCCAGTTACATTGCCCCACAGTGCTGAATACAATGCCCCACAGTACCGGATACATGCCCCACAGTGCCAGATACATGCCCCACAGTGCCAGATACATGCCCCACTCAGTGCCAGATACATGCTCCACAGTGCCAGATACATTGCCCCACAGTGCCAGTTACATGCCCCACAGTGCCAGGCCCCACTCAGTGCCAGTTACATGCCCCATTTGGTGCCAGTTACATGCCCTACAGTGCCAGGCCCCACTCAGTGCCAGTTACATGCCCCATGTGGTGCCAGTTACATGCCCCACAGTGCCAGATACATGCCCCACAGTGCCAGATACATGCCCCACTCAGTGCCAGATACATGCCCCACAGTGCCAGTTACATTGCCCCACAGCGCCGGATACAATGCCCCACAGTGCCAGATACATTGCCCCACAGTGCCAGTTACATTGCCCCACAGTGCCAGTTACATTGCCCCACAGTGCCAGTTACATTGCCCCACAGTGCCAGATACATGCCCCACAGTGCCAGATACATGCCCCACTCAGTGCCAGATACATGCCCCACAGTGCCAGTTACATTGCCCCACAGTGCCAGATACAATGCCCCACAGTGCCAGATACATTGCCCCACAGTGCCAGTTACATTGCCCCACAGTGCCAGTTACATTGCCCCACAGTGCCAGATACATGCCCCACAGTGCCAGATACATTGCCTCACAGTGCCAGATACATGCCCCACTCAGTGCCAGATACATGCCCCACTCAGTGCCAGATACATGCCCCACAGTGCCAGTTACATTGCCCCACAGTGCCGGATACAATGCCCCACAGTGCCGGATACATGCCCCACAGTGCCAAATACATTGCCCCACAGTGCCAGTTACATGCCCCACAGTGCCAGGCCCCACTCAGTGCCAATTACATGCCCCATTTGATGCCAGTTACATGCCCCACAGTGCCAGGCCCCACTCAGTGCCAGTTACATGCCCCATTTGGTGCCAGTTACATGCCCCACAGTGCCAGATACATTGCCCCACAGTGCCAGTTACATGCCCCACAGTGCCAGTTACATTGCCCCACAGACAGTGCCAGATACATGCCCCACAGTGCCAGGCCCCACCTGGTGCCAGATACATGCCCCCCCGTGCCGCCGCCCCCCCCCCCCCCCGTCACTTACCGGCCGGCGGCCGCTTGTTGCTATGTGAGGGGAGGAGAGCGCAGCGCCTCTCCTTCCCCTCGCCGCTCCAGGTCTCCGGCGGCTGTCTGGCGCCGGTTCGCTAGCCAATCAGAGCTCGCAGACCGGCAGCCAATCAGGAGCCGGTCCGCACGCTCTGATTGGCAAACGCCGGAGACCGGACACAGCAGCGCTGCTAGTGCTGTCAGCGGCGGTGAGGGGAGGGAGAGACGCTGCGCTCTCCTCCCCTCACATTTAGGGTTGGGGGGGGTGAGTGGGGCATGATGCCCTGGACGCCGGCGGCGCCCCCCCTCTCCTGGGCCTGCCAAGGCGCCCAGGGCACGTGCCCCACTCGCCCTACCCTAGATACGCCTCTGCTCCACACTGAAAGGTATGAACGGTATCTCATTCATTAATGAACAAGATCTTTCATATCTTTCAGTAATATCGCCCAGTGTGTTGGGCCTATTATTTGGTGCCGTTTGCCCTGCCCCCAACACAAGACCAACTACTTATGCCTCCTCCCCAAGCACTAACTAGCTGATCAGTCACACCTATGTGCTTCACCTGTGTATCTGCTTTCTGTGTGCAGGGATATGTGAGGAATTATCTCTGTCTTTAACATGAGTCTGCAGACTCCCACAGAAAGCATTAGTCACTTTCATAAGAGACTGGGACAAACTACCCTGTTATATAATTATATATATCTACTATATAAAAATGAAAATCTGTCATTCTGTCCTTTTGTCCTTCTGTCTGTTTTTTTATACAAATCCACAGTTTACAAGAGAAGATCGTGAAATTTCACATACAAGCGTATTAAAACATGGCGGACGCAATTTAAACAATTTGAAATCCCTAGCACCCCTAGGGAGGCAGACAGCAGCACAGAGTATATCAGGAGACAGCATAACTCCGGAATTGCTGGACCAATTTTTGTAAAAAACATTCTTAAAATCCCGGGCAACGCCGGGTACTCCAGCAAATATATATGTATGTATATGTATATATATATATATATATATATATGTATGTATATATATATATATATTTACATATACACACACACACACACACACACACACACACACACACTATAGCCCTGTGTGGCTGCGAAATGCCGCATTGACTGATAGTGTGGTGTACTTTTTTCATTATGATGCATACCTCCCAACATTCTGGTTCTGGAAAGAGGGACTCTTCACACAGCGCAGCCGCGCGGCGCTGAAAAGGGGCGCGACCTAATGGAAAGGGGGCGTGGCTTCGCGTGGGTGCCACAATCGCGAGCCACGCCACCAAATTTTGTCACAGTGGGGGCATAGCCGGCACTCTGTGAGCCTCTGGCCATGCCCCCAGTCCCTCTCTCTCACTGGAATAGACGCTGTGCGCATGCGCACAGCATCTATTCTCCGCTGCTCTGCTCTGAACTGAGCGGAGCAGCAAGTGATCAGGATACAGAGTGCCAGCTTGACTTAGCTAGAAAACATGCACTGCACTGCAGAGTTGTTTAGAAATGAATATTTCACTTTATGCTAATCACGTTTCTGGGATTGTACACCCCGTCTTCAGGAAGCATACAAAAACGTATGCTTCCTGAAGATGGTGTGTGCAATTCCCAAACATCATAATTATCATGAAGTAAAAGTGCATGTAGTCCATCAAATGAGATGCGGCACTCACGGGTCCTAATGCAAGCAGAATGCAGCAGGTTTTCCTGGCTTGTCAAGCTTTCATTTATTCATAAAAATGTAATCAGGACACAACAAAATTTATATGAATAAATGAAACGTTGACAAGCCAGGAAAACCTGCTGCAAACTGCTTGCATTAGGACCATACTTGCCTACCTGACCCTCTCCATGAGGGAGAAAATGCTCTGTTCCTGGACTTTCCTGGTAATGTATGATTGCTATCACCTGTGGTGAGCTAGTTAATTGATAAGAAATGTGTTTCACCACAGGTGATAGCAATCATACATTACCTGGAAAGTCCAGGAACAGAGCATTTTCTCCCTCATGGAGAGGGTCAGGTAGGCAAGTATGATTAGGACCCATGAGTGCCGCATCTCTTTGATGGAATATATATCTTCAGTTCATTCACTTTGCATATTGTTAATTGATAAAAATAAATTTTCTGCATTGGGGTACACTGGTATTCCATATGGGACTTTACCTCTAGCGGTTGGTTGGTTACATTTAAGGGTGAGACTGCGCCGTCAGTCCGTCTCTATTTTCTGCTATCCAGGACACTGTTTATAGGAACGTGATACATTGTTATTGGCATTAATTAATGTGACCTCAGTTTTACCAGCTAATACTAGTTACTACCATATATATGGTTTTATTCAGTTTTTAATTTCATATTTTATTAAATGTAACTCTACTCAATCCTTCCATTGAATTTTTAAGTTAATTACATATTAGCGCTGCTATTTCTTGTATTGTTTTGTATCTGATGCTATATGTCAGACTGACATATCGTGCTTCGGCTCCATCACCTCCCCCAGCGGCGCTGTATACTCCCGCACCCTGGTTGCCGAGTACTTACAGCGGAGGCGCTCCGGTCTCAGGCACACATACCTCTCCTGGATCGCATGGCCGCACATTAGGGAGAAGGTAAGAAGGACCCCAGGCGGGACCCGCTGAAATCACGATCCGGCTGCGGTCTCCGGAGATGGACCGCGCCGCTGCCGTGGACACTGTGGCCGTGTAGGGACCCCACTCTATCCACCAGGGCAAGGAGCACAGGTTGGATTTATTAAAATCCGTTTATTACAGGCTCCATAGTACCCGGTGGTGAAGTCCAGCAGAGGTGATAATGCGCTGACCTGTAGCCCCTCCCCCAGCCCCAGGCGCCATCTACTGCAGATGTTCCCGCCCTGGAGCTGCACTATAGGTCGACAGTCACTAGGTCGACATGGATGGAAGGTCGTCAGGGTTTCTAGGTCGACGTGCTAGGTCGACAGGTCTAAAGGTCGACATGAGGCTTAATTTTTTTGGTGTCGTTTTCTTCGTAGAGTGACCGGGATCCCCAATTAGTGCACCGCGCCATTACACAGAGCTACTCTGATTCTGGGACTGCTGGGCACTGTCTCCTCTGTAAAGCCGTCTGCCTCATCTGCGCTGTGCATTTACAGGACACCTAAGTATTCTACATGTCGTTTAGACAGTGTTAGTTAAGAGCAAGTGCATAACTACAGGAATATTTAGTACAAGTATTCTGTCGTATACATCCAGTGTTTACTGTGCATTGTATATCTGTATACATACATAGTTTTATGTAGTATTACTAGTCCAGTGCAGTCTTATTGTTGTGTGTAATAATTTCAGCATTGTACATGTGACTGTGTGTGCATATAGCTGATGTGTGGTTTCCATTCCGTGTATCACACATTGCTACCACTATATTCTGTACCCTGAGGTGGCTAAGTGCGTCAGGGTCCTATATATATATATATATATATATATATATATAGTGTTTCACAGGATTCAGTCACCAAATACTACTTAAATCCTCTGTTTGTGTTCTCCATTTGCAGTCACACTCCACAGGGTTTTTTTATCAGGTACTGTGTCTGGCTATATTGTACTGTAACGCACTAAGGCTACGTTTCCATATAATGTCTGCTACACAGGGCGGGAGATCTGAGGCTGATCCTGCATCATGCTGTGCTGGCGCCGTGTATTTATCTGAGGAAAATATTCCAGCTGAGGGTCCCGGTGTTGGGGGTTCTGTATCGCTTAGTCAGTCTGCAGCACCGGTGGCACACCAAGGCCCACCTTGGGCTGCTTTTCCTAATTTACTGACTATGCTAGTAACAAGACTTACGCCCCCTGTGGGACCTCCTGTGCCATTACAGCCACATATTGTCCCTGTAGTTAATCCGCCATGGGCGGATACTCTGTCAACTCAGTTACAGCAATTAAATCAGTCTTTGGTTAAACAAAAACCTAACCCTCGCCCTCCTAGGACCAAAGGTTCATCTAAGCGGGCCACTTCTTCCTCACAATCCACTCATGTTTCGGATACTTCATCCGATGAAGATGGGGTATATACTGACCCATCAGACACTGATGCAGATGCTTCTGATGAGGAATCTACAATGCAGGTTAATGTTCCTGACCTATTGGAGTCCATCAAACTGATTCTTCAGATTGATGATGAAACTGAACCTCCAGGGTACGTCTAAGAAACTTGATAAGTTCAAACGTCAGAAGGTTACTAAATTAGTTTTGCCACATTCTGACCATTTAGTTGACATACGTCAGGAATCCTGGGAGTCTTCAGGAAAGAAACTATCCCTGTCTAAAAAGATGCTAGCTCGTTATCCCCTCTCTGCAGAGTTGAGTGAGAATTGGGAAACATCACCACCGGTGGACTCACATGTAGTGCGTCTTGTGGTGTCTTCTACTCTGCCTGTCGCTGCCGTCACCTCTCTGAAGAAACTGATGGATAAGCGTGTGGAGGGTTGCTTGAAGTCTATTTACACTCTAGCGGGCGCCGTACATAGACCCACTATAGCAGCTTCTTGGGCTGCTAAAGGTATTGAAGCCTGGGTTCAAGCTGTTGAGGCAGAGCTACCTCTTAATTTTTCTGATAATGCCAGACAGTGTCTTTCATATATTACCACAGCCTCTCATTACATTCAGGAGGCGGCCTCTGATGCTGGCATTCTGGCGGCCA
This sequence comes from Pseudophryne corroboree, assembly GCF_028390025.1. Lineage (NCBI taxonomy): Eukaryota > Metazoa > Chordata > Amphibia > Anura > Myobatrachidae > Pseudophryne > Pseudophryne corroboree. Next base: position 82,310,839 of record NC_086450.1, on the reverse strand, counting down.
AAGCGTCTGCTATGTCCATTCTGGCTCGCCGGATTCTGTGGTTATGGTCCTGGTCAGTGGACCTGGAATCTAAAAAGACCTTGGAGGTGATCCCTTTTAAGGGAGACATACTAATCGGGGAAGATTTGAACAAGATTGTTTCTGACTTAGCGTCTGCTTGTCTACCAAGTACTAATCCTTCAGCTCCAAAGGCTAAAAGTACCTCCTTTCGTTCCTTTCGACCTCCAAGTAAAGCAAAGGGTCAGGCATACCCGAAACAGACTTGCACTCCCAAAACCTCTAAGCCCAAGCCTAAGCGTTCGTGGGCTGCCCGTCAGCCTGCTTCCAAACCAGACAAGCCTGCTGCATGACGGGGCGGGCCTCCCCCTGGGGGGCCCCAGGGTGGGAGGCCGACTTCTGCGGTTCACTCAGGTATGGTTACAGACCACTTCAGATGCCTGGGTGAGGGAATTCGTCACTCACGGATACGCCATCTCTTTCACGACATGTCCTCCTTGCCGGTTTTGCAAGACGGTTATTCCTTCGGATCCGTTAAAAGCAAATACTCTGCATTTGGTGGTGCAGTCCCTCCTGGACACAGGAGTGATAGTGCCGGTGCCTCTGTCTCAGAGGGACAGGGGGTACTATTCAACGCTGTTCCTAGTTCTGAAGCCGAATGGATCCGGACCATTCTCATCATCAAATCTTTGAACAAATTTGTGAAGGTTTCCAAATTCCGTATGGAAACTCTTCGCTCTATTTTTCTGACTTTGGAGCCCAAGGATTATATGGTATCCCTGGACATACAGGATGCTTACCTACACATACCTATTGCCGTGTCGCATCAGCAGTTTGCTATTGGCAACCTATATTATCAATTCCAAGACTTGCCCTTTGGACGGACTACAGCTCCTCGGATCTTCATCAAGGTCATGGCGGTCATGACGGCCATTCTACGCCGGCAAGGTATCAGGATCCTGCCATATCTGGATGACTTGCTGATCCTGGCGATCTCCCCGGAGGTTCTCATCTATCCAATTCCTTCAAGCACATGGATGGCTCATCAATTGGAAAAAGTCCTCACTGGTCCCTGCTCATAGCATGGTGCACCTGGGGGCATTACTGGACACACACAACCAATGGTTGTTCTTGTCTCCAGAGAAGGTCCTGAAGCTTCAGGACAGGATAAGATGCTTCCTTTCTCGCCCACGAGTGTCGATACACTCGGCGATGCAAGTACTAGGCCTCATGGTGTCGGCATTCGACATGGTAGAGTACGCTCAATTTCAGTCTCACTCTCTGCAGAAGCTAATCCTTAGAGAAAAATCCTCTAGTGTTTGCAGCTGATGTTTGAATTAATTAACTAATTAATCTATTATTCACTATATATTGGTCATTTGCGCCGGGAATTGGGGTGTTCTCACCTCTAGAAAAAAAGAAGCTAATCCTTGCCAAGTGGGACGGTCTGCCTCACCGGATCAGATCTCACATGATCTCCTTGACTCCTGTCACTGAGCTGGTGGCTACAGGACCAACAATTGAGCAGGGGTCGTCCCTTCTGGATCTCCAACTGGGTCCTCCTAACGACAGATGCCAGTCTGCAGGGTTGGGGCGCAGTGTTGGAGCAACAGTCTCTCCAGGATCGGTGGACCAGGGAGGAATCTCCCCTTCCGATAAATATTCTGGAGTTGCGGGCAGTGGTCAATGCTCTGAAACTGGTCCTGCCTCTAGTAAAGAACAGGCCTGTTCATGTACAGTCAGACAACGCCACCACGGTGGCGTACATAAATCATCAAGGCGGCACTCAAAGCCGCATGGCAATGATGGAAGTGTCAAAGATTCTTCAGTGGGCGGAACGCCATCTGCCAGCCATATCAGCAGGGTTCATTCCGGGGGTCCTCGACTGGGAAGCAGACTTCCTCAGTCGTCAGGACGTACACGCCGGAGAGTAGAGCCTCCATCCAGAAGATTTTCAACTCCTAGTGGACAAGTGGGGCCTACCTGATGGCACAATCACAAGGTTCTGGTCTTCGGAGCAAGGACAAGGGATCCTCAAGCAGCGTTCGTGGACGCACTGGCAATTCCATGGAACTTTAAGCTGCCGTACGTGTTCCCTCCGGTGTCACTCCTGCCCAGGGTAATAAGGAAGTTCAAGCAAGAAGGAGGAATACTACTTCTAATCGCTCCAGCGTGGCCCAGTTGGCATTGGTTCTCAGACCTGCAGGGTCTCTCGATAGAGCGTCCTCTTCTGCTTCCGCAACGCCCAGACCTCCTCGTTCAGGGCCCTTGTGTCTACCAGTATCTGGCCCGACTGGCTTTGACGGCGTGGCTCTTGAAGCTTCACTCCTGAGGGCCAAAGGATTTTCTGAGGCGGTCATTCAAACTATGTTGAAAGCCCTTAAACCAGCTTCGGCTCGGATTTATTATAGGGTCTGGAATTCTTACTTCACCTGGTGTGCAGCTAAGAATTATGATGTATACAAGTTCAGTACTGCCAAACTTTTGGCTTTTCTGCAACAGGGCCTGGACTTCGTCTGTCCTCCCTCAAGGTTCATATATCTGCCTTGTCGGTGTGGTTTCAGAGAAAGATTGCGTCTCTTTCTGATATTCACACTTTCACTCAGGGAGTTTTACGGATTCAACTTCCCTATGTCCCTCCTGTGGCTCCATGGGATTTGTCTGTTGTTCTGAATGCCCTCCAAGAGTCTTCATTTGAGCCTCTTGAGTCTGTGGACCTTAAATGGCTTACGCTTAAGGTCTTATTTTTGCTGGCTATTGCCTCTGCTCGACGGGTTTCAGACTTGGGTGCCTTATCATGTCGGCCACCCTTTCTGATTTTTCTTAGAACTCGCCCTGGTTATCTACCTAAGGTGGTGTCATCTTTCCACCTTAACCAAGAGATTGTGATTCCAGCCTTTATCTCTCCTGGTTTGTCCTCCAAAGAGCGGTCTTTGGATGTGGTACGGACTCTCCGTATCTATGTGAAGAGAACCGCCTCCCTTAGGAGATCTGATTCTCTCTTTGTCCTTTTTGGTTTTCACAAACGTGGCTGGCTTGCAAATAAGCAAACTTTGGCCAGATGGATTAGAATGGTGATTGCACAAGCTTATGCGCAGGCTGGACTTCCAGCTCCTGCTGCTATCAAGGCCCATTCTACTCGGTCTGTTGGACCTTCTTGAGTGGCCCGCCATGGCGCGTCCCTAGAACAATTGTGCAAGGCGGCTACGTGGTCCTCAGTGAACACGTTCATCAGTTTCTATGCCTTTGATACCTCCGCCTCCCAGGATGCCTCCTTTGGACGCCGGGTTCTTGTGCCCGCTCACAGTGCATCCCCTCCCATGAGGAACTGCTTTAGGACATCCCCGATGTTATTCCCTGTGGAGCGCAGTGTACCCTGCTGCAGAAAAGGAGATTTATAGTAAGACTTACCATTGTTAAATCTCTTTCTGTGAGGTACACTGGATTCCGCAGGGCACCCACCCTGACGCACT